>NW_028274816.1:113361449-113664480 GCF_037043125.1 Eumetopias jubatus | reverse complement strand
CCAGTCTAATGACTTCCTTGTTTAATGACTTTTACAATAGTTGTGGGGTTTATTATGTAAGTATATATGACATATATGGCAACAATAGCAAAAGGACAACAATAGCCAAAGGGGTGGTAAATGAAATTTTAATGTAATAAGATTCTCATATTTTACATGAATTATTAATGCAATATTAATTCTAAATAGACTGTGATAAGCTAAAGATACATATTGTAACCCGTAGAAAACTACTAGAAACATAATAAAAAGTATAGGTGAAAGGTCACTAAGAAGAAACAAAAATGGACTGTATAGTGTATATATATCTAAGATTTTATTTGTTTATTTGAGAGAGAGAGCAGAAGCGGGGAGGGAAGGGCAGAGGGAGAGGGAGAAGCAGACTCCCCACTGAGCAAGGAGCCTCATGGGGGGCTCGATCCCAGGACCCCGAGATCATGACCTGAGCGGAAGGCAGATGCTTAACTGATTGAACCACCCAGACACCCCTGAAATGTATAGTATATTAGATTAATGCGAAGAAAGACTGGAAAAGAGGAACAAAACCCAAAGAGATAACTAAAAAACAAGTAGCAATTTGGCAACTTAAAAATCAATATGTACATTAATGACAAATGGACTAAATAACTAAAAGGCTGGGATTATCAGGGTGGACGAAAAAGCAAAACCCGACTATATTCAGTCTACAAGAGACACATTTTAAACATAAAGACACAGAGAAGTTGAAAGAAACAAGACAGAAAGATATACCATGCAAAGAGTAAAGTAATAAAGCTGGTGTGACTCCTGCTATCAGACAGAATAGATCGTAAGAGAAAGATTACGTTGAGAGATAAAGGGGGGGGGCTTTTCTTTTTCTTTTTTAAATATTTTATTTTTAAGTAATCTCTACACCTAACATGGGGCTTGGACCCACACCCCCAAGATCAAGCGTCGCATGCTTCACTGACTGAGCCAGCCTCCTTAAGTTTGATTAATTTGCTAGAGCAGCTCACAGAACTCAGGGAAATTACTTGCTTACGTCTACTGGTTTATAAAAGGATACGATAAAGAATAAGAATCAATAGCCAGATGAAGAGATACATAGGGCATGATCCCAAACAAAGGAGCTTCTGTCCCCTTGGAGCTTGGGGTCTGGCTCAGTGATACGTGAAAGTGTTCTGGTTCCCCGAGCATGGAGGCTCTCTGGAAAGGACCAAAATGCTGTTCTCTTGGATTTTTATGGGGGCTTCATTACACAGTCATGAGTGACTAGGTCATTGGCCATTGGCTGATTCAACCTCCAGGCTTCTCTCCCCTCTGGAGGTGGGGACAGGGAGGACTAAAATTTCGAACCCTCTAATCATTTGGTCCTCTTGGCAACCATCCCCCATCTTGGGTGGGATCCAAAAGTCCCCTTCATTAATAACAAGCCACCCATTTCCCCCATATGACTCTGAGGTGTTTTCAGGAACTGTGGGTAAAGGCCAAATATACCTGAGGAATATATTTTGGTCATTCGAATGGCCAAACAGATATTTCTTATAAATCATTGTATTGTGAGGGACCTCTGAAAATTCTGCTTCCATAGAAGAAAACGAACAAAAATTGTCAGGATCAACTTTTTCAGAACTCTGGAAATCAGTGAAGAGCTTGCAACAATTCAGGGAATGCTTATTTAAGAAAAGTGGCTTACTCCCGGTGAGGACAGCAAGCTTTGGGTGTTTTAACTTGCTCTACTCCCATTACCCCCACCCCCAGCTCCATGGTAGTTTTATTTTATTTTATTTTATTTTAAATTTTTTATTGTTACATTAATCACCATACATTCCACCATTAGTTTTTGATGTAGTGTTCCATGATTCATTGTTTGTGCATAACACCCAGTGCTCCACGCAGAACGTGCCCTCTTTAATACCCATCACCAGGCTAACCCATGCCCCCACCCTCCATGGTAGTTTTCAAAAAACCAACGGGCTGCAGGGGCGCCTGGGTGACTCAGTCGTTAAGCGTCTGCCTTTGGCTCGGGTCATGGTCCCAGGGTCCTGGGATTGAGTCCAGGATCGGGCTCCTTGCTCAGCGGGAAACCTGCTTCTCCCTCTCCCACTCCCTCTGCTTGTGTTCCCTCTCTCGCTGTGTCTCTCTCTGTCAAATAAATAAATAAAATCTTAAAAAAAAAAAAGCCAACGGGCTGCAAACAAGTCTGAGCCCTTGGAAAATACTGGAAAACTTATTGGTTCTAGGGATTTAAGGAAATCTCCGTCCAGTCATTAGGTGATCACTAAGCCAACTGAACAGAGACTCAGTATATAGATTTTATGGAATTAATTCAGTCACTAAACAAAAACAGCAACAAACATCTATAACAACAAATCCTGGGCAGGGGGGATTCCAGTGTCCACAGTGCCACACTGCATTATTTTAAATGTCCAGTTTTGAAAAAAAAAATCACAATATAAAGAAAAAGAATGGCCCGTATAAGAAAAGAAAGATCAATAGATATTGTCTCTGAGGAAGTGCAGATGTTGGACTTACTAGACAAAAACTTTAAATCAGCTATTTTAAATATATTCAAAGAACATTAGGAAAACATATCTAAAGAAATACAGAAAAGTATGAAAATGATGTCTCTTTCAATAGAGATATAGTAAGGAGATAGAAAAAAATTTATTTTTTATTTTTTTAAAGATTTATTTGTTTATTTGAGAGAGAGAGAGCGGTGGGGAGGGGCAGAGGGAGAGGGAGAGATGGTCTTAAGCACACTCTGCACTGACTTGGAGCCCGATGTGGGGCTCATTCTCATGACCCTGAGATCACGACCTGAGCCAAAACCATGAATTGGATACTTAACCCAGCTGTAACAGGTGATTCCCCCCACGTTTTTTTTTTTTTTTTTAAAGAACCAAATGGAAATTCTGGAGTTGAAAAGTAAAAGAAATGAAATGACAAATTCACCGGAGGAGTTCAATAGCAGATTTGAGCAGGCAAAAGAAAGAATTTGTGAATCTGGATATACAGATCAAGTGAGGTGATCCAGTCTGCAAAACAGAAAGGGGGAAAAAAAAATCAAGGAAAATGAACAGAGCCTCAGAGACCTGTGGGACACCACCAAGCATAACAACATACACAGAATGGGAGTTTCTGGAGGAGAGGGGAGAGAGGGAGGGCAGAAAGAATATTTGAAGAAATAACAAAGGAATAAAAATAGTGCACTAGAAAACATTTAGCACAAAGGAAGGCAGTAATGGAGAAACAGAAGAACAAAAAAGATATAAGACATAAAAATAAATAGCAAATGGCAGATATTAATCCTACCTTATCATTAATTTAATGTAAATGATTTAAATACTCCAGTGAAAAGTCAGAGGTTGGCAGGATGCATTAAAAAAAACAGCATCTGACTATATGCTGTCTACAAAAGCCATACTTTAGATTCAGACCCAAACAGGTTGAAAGTACAAAGACAGAAGAAGAGATACCATGCAAACAGGAACCCACAATAAGAACACATTCGGGAAATAAAACAAGTTTCAGGGGCGCCTGGGTGGTTCAGTCGGTTAAGCGTCTGCCTTCGGCTCAGGTCATGATCCCAGCGTCCTGGGATGGAGCCCTACATCGGGCTCCCTGCTCAGGCAGGAGCCTGCTTCTCCCTCTCCCTCTGCCTGCCTGCCTACTTGTGATCTCTCTCGCTTTCTGTGTCAAATAAATAAATAAAATCTTCAAAAAACAAAAACAAGTTTCATTAAATTCTAAAAGAGTGAAACAAGTCAAAGCCTATTCTCTAACCACAATGGGACGAATTTAGCATAGTCCTGATGTAGGCAGGCCTGGTCTGAGGACCCACAGGGGGGCCACACAGGACCAGTCAGGAGGGCCCTTGGCTTCAGGCAGGATAGGAATCAAATGTGAGCCAGGAGGAAGTGAACACAGGGTTTGCTGAGTAGTGATAGGGTCTAGCAGATGGAATGTCTGGGAGACTCGGAAAAGTGAGTCTCCCCATCCCTCGGGGCTAGGAAAGGGGTCCATGGTTTGTGTTCCTCCAGGAATCCAGGGTAGGGATCAATCACAGGGAGTGTCAGCCGAACAACAGGTGTTCTTCCATAAATCACGGAACGTAGGGGTGTCGATGCCAGTGTGGGGGGAGGTTTGTTGGAAGCTAATGTCCTGGAACATGTTTGGGATCCCCTTCTTCTTAGATGTTATCAGGTGTTCTGGGGCCAGGACAAGACTCAGAGAGCAATTCACTTCCTTGCTTCCCCCTTGGAGTGGGAAAGGAGCTTCTTTGGGTTTACCTAGATGCAAGGTGAACTATAGAGCGTGAGTAAATGGGGCCTTTCTTGAGCTTCCCTGTCTCAGTAGGTCTTAGTAAATATCTACTGCATGGAATTTGATAAACATAAACTATGTTCCCCTGAGTCCTCTTCATTCACTAGCCCGTCTAGACTCTCAGAAAATTCTAGATATTCTGGCTGAGTCACCAGGCCACATCACCCAGAAGAGCTAAGTCATAGGGTGTTTCATAGTTTAATTCCTGGAAACAGCTCCATCCCTCCCCTTGGGAGGCAACATCTTCTGGTAGGAAATGTTTGGCTTCTAGAATGGGATAGGCTGCATGCTGGTATCTGTTGTTGTAAGCAAGTTATTTCATTTCCCTAAGCCTTGGTTTTCTCATCTGTAGCATGAGATAATGATACCTACCTTAGAGATTTAGTGTGAGGATTAAATGAGATACTATGCACAAATCTGATTTCCTAACCCCTCCTTGCCTTCTGCCTTCCTCCTCCCCAAGCAAACAATAACAACAAGGCACTACAAAAGAGAACAAATGGGGTTAAGGGTCTTGGAGGAATAGAAATAGGAAAACCAGGAATTAGAATTTTAAGCAAAGCAATCCTGAGTTAGAATCTCAGTTCTGTTTGGTATGAAATATGTGACCCTATTCTCTGGGCCCCACCTTGGGTGGAGAAATTACCTAAAAAAAAAAAAATGGTGAGGGGAGTGTGCCTGGCTGGCTCAGTCCTTGAGCAGCAGACTGTTGGTCCTGAGTTTGAGCTCCATCTTGGGCGGGGAGATTACTTAAAAAAACAAAATATGTGATCCTCATCTGTAAAATGGACGTAATAAGTTCTGTCTATCCTTGTTTGTAAGGATAATAAGAGATAAGGTATGTGACTTGTCTTGCACATAGTAGGTGCCCCATAAACGGTAGCTTTTACTTTTAGCGGTTTCAGATATTTATTTTTCATATTATTTTTATTTTTGCTGCTCATCCCGTCCAATGCAAACTCCAGCTAACTCTTCCCAAAACCCTACCTCTCTTTTCTGTCCCCCATCCCCTCTCTTGAATACTTCTCCCCCTCCTGTACACCCACTTTTCCGGCACCCAGGCCAGGGGCACAGAGCTGAACGAACGAAAGGAAATCTAAATAAACGATTTTGAGAAAAACATTTGTTTCAAAATTATTGTGTGCGTGTGAGTGAGAGAAAAACCTTTGTTAAAACTGGGATATCTGCAAACCCCAGGAAAGTAGAACTGGTAATCCAAAAACAAAACAAAACCGCATGTTCTATTGGTTGGTATGGAAAGAAACGGCCAGCTTTTTGAGTGTGGGCCCAGGGGCTCTGGCCTTCAAGGACCATACCCCGATGTGCCAGAGCCCAGCCGGGGGAGGGCGGGGGGAGGAAGGAAGGGTCTAAAAAGGGGGCGGGGAGGGGCAGCCGGTCTTAAAGGCCAGCGCGGATCGACAGCCGCGCGGGTCTAGGTGAGTTCTCCGCAGCAAGGCACTACCTGCGGGCGCGCCGGGGCAGAGGCGCCATCCGGTCCGGGGTTCTCCACCTGCCGCGCAGGTTTCCTCCTCCGCCGTGGGGTGGGGTGGGGTGGGGTGGGGTGGGGGGGGGTGGGGGGGAGCGGGGAGCAGAAACCGCTGCGGCTCGTGGGCACCGACTGAGACCCCGAGCCCGGCGCCAGCGCCCACCCGGCGGGGCCGAGCCGCTCCGCGCGCGCCACGACCCCCGGCGCCCCGCGACCCCCAGGCGGCCCGGCCGGGCCCGCCCCGCCCCCACGTAACTTCCTGAAGGGCCGCGGGGCCCGCCCCTCCCGCTGCTCAGTTTCGTTTCCTCGCGGGCCTCCGGCAGTCGTTTCCCGGCCGCGGCCGCCGTTCCATCGCGTACCTTCCCGTCCCGCAGGAGCGCCATGGCGGAGCTGGTCCCCCTGGCCGAGGAGCTGTCGTGCTCCATCTGCCTGGAGCCCTTCAAGGTGCCGGTCACCACCCCGTGCGGCCACAACTTCTGCGGCCCGTGCCTGGACGAGACGTGGGCCGTTCAGGATCCGCCGTATCTGTGCCCGCAGTGCCGCGCCGTCTACCACGCGCGGCCGCAGCTGCGCAAGAACACGGTGCTGTGCGCGGTGGTGGAGCAGTTCCTGCAGGCCGAGCAGGCCCGGGCGGCGTCCCCGCCCCCCGACGGCTGGAAGCCGCCCGCCCGCGCCGCCGCGCCCAGCCGGGCGGTCCCGGTGGCCTGCGACCACTGCCTGAAGGAGCCCGCCGTCAAGACGTGCCTGGTGTGCATGGCCTCCTTCTGCCAGGAGCACCTGCAGCCGCACCTCGACAGCCCCGCCTTCCGGGACCACCAGTTGCAGTCCCCCGTCCGGGACCTGATGCGCCGCAAGTGCCCCCAGCACAACCGGCTGCGGGACTTCTTCTGCCCCCAGCATGACGAGTGCATCTGCCACATCTGCCTGG
This sequence comes from Eumetopias jubatus, assembly GCF_037043125.1. Taxonomy (NCBI): domain Eukaryota; kingdom Metazoa; phylum Chordata; class Mammalia; order Carnivora; family Otariidae; genus Eumetopias; species Eumetopias jubatus. Next base: position 113,657,761 of record NW_028274816.1, on the reverse strand, counting down.
TGGAGCACAAGTCCTGCTCGCCTGCGTCCCTGAGCCAGGCCAGTGCCGACCTGGAGGTAGGCGGTGGCGGGCGAGGGCACGGGCACCGGGAGGCAGCCTGGGCTGGGGGGTGCGGGAGGGAGCCGCTGTGGGCATCGTGGCCCACCGTGGATCACCTGGGGTAGGAGGGTGGGCCTTGCTGGGCCTGAGAACCAGGGCAGGGGCGTCCCCGATGTCCGAATAGAAAGGGGCAAGGAGAACACCTAGCCCTTCTCTCTCATCCGTGGTCCACCCTCTTCCGCCACTGAAGACAGGTGAAGTTGCCTGCCTTAAGCCTCGTACTTGTCTGATGGTGTTTAGTCGAGGGTTTCCAGCGTCAGGAGCCCTGGAGGCTACCTCTGTTCCCTCATTAAATCTTGGCAGCATCCAAGAGGTGGATATAATTAGGTCCATTTTACAGTTGAGGAAATGGAGGTCAGAGAAGTTAATTTAGCCTGAGCTAACCCAGTAGGTGGCAAAACAGGCACTGGGACCCCGGCTGGTTTGACTCTACAGTTTGCTGCTTTTCCCCATGACCAGCCTGATATCCGAGTTCATGGAGCATGGGACATTCCAGGAGGCTTGAGGTCATGTGAACAAAAATTTTTGGTGAGCCAGAGAGTTCTAGTGACCAGGGAGGATTGTTATGAGCGGAAGGGTAGGCAGAGTGCCAGATATCTCTGGATACTGCTGGAAGGCAGAACCAAACTCTTGCGCCATAGTGACCTCCACCCTGGCTGTGCAACTTCGAGCACAGCATTTGGCCCCGGGGCCTGAGTCTTCATCAGTAAACCGAGGAGGTGGGACCAGGTGGCTCCCTAAGGGGCCTTCCAGGCCTATGATGATGTTAGCAGTTTGGGGGAAATCATAACTTCCCTCGCGGACTCAAGGCAGAGGCTGAGAAGGTGTAACGGGACCACCTTTTTTATATCAGCCTGAGCTCCAGAGCATGGCCTGATTGCCTTTAATTCTCGAGGCCCTGTCGTGGAGAACAAGGACTGTTCTGTTGTCGGAGGAGATAGGAGGCCTGGCCGAGGTTTGCGGCGCCACCAGGACCCGGGTGCAGTCCGTGCTCCTGAGCAGCCATAGCCCTTCCCGGGCCCCGTCTGCTTCTCCATCTGAGCTGGGTCCCTCAGGACTTCTTCCCTGAGTCTCAGAAGCCAGACCTCAAGGCAGTGTCTGAGAGTTGACCCCTGAGGCACAGCCATGTCAGGCGTGGCCACCTGCGTCTCCACCTGCCCCCCTAAAGAACCCGCCAAGCCTTTCGAGTCAGGAAATGGCCCCGTGTCAGCTGTGGTTTAGGCCAAGTCACTGCAATTCTCCAAGCCTCAGCTTCCTCATCTGTAAAATGGGATTCATAGCATTCCCTCCTGATCTGCAAGGGTGGTCAGGAGGCTCCGGGGCGATGAGCTTGGATGAGGTGGGAAGTGCTTCATTAGGCAGATCCCTGCGGCAGATGGCTGGTTGGCTCTGACCTCGGGCTGGATGTTGAGACCTAGGTTTGAATGCTCTGACTCTGCTTCCTTGCTGGGTGAGTGCTAAGCACTGCAGGTGTAATTTCTGAGCGGCTGGGGGTAGGAGAGAGCTTGCTGGGGCGGAGGTGTCAGGCTGCCCATATCTTCTTTGCCTCGGGGTGCTGGGGCCTGTCCCTGAGGACTGGGGCGGCTGGCTCCTGTCAAAAGGCTCTTCTAGAAGTTCTTATCCATGGAGGCAGAAGGCAAGTAGGGGCCGGAGGGTTCTTCTCAGCCTGGCCTGGAGCTGGAGTCTGCACCCAGCGTACTTGTTTGTTGTACATGCTGGGCTTTGTAATCCTTGTAACAGGCCTGACCTTGCTACCTCCCTGGTCCCCACCATTGTCCTGGCTTGCCAAGTCCTTCGATCAGCCGCCCTTTCTAGCCCTGCTGCTGCTCCCTACTGGGACAGAGCCAGCCGTATCTGGGCAGTGCCCCGGCCTTGGGCGGCTGGCTTGTCTTGGCCAGTGGTGCGGGGTGGACTCGGGACTCCGGTGCCTCCCACGTCCTCATGGAGGACTCAAGTCCCCAATCTGTGAACAGATCCTCAGAACTTCAAAAAGTTCTCTACCCTCAGTGAGGGGATTGTTGCCCCTCTTGAAGTCCCTGGGCCACTTTCCTTTGTCTGGAGCCACATAGGCCCCTCTCTCTGCCATCAGGGGGCTGTCATGTATACATTTCATTAATGGTGGATAAAACTTTCCAAAACACAGAGTTTTGGGGTGCACTGCTGAGCGCAGCTGTTGGAGGTGGAACCCAGTGCCCGGGTGTTCTGGGTTCTCTTCCAGCTCCGAGGCCTGTGAGTCCGGACCTGCCCTGGCCTGGCCTTCTGCCTTTGGCGCACAGTTTATCTTGGCCACTTTTAAGAGGCCAGGTCGAAGGGCACTGTCACAGAGGTTGAATATGAAACATCACCAGTAACTTGGGGTTTCAGGGTCAAGCTAGTGTGACCTTGATCTCTGCTTCCGTTCCCTTATATGTGACTGTCACTGGGTTGTTCAAATTCAGATTCAAGGTCAAGTTTAGACCTGAATATCTCTAGTGGAGTGGGAGAGGCAGGGAAGTGGAGGGGGCAGGCTGGAGGGTGTTGAGCCAGCTCGTTAGGGGAAGTAAATGTTTTTTTCCTAGACGTTTCCTGTGTACTCAATGCTTTAATTATAACACCGGGACCTTGTAACACCAGTTAACAGTGATGTGACTGTTCTTCGATGTCCTTATTTATAAAGGACAGGTAACTCCCACCTTATAGTGTTGTTCTTCGCTTTAAATAAGTTAACACCTGTGAAGCGTGGCTTGCAGTTCATATATAAGAAACACTAGCTGCTATTATTCTGGTGCTGAGGTTTTTTTTTCTCTACCCATTTCTATGCCCCAGCATTTCACCTGAGCAGGGAGGGAGGACACTCCCATTATTGATTCTGAAAATGTATAGAAATGCTAAGAGGCCTCGGATGGTATTATCTTCCTTCGTGCGTAATTGGCCTTGGTTCCTGGAGGTGGCTAGGGACTTATCAATTCTGAGTCACTTTAATTCAGTTTCAGGGATTGAGCTGATGGGGGGCTGGGCTACCGCCTGTTCATCCTTATTTTTAGCGTGTAGCCTGTGGAGGTCCCCACCCATGGGGCCAAACAAAGGAGCCTTGGACTCTTGTACCCCTGCTTCCCCGAGGTTGACAGTGACACTTCCAGCTGTCTTCCGGAATTGGCAGATGGTTCTGGGAGGGGAACCCCAGAGGCCAGGCTTATCTTTCTGGATTGCCTTCTCCCAGATCTTGGCTGTCATCCTTCCCTGCTTCGTTAGCTCTCCATTGTCGTGAAGCAGATTTTTCTTCCCAGCAGTTTGCTTTCGCGGTTGTTTGCAGGGGGAGGGCTGACTCGAATGACCTCATCTGCCAATCACTGAAGCAACCCCTCCAGCTCGTTCTCGGCCACCTTGCTGGCCTCCTTGACTCTATTTCATCGTCTGCAAAATGGGGGCTAATGAAGAAGCTCCTAATCATACAAGCTGACCTTTGGTTTGTCCTTACTAAAATCCAGGCACTGTGCTGAGTTCTCACGTTGTTTCAGTTAATTCTGCTACTGGCCCTGGGAGGTGAAAACATCTGTATCTCTTTCTTGGCCGAGGACACAGGTAACAGATGCTCAGACAGCTGGGAACGGGCTGGTGCCCTAGTCGGTGTGTCTCCAAATCCTGTGCTCGTAACTTCTTTCTTGTACTGTTGCTCTAGAAGTTTGAAGGGAGGCAATAAATAGGCGAATGCTTCAAAAAGCTACAGGCAGGCAAGACTCAGGGTGGCAGAAGCACCTGTGGGGTAGATTCCAGGGGCAGTCCCTGGTGTTGGGGGCTGGACTGAGGTGATATCTCATGCTGGTTGTTTTCTCTGCAGACCAAGCTGAAGCATAAGCTGACTGTCATCTACAGCCAGATCAACGGTGCCTCGAGGGCGCTTGAGGACGTGCGATCCAGGCAGCAGGATGTGCGGGTGAGTGACAGGGCTCTCCACTGCCATCCTCGGCCCCGGGCTCCGGTTGGCTTCACGCACCGTGTCAGGAATAGACATCCACCTTGCAAGACATCCAGAAAGCTATGTCCCCAGGAAAGATCCTTCGTAGACGTAAACTGAAGACTATCCATAAGCCCTGACCTTGGTGTGGGGAGGACAGGGGCAATCATTAAAAATTAGGGCTATAAAGTAGTAATAGAGGGGCGGCTGGCTGGCTTAGTTGGTAGAGCATGTGACTCTTGATCTTGGGGTTGTGAGTTCGAGCCCCACATTGGGCGTAGAGCTTACTTAAGAAAAAAAAAGTACTGATATAAAAAGTGGTTATGATTTAAATGGGAAAAAAAAAACAGGAAGCAAAAGTGTATACCCACTAGAGTTCATCTATTTATAAAAAGCGAGTGCGTTAGTTTTCTAGGGCGATCGTAACCAGTTACCACCAACTCAGCTTACTAAGGACACAAGTGTGTTCGCTCACAGTTCTGGAGGCCAGAAGTTCAGAATTAAAGACAGGGCCATACTTCCTGGTTCTAGGGAAGAATCCTTCCTTGCCTCTTCCAGCTTCCGGTGGCTCAGGAGTTCCTAGGCTTGTGGCTAGTGTCACTCCAACCCTGGCCTCCGTCTTCACAGCCTCTCTGTCTTTTCTTCTGTCCTTAATAAGGACATTTGTCATTGGATTAGGGCCCACGTGGGTAATCCAGGTTAACTTCATCTCAAGATTCCTACCTTAATTACATCTGCAAAGACTTTTTTTTTAAGATTTTTTTTTTTAAAGATTTTATTTATTTGAGAGAGAGAGAGAATGAGAGATAGAAAGCACGAGAGGGAAGAGGGTCAGAGGGAGAAGCAGACTCCCTGCTGAGCAGGGAGCCCGATGCGGGACTCGATCCCGGGACTCCAGGATCATGACCTGAGCCGAAGGCAGTCGCTTAACTGACTGAGGCACCCAGGTGCCCTTTTTTTAAGATTTTTATTTATTTATTTGACAGAGAGAGACACAGCGAGAGAGGGAACACAAGCAGGGGGAGTGGGAGAGGGAGAAGCAGGCTTCCCACGGGGCAGGGAGCCCGATGTGGGGCTCGATCCCAAGGACCCTGGGATCATGACCTGAGCTGAAGGCAGACGCTTAATGACTGAGCCACCCAGGCGCCCCATCTGCAAAGACTTTTGCTAAGTAACGCAACCTTCGCAGGTTCTGGAATCTGGATGTATCTTTGGGCGGGGGGAAGGCATCATTCAACCCATTACAGGAAGTGTAGGAAAAAAGACTGGGAGTATAGTAACAGGATAGTAGTACAAGCATTGGAATGGTAGAATTAGAGATTTTTGGGGGGTCTAGTTTTTATAAGTTTTATAAGGTTTTTGATATTATAAATAAAAGAATATATATATATTTTAAGTTTATTTATTTAGGTAATCTCTGTACCCCACGTGGGCCTCGAACTCATGACCCCAAGATCAAGAGTTGCATGCTCTTCTGACTGAGCCAGCTGGGCGCCCCTAAAGGAATATATTGAAAGAAGATTTGAGTTTTAAATATCCTGCTCCAGAGCTGCAGCGTCTGGGTTTATTGTGGTGCCTGTGGTGTAATTAGATGAGTTCTGAGTTAGAATACCAGCTCTGTTACATAATAGCCTCTGATACTTGCCTCCTGTGGGCAGATCCCTGAGCCTTGGTTTTCCCAGCTGCACAATGGAGTCACAACTTTTTCCTGACAGTGGCTGTGCGGCTTAGATGAGGGCATGTACGGGAAAGTACATGTACTGGTTGGAGGGGGCGGGCTAAACTGCTAATAGAGATTACCCCCCACCTCCCCACCCCCTGCCCTGCCAAATTCAGAGGCTTAAATAGAATAGAAGTTTCTTTTGCTCCCTTTGGCAGTTCAGTGCCAGATGTGAGCCACCGAGACTAGTGGGGTGTCTCTGCTCCACGTGATCATTCAGGATTCAGAGACTTACCACCTGACTACTGCAGGGGGTTTCTCACCTCTGGTTGAAGCTGGGTCGCCATGACGTCTTTGTTCTAGCCTGCAGAAGAGGGGACAGGGGAGATGAGTGTTCTGCTCATGCTGCCCCAGGAGCAGCTTAGTCCCGTGGCCAAGTCTACCTGCAGGGGAGGCTGGGGATGTAGCCGTGGTGGGGCAGCCATGTGCCCTGGGAAACTCAAGGGGTGTTCTCTTACCGAGAGGAAGCCATTCTCTTTGTTCCTAAGCTTTATATAAAGAGCACCACTCCCTATGTCTTCTTCTGCACATTGTTTTTTCCCCTTGTGGAAATTTGTGCGTTGCCCCAGTTCATTAATTTTCATTACTATTTAATTTTCTATCCTATGAATAATTTGCAAATTTGTATCTTATTGATAGACATTTGGTTGTTCCCGGGGGTTCTGCTAATTCAAACAGTGCTGCTTAGGAGCATTCTTGTGTCTATCTCTGGGGCAGGTGTCTGAGTGTTTTTCTAGAGGATGTTCCCTGGGTTGGGTAGGAGCACCTTGAGATTCACTAGACTTTGCCAAATTACCATCCAAAGCAGTTGTGCCCATTTTTCCCGCCGCGGAGTACAGAGTCTGGTGCTCCACATCTCACCGACACTTGGTACCACAGCCTTAACTTTCTTGCCTGTCTGACGGATGCCCCTGTGTCTTGGCCCCGTTAGGAGGCTACAAATCGGAAGATGGAGCAGCTTAGACAGGAATACATGGAAATCAAGGTGCTCATTGATGCCGCAGAGGCCACCTCCACTCGAAAGATAAAGGAAGAGGAGAAGAGGGTCAATGCCAAGTTCGACAACATTTACCAGATCCTTCTCAAGAAGAAGAGTGAGATCCAGGCTCTGAAGGAGGAAATTGAACTTGCCCTGACCAAGGGGGATGAGTTTGAGTTTCTGGAGGTAGGTCTCGACGAAGACATGGTTGAATGTGCTGTCTGCCCGTGTGCTATTGACGACACGTGCAGTGAGGCCACCAGGAGACAGGGCTGTACGAGGTCCCCGGGAGCTGCCCTGAGACACTCACTGTTGTCCGTTTCCTGTGCCCTGGGACAACTGGCCACAAACCTAATGGTTTGGAAGAGCATTTATTTGCTATCTCACACTTTCCGTGGCTCAGGGGTCGGGGCATGGCTTAGGGGCTTGCCGGCTGAGGATTGGCTGGGCTGCATTCCTTTCGGAGCTGCGGGTTGTCTTCCGAGCTCATGTGGTTGGTGACGGACTTCAGTTCCCGTGGTGCAGGCCCTAGGGCCCCCTTTCTCGCTGGCTGTCAGCTGAGGTCTGCTCTCGGTTCCCAGAAGCTGCTGCAGTTCCTTGGCATGTGGCCCTCTCTTGGCTTGCCAGGTACTTCTTCAAAGCCAGTGGAGAATTTCTCCCTCCAGGAAAGCCTGATCCCTTTTTTTTTTTCCTGCTTAGATTACTTAGATTATTGGTTTCTCTCTCTCCTTTTTTAAAAATTTTAATTAAGTAGGCACCATGCCCAACATGGGGCTTGAACTCATGACCCTGATAGCAAGAGTCACATGCTCTACCAACTGAGCCAGCCAGGCACCCCTCTTTTTTTTTTTTTTTAACATTTTAATTCCAGTATCTAGTTAACATACATTGTTATATTAGTTTCCCCATGTACACCAGATTCAACAATTCTGTACCTTACTCAGTGTTCATCATGGTAAGTGTGGTCTTAATCCCCATCACCTAGTTCCCCCACCCCACCACGCCCCTCCCCTGTGGTAACCACCAGTTTGTTCTCTAGAGTCTGCTTGGCTCTCTTTCTCTCTTTTTCCCCTTTGCTCATTTGTTTTGTTTGTTAAATTGCCACAAATGAGTGAAATCATGTGGTATTTGTGTTTCTCTGACTGACTTATTTCACTTAGCATTATACTCTCCAGATCCATCTATGTTGCAAATGGCAAGATTTCATTCTTTCTTACAAGCCTGGTTCCTTTTAATGGCTCCTATCTGGTTAAGTCAGGCCCACCAGGATACTCACCTTCCTGATGAACTCAAAACCAACAGATTTGGGATCTTCATTACATCTGCAATATACCTTCAGTTTTTCCATATAAGGCAACTGAATCACAGGAGTGCTATCCTAGCATATTCACTGTCCTGCCCATACTCAGGGGGAGGAGATTATACAGGGTGCGTACCCCTGGGCCAGGTGGGCATCTTGGGGGCCATCTTAGAATGTTGCCTGCTGCAAATGCCTCCACCCCCTTCCCTCCATCCCTCCTCCCCATGGACCCTGGAAGTGTCTTTCTGAAGGCCCTGGGTGACCAGGCCCTGTCTTTGCCAGCACCCTCCTCTCTTGCCACCCACACCCTGCCCGTGCCCCATGGTGTAACCACAGCAGAGCACTCACCATTCCCCAGACACCCTGGGCGTTGGATGGGAACACCGTGGCTGACCTGCTCTGCCTAGTAAATCTTGTCCTTTCTCCGGGCTCACTCCAGCTTCCCCCCATCTTCCTCGGATCCCGTTTTTCTGCCATTACAGGTCACACCGCCTCTGCTGTGGCACTCAGCGGCGCGGTGTTACATGTGCTTGTTGTGTGTGTGTTCAGGCTGCCCGCTCCCTTATTACCGCCCCCTTCTCCTGGCATGCAGCCGGCATTCCCGTGAGCCCCATCGATGGGGCGACGACACCTCAGAGGACCAGATTCCTTGTGTAGGTCCTGGGGAGAGTACAGGAGTCACTGGGAACCTTTTATCTCAAAGTGTGGGACCCTCTGTCAGCTTCTTCCTTTTCACTGGATGTGCCCTGGCTGAACCCTTTGCCCCTTGAGGCATCCCTGTCCGGTTTTAGAACGTGTGTTCAGAGCTGGTCCTGGAGGGCCGGAGATGGTCCTGGGTCTCCTGTGCTTGGCCAGTCACAGGGGGAGGAGTGGAAGAGCATTATCCACGGGGGTCAGGAGATTTGTGTCCCAACTTTGTCCTTGCCACTGATTGGCAGAGTTCCTGGCAGGATGCTTGTTGTTTCCTTTTTCTTTTCTTTCTTTCTTTTTTTTAAAGATTTTATTTATTTATTTGACAGAGAGAGACACAGCGAGAGAGGGAACACAAGCAGGGGGAGTGGGAGAGGGAGAAGCAGGCTTCCCACCGGGCAGGGAGCCCGATGCGGGGCTCGATCCCAGGACCCTGGGACCATGACCTGAGCCGAAGGCAGACACTTAACGACTGAGCCACCTAGGTGCCCCTTTTTTCTTTTCTTTCTTTCTTTCCTTTCCCTTCCCTTTCCCTTTCCTTTCCCTTTCCCTTCCCTTCCCCTTTCCCTTCCCTTTCCTTTCCCTTCCCTTTCCTTTTCCTTTCTCTTTCCTTTCCCTTTCCCTTTCCCTTCCCTTCCCTTTCCCTTTCCCTTTCCCTTCCCTGTCCTTTCCTTTTCCTTTCCCTTTCCCTCTCCTTTTCCTTTCCTTTCCTTTCCCTTCCCTTCCTTTCCCTTTCCTTTCCTTTCCCTTCCCTTCCTTTCCCTTTCCTTTCCTTTCCCCTTCCCTTTCCCTTTCCTTTCCTTTCCTTTCCCTTTCCTTTCCTTTCCCTTCCCTTCCCTTCCCTTCCCTTTCCTTTCCTTTCCCTTTCCCTTTGCCTTTCCTCATGTGTTATTTCTTGACTTCAGATTCTCCCTTGGTAGGTGAGTGGCCTCTGAGGGCCCTTCCAGATCCAGAGAGCTGTGACCGAAAGTGGCACGTTAGCCCCCTGCAGTCTCTGGCCTGTGATCGGACTGAGCATCCGTGGGCACAGGGAAGCTCCTCCTGGGGTTCATGAGGCCTGAGCCGGGGCCCTGGCTTCCCTGGAGCTGCCTGAACTAACACCCTGGCTTGTTTCAGAAAGGGATAAAACTGCAAGGTGTCTCCACAAAGCCAGTCTACGTCCCCAAGGTGGAGCTGAATCAGGAGCTGATAAAGGGTGTCTGTCAGGGCACCTCAGACCTCAAAGACGAGCTGAAGCGGTATATTAGGCAGTCCCAGGACAAGAAGCCTGAGGAACCCACTGGCTCAGGTAACCATTAGCAAACCGCGAGCTCCCCTACTGGGACCCCTGAAATGGGAGGGGTCCCCTCGGTGTTTGGGGGCGGGGGGAAGGGTCTTGACCCGGAACACGGGGGCTTGAGTTGCAGGGGCCCTGACATACCTGCCCTCCGTCTGGGAGGCCATGGGGGAACCTCCTGAGTTGTAGCCATACTTCCGAAAACATCTCTGGGCACCTTGGTGTTAACGACAAGACTTTCTGGACAGTCTGTTCTTGTGTGTCACCTCGAGGCTGGCTCAGGTGGCTTCTGAATAGACTCTGGGTTATCAGTGTATTTGGTGGGGAATGGCTAGTTTTGGGGTCAGAGAAACCTGGCATTCCTCTCTGACACTCTCTTTCCTTCCCTCCTGTATCCAATCCACGACCAGATTTTACTTCTTAAATTTCTCCTGACTCAGTCCATGCCCCCACCGCCAGCCGTCACCTGCCTGCTTTCTGTTGCCCCCCCCCGTGGCAGCTTTCTAGCTAGTCCTTCTGCATCTACTCTTGCTGCATCCAGAGAGAACTTTTCAGGGTGTGAATCTGATCTCCTGGGAACGTCTCCCCTCACCTTGTTCAGAGAATTTCCATTGCTTTTAGATTTCAGACCATGCTCTTGACACTGTTCTACAAGCCCCTGCCTGGTCAGGCCTTGTCCATTTCACCAGCCCTGAAGCGCCCCCTCCTCCCACACATCTTTCTGCATGCAGCTCCTCACATATGCTAAGCTTCCTGCCACAGGGCCTTTGTATGTGCCGTTCCCACTGACCAGAAGGCTCAGAGACTCCACCATCCTTACCAGTTCACTCCTCTCACCCTTCAGAGATCAGTTGAAACATTGTATTTCTCAGCAAACCTCCCCTGTCACCACCACTCCCACTCCTCAGACTAGGTCCCAGGATCCTTATCACCCCTTGGGAGCCTTTGCCTATCTGTCATTTTGTTCTTCCCCCACTAGATTGCAGTCTCTGTGAGGGCAGGGGCTCAGTGTGTTTTTCATCCAACACTCTCTCCCCTGTGCCTAGCCCAGAGCCTGGCACATAGTGAATCTTACGGTGTAACCCCGGGGGTGGGGCTTGAGTCTCAGCTGGGCCAGCTGAGTGTCCGTGTAGAAGCCTCTGAAACAGCCGTGGCATGCTCTGTGTGGAGGGTACAGCTGTTGACGAATTGGCCACACATACTAGTTTTCCTGCTACATCAGTGATTGCTGGTCTGGGAAAGGGTGATGGAAAAACCGGAGGGTGAGGAACGAGGCCTCTTGGCCTCATCGCCACAAGCAAAGGGCTCGACCCTTTTCTGTTGACACCGGAAGAACGGGAACCTCAGAGAGGCTTTAGAGGTCATGGAGCGGGGCGCTGGTGGAGAAAAAATTGACCCCAGCTACATTTTAAGAGAAAAGAGGGACACACCAAACTCGTCTTTTTGTCTCGTTTCTAACTCTTATAAAGGTTTGGGTAGGGAAAGTCAGTGGAAATCACCTTTGTAGACCCTCTCTCCGCCTGCCCCTGGCAAAGCTGGCCCCTGGGGTTGCTTTGGAAGAGCTGCATAAAGTAATCCTTTCTTCTTTGGCACAGGGAACTCTGGAGAGCATGGCCCAGCATCTACGCCCAAACCCATACACTTTTCGAAAAAGCTCCTGAGTAAGTAACCCCGCTGCTGTTCCTGGGGCTCCCGCCAGCCCGTCCCAAATGGCTGTGGTTGGGGAGGGGAGGCAAGTGCCTCTACAGACGAGTCTGGCCACAGTCCCGCTGAGTGGAGGCTGGAGGGGCTGCCGCAGAGGCTCCCTTGGGGTGCTTGGCAGGACCTGCCCGTCAGCACTGGCTGTGCAGCCGGCCTGGGCCAGCAAGGTTACCAACACCCGCCTGTCTTGAGAAATACTTGCTGACACCCCGTTTTGGCACTTGGGTGGAGCGCCCCCTGGAGGAGCGGCTCAGAGCTGTTCCGTCTTGAGCCACCCTGTGCGGAGCACTTCCCCACCTCCTTCCCCTGACGGTCCTTCTCTTACCACCACCCCGCCCCCAGCCACTGAAGACAGTGTTTTCCTAATTGCCTTCACCCGTGAAATTTTAATACCACGCATATGCAGTATGTCTCTTTATAGATTATGCTTTCATACATGTAAAGAGTAAGATTTTTTTCACCCTCTTCCACCAAGAATCCATTTTTGCCCCTTGAGCGGGGCATACCACCCACACGGTGAGAAGGCATATGCTCTCGAGGTGGGGGTCAGGGAGACGAATGGTCCTCAGTTTCCTCATCTGTCAAACTTGGACCATAACGACGGGTGACCTCACGGGATTCTTATGAGTGAGGTTTCCACGGGACACTGATCATTGTGAAGCTCCTTAAAGCCCATAAATATGCCCCTGACCGGTGGCTGTTACCACTTCCCTGAAAAGTCAGCGTGCCCCGAGGAGTGCTGCCCCTGGGGGATGCGGGAACTCTGGGTCCATGCCATTGTTGTTTGGTTTTAGAGTTTAGGCTGTCTTTGGCAGACAGATGTGTGGTATCGGTCTCCAAACGGAGTAGAGAGCCAGGAGCCGGGTGCCTGGTGTGGATGGAGCAGGGAGCCCCCAGCTCAGCCGGCAGATGTGGCAGGGCCCCTGGTGTGACCAGGGAAGGGAAAAATCAGTGAACAAGCGCTGTGCACCTGTGTCCTTCTCCGATCACACTCCCCCGAGAGCTCTCTCGCCGCCGGCCCAGATCACAAGCGCCTCTCTTAGCCCGAGTGAGCTGTGGGTGGTGGCTGAGGTGGCGCAACAGGCAGGGAAGGAGTGGACCAGTCACAGTGCAGATGAGCCTCAGAACGGCTGTGAGGACCAGGGACCGTGCCCTAGGCCGGCGACACAGCCGGGGGTCCTCCCAAGAGGAGGCTGGTCCTGTGGGAGTGGGCGGGCGAAGAGGAGATGGGGCCAGAGTGAAGACAGCGTCTGGGCATAGGACTCGGAAGTGGGAGGAAGGGGGAGCAAGGGGGTCATGTGGGGCTGAGTGGGGGCTGATGGGGAAGTGGAGGGTGACAGGAGAGCAGGGTTTGTCTGCGGGCAGGGTTAGGATTCACAACACCCCTCTTCACTCCGGTGGTGGAGGGAACCTGAAATCTTCTAGCTCACGTAGACTTGAGTGTGTTTCAGACTCGCCAGGGGTTATACACTGCTGGGCCCCGGACTGTCAGAGTCAGCAGGGTCTTGGGTGGGATCCAAGAGTTTGCATTTCCTACAGACTCCCTGGCAATGCTGATGCTGCTGGTTGGAGACTCTGCTTTAGGTAAACTCAGTTTTCATAGGCACACACTCCAGATAGTTTTTAAAGACTGTTGTGATATTCGGCAAGCACAGTTCTTTGCTGACTCCCTTTTTGTTTTTTGTGTTTTTTCTTTTATAGAGATATAATTTACCTATAGTAAAACGTACAGATCTTAAATGTGCAGTTAGGTTAATTTTGACAAGCGTGTATGTGTGTGTTAGCAAATCAAATTAAAGAATTACCCCAGAAAATTCTTTCATGCTCCTCATTATCAGTCCCAACCCCCAAAACCACTGATGCAGTTTTCTGTCACCATAGATTCATTTGCTTGTTTCCAGGGAAAACGTCCTCGCTTTATCTGTATGGGTCACATTCATTCAAATTATTATTATGGTGGTTTTTAAAAAAGATTTTATTTATTTATTTGAGAGAGAGAGAGTGGGAGAGTGCAAGAGCATGAGCAGGGGGAGGGGCAGAGGGAGCCAGAGAAGCAGACTCCCCACTGAGCAGGGAGCCCAGTCCCAGGACCCTGAGATCATGGCCTGAGCTGAAGGTAGACGCTTAACCAAGGCACCCAGGCACCCCTGTTATGGTGTTTTGAAAGTGTCATTGTGCTGTGCTTCAAAATATCTTAATTCTGAAAATTTTCTTTTTCAGAAGAAGAAAAGAGACCCAAGAAACCTTGTAAGTTATGCATTTGTGCCTCCTTTTGTTTCTTGAGATTGCCCAAGTGTGGAACTAAATGCTGGCAGCGAAGCCTGACCTCTCTGGTCGGGGTTCTGTGATGGGACCCGAGTTCTGTGATGATGTTCTATCGTGGCAGGTGGGCCTGAGGTTGGGGGTGAGCACGAGTGCGCGTGAGTAAGACGAATAATGAGTGTAGCCCTGTCGGGACTCAGCTGTATCGCTCCGGCTGTCCAGGGGTGTGTTTGCAGAAGTAGCGCTTGAAGATCAGTGTGGAAGGGACGACAGGCCATCTGGTCACTGTGTCACGGGTCCAGTTCATGTTTCTCCTCCTCATTGCCAGCCCCTGCCTCTGCCTCAACCACCAAGATGCCCACCTTCGGAGCCCCGGAGCAGTTACAGGATCTAAAGCAGCCCGGCCCGGAGAGTGAGTTAGTGTGGGCAGGGGGCAGTGTGGGGTGTCCACTCTGAGTTTGTTCTGAAAACGGCTCCCTGTGTCCTCCCCCAGGTGTAGGCAAAGCCACCACCACGCAGCTGAATGCGGCGGCCCTCAAGGCCAAGGTGCTGGAGACCTTCTTAGCCAAGTCCAGGCCCGAGCTCCTGGAGTGTGAGTAGCATCGGCTCTGGGGAGTGGCCCTGTGGCTCTCAGGCTCTCTCCTGTGCAGCTCTGCTCACGTCTTCGCCCTCGCCTCTGTCTGGGGGTCCAGCTGGGTTCCTCCTTCCCCTTGTGTGCCACTGGCCTGTCCTCCACTTGGCCGCAGCCTTCCTCGCTCCCCTTCCGCCCCCCCGCCCCTCCCCCGCCAGCACCGAAGCCACGGGTGGTGATTTGCACCCCCAGCCCTGCATGAGCCCAGCTCACCCCTTTCTCTGGACCCGCACCTGCTGCCCACTGCTGTGCCTCGGGCATTGCTGGGGGCCCACTGCCGGCACCCCGGCTCCAGTCTTCCCCTCGGCTCCCCTGCCATTCCAGAACCTTCCCACTTGCCATAACCAGTCTTCTCCCTGTCCCACCCACCCTCCTCCACTTCACAGAGAAGAGGGGCCCCTCGTCCTCTTGTTACTGCCATATCTCATGCATCGCCACCTGCCCCCTCCTGCCCCCTCCCCGGCTGCCCCCCTCCGCAGTCAGTCCACCTCCTCCTGCTCTGCCTGCACTCCCGCACCTGGTCACCCTCACCGGCTCGCCTGGGGCCTGCCTCTCTGCAGATGTGTCAGTTCCCCTCATCCCAAAAGGAAAAGCAAAGCGAACAGAGGAACACAAAAGCGGCGAATGCAGCCAGCCTCCCTCTCGCCTGAATACTGGTGAAAAATACAAATTTCTGGGTCCCGGGCCAGTGCTACAAGATCAGGCTGCAGGGGACCAGCACAGAAAGCGGGGTGGTAATCTCGTTTCCTCCGTGATCTTTGGAGGGAAGTTGGAAAAATACGGCTGCATTGCTGTGGCCGAGGGTCAGAAGCCCCAGGGAGCTTGACTCTGTCTCGCTGCTGCCGGAGCTGCAAGTCTCTGTGTTGCTGAAAGCCCCCGGGGCCCCCGAGTCAGGCCTCTGTCCCTGCCCTCCGGCAGGCCAGCTCTGGCTGGGGGTAGCGGCAGCCCCCGTGCAGCTGAATGTCAAGGATGCCTTTCAGCCTTCAGTTGGCTGGACCCCTCGGGGGTTATTCGTCCTTCTAGAAGGGAACACTCCCTGCGTCTGCAGAGTCACTCTGCTGCCCTGGGCGCCACCTGCACCTCTGGTCGCTCCTTCATAGGTACCTTTGCAGTCGGCCTGGGCTGTCTGCAGCGGGGGCCAGCTTTCTCAGGGCTTGTGTCCCCAGAGCTTCCTGCGGTCCGCCCCCCAGCCCCCCGCAAGACCCAGGCTTGGCGCTGGGGCCAGAGCTAACTGCCGCAGAGCTGCTGGTGACGCACTGAGCCACGTGTTTCTGGAGCCACGTGAGCAAAGAAACGGAGTTTTAGCAACGCAGGACCTTGGAGAACATTTTCCCTCCTCTGTTCATCTTGCCCCCTTGCTGGGGTGGGGGGAACCTCAGGCCTCTGTGAAAAGCATCCTGCCCTGAGCTACCTAGCAAGGGAGTGGCAGGCGGTGGCAAAAACCCGGGTCTCGTGGTTTCCAAGGTCCCAAGCTAGGGATTTCCCCTCTGCTGGGCTGCCCTGGGACCTCTCCCCCACGGTCCAGGGTCTCCTGGGAGGGGAGGGGCAGAGATGAATGTGTCCCAGGAAGAAGGTTGAGCATGGGGACAACATGCAGCTGAGCTTAGTCTTCAGATCTCCTGGAACTGGTTGGAGGAAGTGTGGCAGGAAGGGTAGGGAGGCCATGTGAGTGTCCCAACCAGGAATATTCAGATGATTGCTGTGTTTGGCTCCCTGCTGCCCACCGAGTAAAGTCTAGACCCTTTAGCTCTCTGCCCTGTGGCCCCAACCTGTCTCCCTTCTCCTGCTAGGACCTCTCTCCCAGCTGCCCGGCCTTTTCTGGTCCCAGTACATGCTCACCATCCTTATGACTCCAGGCTTTGCTCTTGCTGTCCCCTCTGCCCAGAATAGCCTCACCCCACTCTGCTTGCTTTTGTTTAATTTTTCTCAGCTTCCTGTTGCTCAGCTCAAATTCCAGCCCACTTGCGAAATGTTCCCCTGTTCTCCCCCCACCCTTCAAGTAGAGCCACTTGTCCCTAGAGCAGCGCACCCACCTGTTTGGCAGAGTTAGGCCTCACGGTGTTGTCACTGATGGGCTTGCCTTGCCATGAGGCTGGGTACCATGTCTGGTCAGAGTTGGGTGTCTTGCCCAGAATCAGGTGCTTGGTAAATGGCTTTGGGTGAATGAATAGACAGATGGGTGACAGATGGACAGTTGGCTGGATTGATAGATAGATGGACACATGTCAGGCTGGCTGGATAGAATGGATGGATGGATGTGTGTATGGATGATGGATGGGTGGATGGGTGGGTAGATGGATGGATGGATGGGTGGCTAAAATAAATAAGTACTACCAGGTGGGGAAAGGTTTAAACGTGAGAGCACTTTGGGCACCTTGTAATTGATCCCTTGGGTAATGCTTTCTTAGATGCCATTAAATTCAGCCTGGACTACAACACTGCCCACAATAAGGTGGCTCTGTCGGAGAACTACACAGTCGCCTCTGTGGCCGACTCATCCCTGAACTACCAGCCCCATCCCAAGAGGTTCGTGTACTGCTCTCAGGTTCTGGGCCTGCACTGCTACAAGAAAGGGATCCACTACTGGGAGGTGGAGCTGCAGAAGAGCCACTTCTGTGGGGTGGGCATCTGCTACGGCAGCATGCCACGCCAGGGCCCCGAGAGCCGGCTCGGCCGCAACAGTGCCTCGTGGTGCGTGGAGTGGTTCAACACCAAGATCTCTGCATGGCACAACAACGTGGAGAAGACGCTGCCCTTCACCAAGGCCACGCGGGTCGGTGTGCTTCTCAACTGTGACCATGGCTTCGTCATCTTCTTTGCTGTCACCGACAAGGTCCACCTGATGTATAAGTTCAAGGTGGACTTCACGGAAGCCGTATACCCGGCCTTCTGGGTGTTCTCTGCCGGTGCCATGCTCTCCATCTGCTCCTACAAGTAGGCAGGCCCCGGACGCGGGCCTTTGCGGGCCCCAGACTGTGGGGGACGGAGCTGCAGGGGGACCTCTGAGGGACCAGGGGTTGAAAGTGTGGGAGGGGATCTGGTGGGAGGCTGGGGCCGGGGGATGGGGTAAGAGGAGAGATCTGGCCAGGGGAGGGGATGGGGGTGATTGCGTGGTGGGCCAGGAAGCATTGCCACCTCCTGGTGCCCATCAGGGCAGGGTGACCTCCTCCCCCTTGTTCTGGTAGGTCTCTGGCTGCTGGCAGTGGGACTGGGCTTTGGGGGGTAAAATCGTTAGCGCCCTTTCCTCTTGGAACCTGTAGCCACTGTGCGCTCCTCAGGCGACGTGGTGTGAGCCCCTTTGCTCTCTGGATCAGCCTTCGGATCTTAGCATTTTGATTCTTCCCTATAGGGCTATTCAACTCAATGGATTGTTTAAAAATTCCAAAGTAATTGAATTTCAATTATTCACCCCCCTTCCACTCCACCTGCCCACATGTATGTGGGCATTCGGGTGTATGCTCAGACCCTGGTTGTTTTCTGTCCTTAAGAGAAACTACCCATGGCAGGTCTCCACCCAGATCAGAGTTGCTGGAAGGAGTGTGTCCTCTCCCTCCACTGGCAAATAGCCCTGCTCCCCTTCCTCTCCTTGGACCTCACACCCCGTCGATGGCTTTCAAATGTTCAGTGCAATAGGAGACTTTTCAGGCTAAGGTTTTGAATCAGCCTTTGTGGAATTTGTGATTCAAGGTCAAGGTGACCCAGGTCCCACAGATGCAAACCCCTCCCATTTCCCACTCTTGGCTGACATTCTTTGGCTGTACCCACAGAGCCTTGGGGAGGCCTCCTTCCCATAGCTTAGGCTTTGGGGCAAGGAACTCCACGGGTCAAGAGCGAACCTGCTCTGGGTTGACAGAGCGTGGTGGTTTTGCTCTTGTAGAGTGTCGTCTTGCCTTCTTACTGATAACTGGGCTCCATGGTAGCCTCTCCTCCCCAGGACTGTGAGATCCTGGACTGGCTGGTGGAGATCCCACGGTGGCCAGCACAGTTGAGTGGACAGCTAGGCTTGCTATCCGTAGCCTGTAATCACACGGACAGGTCGTGTGGGGCAGCCTCACGACCACGCTAGCTCACCTGCTGGGGTGACTACCTGTGGCCCAAAGCATCTTCTGGCAGGTCCTAGGAAACGTCAGCATTCTTGTTTACCCCTGGCCACAGGCTGCGCACCTGGGGCTGGCCCTCACGGGAGTCAGATGCCCGCCACTGGCTCTAGCCCCTTCTCTTTGCCTCCTTGGAGCTAATTCCAGATGGGGGGGTTAACCAGGCTAGGGGAGCCAGAGACCTTAAGGGCCAGGGAGAGAACACGCTACAGGACTCAAGCACAAGGGGCTAACTTTCCTGCAGTGCTTCTGTGCAGTGAAAATAACCCCAGTCCATGAAGGGGAAGGAAGGAATGGATTGCCAGAATTTCCCAAGCTCCTTATATCCTGATGTTGTTAGGATATAAATTCCCAATCCAAAAGTGGGAGGAATTTAGCCTCCTGTTGGTGAAACGAATCCTGCTCTGGACTTTCCTAAGACGGGGAGCTCAGATCAGGCTCTTCGCGGTATAAAAAAGAGGTCACCATTGGGGACGTGGGGACTCCAGACCTCTTCTATGAATATTTGAGAATGTAACACATCTCTGGCCTTGCACTGGAATTCCGGGGCGCTCCAGTTGAGCCCCGAGCCCTGGAAATTCCTGATGGGTGTGTTGATCTGTGTCGTCCCCCGGCAAGGACTTCCACTTCCTTGGAAGGGAGATCATCTTTGTAGGGAAGAGATCCCTGCAGTAGCCGAGATGTGTTTTTTTTTTTAAGTGTTCTTCCTTTGATCCTGGGAAGAAGAGTTCTTTGGTGATTCTTCTCTGCTGTTGGCCCAGGTCAAAAGCATCTTCATTGATCCTCTGAAACAAAAGCCTTGCCTGAAGCCCATTTGGCTTGGGAGACAGCTGGGCTGAGGAGGAGAACGCTGGCGGGGAATCCGTGGGTCCTGCTGTGGCTCTCTTCTGTGGACCTCAGAGCAACAGAGCGCACTTCCCCCGCGTGTTGTCCCGGCCTCGGGATGGGGCGGATACTTCCCTCTGTGTGAGAGAGGCAAGTGGGTAGCCCACGCTGAGCTCTGTGCAAGGGGCTCTGGAGATGGAAACCCTTGCTGTCTTGAGCCATCCTGTGTGCGTATGGGATGGTGGGACGTAAGTTCCCTCGCCACTGCCGAGCGCACAGTCCTCAAAGTTGGGGCAACTTTGTATTCATCTGATTTCTTGTTTTGCAAAATCAGTCAGGTGAGGAGGTATTGGATTCCTCTGCTCACTACTCTTGCCATCTAGGAGGAGATGCCTCCTAGATGCTCCCTGGTGCCCTGGGGAAGAGTCAGAAATCCCCAGAAACACAAACAGAAAACTACGACCCCAGATGCAGGTGTCAGGGACTGACTCAGTCACTCTGGCATGAGCAGGTCAGGGTCAGGTGTTTGTATTATTCAAGACCGGTCAGTGCTCTGGTTTAATTACTCTGAAATGGATCTGCGACCTGTAACTAATATTGGGACATCATTTCTTTATCCTGCCTCCCCCCCCACTATTGACTTTAGTTAATTCAGAGTATTTGAGCTATTATTTCATGAGCTGATTTTTTTAAGGAGTCGACTCTTCAGGAGACAATTAGGGCTGTAGGCACCGATCTTTTGAAACCGACAAGAACTACTAGGGCTAAGGCTGGTTGACCTACCTTAGAATCTGTGAATGTAACAAAGTGGTATCTGGTACTTTTTCTTGCAGCCCAGACATTGTATGCATTGTCTACACACACTGAAAAGTATAGCACTTCCTGAGTTCTGGGATTTCTCGTGAATTTTGTTTTTGTTTTGTTTTTGTGAATTCTTGAGCCCGAGGGAAGTCCTGTGTCATAGACTGGATGTTTCTGTTGCTTCAACAATCATATGTTGAAACCTAACCCTCGGTGCGATGGTAGGGTTGGGGGGATTAGGTCATAAAAGCAGAGCCCTCATGAATGAGGTTAGTGCCCCTATAAAGAGACTCCCGTAGAGCTCCCTCACCCCTTCAGCCATGTGGGGACATAGCAGGAAGACAGCTCTGAACCAGGAGGCCGTTCCTCACCAGACTTTGAATCAACCAGCCCTGGATCTTGGCTGGATCTTCCAGCCTTCAGAACTGTGAGAAATAAATGTTTGTGAGTTAAGCCACCCAGTTTCTGGTACTTTTGTTACAGCATCTCAGACTAAGACACCACAGGAGCTGCACAGCTGAATAAAGGAAGTGCTTCTGTGCACTGGAATTCCGGGCGCTCCAGTTGAGCCCCGAGCCCTGGAAATTCATTTGAAATGGAGTTGGGAGGCACCTGGATGGCTCAGTTGGTTAAGCGTCCAACACTTGGTTTCAGCTCAGGTCATGATCTCAGGGTTGTGGGATTGAGCCCCGCCTCGGGTCCCATGCTCAGCACAGAGTCTGCTTGTCCCTCTCCCTCTGCTCCTTCCCCTGCTTGGGCTCCTTCTCTCTTTCTCTCATAAATCTTTTTTAAAAAAATGGAGTCGGGAGGCTGGAAGGGGGAGCTCTCATGCTGTACCACTCCTTGCAGCCCTTTGCAGACCCAGTGGGAAGAGAATACCTTGCATTGGCAACAGCCCTGCATACTCCCCTCTCGTATGGGTCCAAGAAGAGTGGCTGACCATTCAATCTGTCACACTTCACTACCGCAGCAGGAGGAAGAGAGATTTTCTCCTCCCCCGGCAACAGCCCAGCCAATGAGAGACCATTACAACTCAGCTGGTGAAAAGCCATTACACTTGGAACTCCCAGTTGACGCCAACGGACTTTTGTTTATAACAGCCCTCCCAAACCCCACCCCACCACCTTTGCACTATCAAAGAATGTTCCTCCCTTCTGCTCTCAGGACTTGTGTGTAGTTTTGCCATGACTTGCGTGTCCCAAATTGCAATTCTCTGCTATTCCTGAATAAATCTATTTTTGCTGGTAATATAACTTTCATTTTCAAGGTTAGCATTACCTTCTGGATTTGCCAGTCAGAAGTGTCGGTGGCCTGGGGACCCCCGAAGTGTGGCTGCTGTCTGACGCAAGGGCAGTCCTGTTGGGACAGTGTCCCCCAGCCTGTCGAATCCAAACTCCAGGCTGTTAGCAGAATTGTGTCACCGTGCACCATGTGCTGTCAGCACAGAGGTGGTGGGACTGTTTCTTTTTAAGATTTTATTTTTTGACAGAGCACACCTAGGCAGAGCGGCAGGCAAAGGGAGAGAGAGAGAGGCAGGCTGCCCGCTGAGCAGGGAGCCCGGTGCGGAGCTCGATCCCAGGACCCTGGCAGGCAGACACTTACCCGACTGAGCCACCCAAGTGCCCCATCTTTTTGGTTCTTTATAAGGAATTCCATCTCTCTGTTTACAGTGCCCATCGTCCCCGTATGCCATCTACTTTATCTCTCGAAGCCCTTAGCTAATTAATTATAGTTGTTTTAAATTCCCAGCCTGATAATTCCAACATCCCTGCCATGTCTGCTCTATCTCTTCAGATTGTGTTGTTTGCCTTTTGGCATGCTTTGTAACTTTTTCTGGCTAGCCACACTCGGCGTGCTAGGTGAAGGTGAAAGGAATTGCTGTAGATAGGCCTTTGGTGTGGGGGGGGGAGCCATGTTCCGTAGCCCTGTGATGAGATCTCAGCCTTGGGTGAGGCCCCGCCTCTGGGCTGTGAGCCTCACAAGTATTTCTCGGTTTTATTCTGCTCCCCCCAAGTAGAACAGGATGGCTAGAGGGGTCTGGAATGGGCTGTTTCTCTGCCCCCAGATCTGCTAGGCTCTGATAAAACCCCAGCAGGGTAGGCTGTGGTTAAATAGTTTCTCCTGAGGACAGGCCTTGTTAAGAAGAGCAGAGTGACTTGCTGCATTTCAAAATGGTCCCTCTTCCCCTACCTCCTGGAAGCTCAAGAGGATTTTTCTCCAGTATTTGCTGTGGGAACCTGAGTGAGCTCTTGGAGGTAAATCTTCACAATGTGGTGGGAGTCCCCCTATGACTGGGCCCCTTGGAGTTTTTAACCTTCAGAGTCATCTACCCGAGCCTCCAGCAGTTCATCAGTTACACTCCAGGTGTTTCTACTCCAGCAGTGGTTCCATTGGTGAGTCTCTGCCTTCAGAAGTCATGATTCCTTGTTTGTCGTCTGTGTCTCCAATCTTGGGGACAGCAGTTGGCCCTGCGTACTCCCCTCTCGTATGGGTCCAAGAAGAGTGGCTGATCATTCAATCTGTCAGCTTTGTACTTACTGTTAGGAGGGAATTGCACCTTCCAAGGTTCCTATGTGTGGACCTCCATGCTTTCATTTTTATTCAGTTCAAAATACTTTTAGTTTCCCTTATTTCTTCTTTGACCCATCAGTTATTTAGAAGTGTGTTTTTTAAGTTTTTACGTATTTGGGGGTTTTCCAGATATCTTTCCGCTATTGGCTTTTAATTTAATTCCACTGTGGTCTGAAATATACTTTGCATTGTTTGAATTGTTTGAAATTTAGCAAGTTTTGATTTATGACTCAGAATATGATCTAACTTGGAAAATGTTCATGTGCACTTGAAAAGATTGTGTATACTGCTGTTGCTGGGTGGAGTGTTCTATAAATGTCACTCGGTCAAGTTGGTTGATAGTGTTCAAGTCCTTTATTTATATCCTTACTGATTCATGTTTACTTGTTGTATCAGTTATTGGGAGAAGGGTGTTATAATCTTTGACTAAAACCGTGGGTGTATTTACTTTCTTTTTTATCAGTCTTTGTTTTATGAAATTCGAAGCTCTCTTATTAAGCACCTAACTATTTAGGATTTTTATGTCCTTTCGTTGAGGTGACCCTTTTATCCTTATGAAGCAACGCTTTATGTCCCTGCTAAAATTCTTTGCTCTGGAAACCACTTGTCTGATATTAATAAAGACACTCTAGCTTTCTTTTGATTAATGTTAGCATGGCATATCTTTTTTCCATCCTTTTGCTTTTAACCTATGTCATTATATTTGAAGTGTATTTCCTATAAGACAGCATGTATTTGGTTCTTGCTTCTTTTTGCAATCTGACAATCTCTGTTTTTAACTGGTGTGTTTAGACCATATACACCGAATGTAACTAAGCATGTAGAATGGGAAATAATGCTGTGGTCATCTTTGGAAAAAAAAACACAAAGCTGCCATAATGCTCTCCTTTTTTTTTTTTTCTCCTTGAACACTTACATCCTGGTTTCAGGTTGGCTGGCATCTATGTTAATTTATTTTTTGTTCTGTGCAATTACTGTTATTCTACTCTTGAGGGTAGGGAAAAATGTTCATATGAAAAAACTACTCAGCTTGCAATTTTACATTCATCTTTTCTATGTAAAAGATTTACACACACACACAACAGCATTTGAACCTCACTGCCAATATCCATTAATAATATTGGATTATTTCCCTGATGCTCCTGGAACTACCAAATACAATAACTCTTGAAGTGACACAAAGAGTAGCGTCACCTGTTGGTTGCACAGAAACTAAATTCTTTGTTTAAATTTGTTTTATTTTTAAGTAATCTCTACACCCAACATGGGGCTCAAACTCACAACCCTGAGATCGGGAATCACATGCTTCACCAACTGAGCCAGCCAGGGGTGCTCCCAGAAACTAAGTTCTTAAAATGCCAAACCAAATCAATGCTTCGTTAGCAGAAACTGCTCCTTTTAAAAAAGAAAAGGCTCCGAAATGCATTCCCACTTTATAAAACACTCATTTAGAAAGGAATGACACCTCTTGATGCAACACCTAAAGAAAAGGCTGAATGCAGTCTGTGCTCTGCTGCTGTTTTTGAAAGTTATTTTTTAAAAATACAAATCGAAATTTGCTCATGATATAAGAAGTGCCAAATATCTTTAGTCAGAAATAGAATTCTATGAAATGTAAACAAAAAAGCTTCTGCATTTATTTCCCTCTTGTGGGGTGGCTGTGCAATTTTGTCCTATTGTACGGGTAGACCTCTGTTCTATTCCCAGGAGTCCTGCCTGTGAGGTGGGGTGGTTTCTGTTTTGCTTCTGCATTCCTTGATGACTCATAATGAGACATTACTCTTGATGTCTAACAGTTGGGTATTCCTTTAGCACATTCGAACAGTGACACGTAAGTGACCTTTCATTTGTCACGTCTCTGGAAGGTGGCCAATAACCAGAAACTCAGTACAACAGTATTAGGTGCTGTTGGACACTTAGGAAACAGCAGGCTTTGCCATGGGAAAAAGGAGAGAATACTAGAAGTGATGATCCCCCCCCCCCCCCCCAGCTTAACGGTGAGGCAGAGACTAGAAGAAAGATGCTGGAGTTGTATCCCACAGTGGTCTCTTCTCTGTTGTATTTTTGATCGGTCTCTTTCCATGAGGTAGTTCCTCTCCCCTGCGCTGCCAAGTAGGCCCTGTGTTCCTTAACAAAGCAACAATAGTGAAAGCGCCACCAACTTGCCAAATCTGGCGGAGCCCAAGGGCGTGCCTCCCTGGGTCATAGGTCATCTTCTGTTGCTCTATTTAGGACACTCGTCCCGCCCCTGCCCCAGCAGATATGCCTCTGTG
This sequence comes from Eumetopias jubatus, assembly GCF_037043125.1. Classification (NCBI taxonomy): domain Eukaryota; kingdom Metazoa; phylum Chordata; class Mammalia; order Carnivora; family Otariidae; genus Eumetopias; species Eumetopias jubatus. The sequence continues at coordinate 113,632,602 of NW_028274816.1, read as the reverse complement.
GGTCATTAGAGTGGCTCTTTGCGTGGAACTCTGACTCCAGATCCCTCCCTACAATACTACTGTTACCGCACTGGCCTCATGGAGGGGTGGCTTATTCATTCAGTGAATACTTTTGGGAATTCTTACTATATGCCAGGTACTGTTCTCATGCTGGGGATACAGCAGTGGAAAAAAAAAAACCCAAATCCCTGCCTTCCTGGAGTCTACGTTCTAGTAGAGGGAATAGACAACACAGATAAATGTTAGTTAGGGAAAAATGCGATAAAATAAAGCAAGGTTAGGACATAGTGTGATAGATTTATGTGTGTATGTGGTGGGCCAGATAAGATGTTCAGGGAAGACCCCTCTGATGGGGCGACATCTGATCAACATCCAGAATGAAGTGACATAGAGGGTCAGACCACGTGAAGCCAAGCTTGGGGAGAAGAGCAAAGGCCCTGTGGCAGGAATGTGTCTGTCGTCTGGAGGACATTGTGGCAGAGTTTTGGATTTTATATCAAGTGTAAGGTAATGTGAGGAAGGCCATGCTCCCCTTTAGTCCTCCTCTCTCATTTCCCTCCAGAAAGCTCCCTGAGAGCATTATTTAACAGAGAGAGACGCAGCGAGAAAGGGAGCACAAGCAGGGGGAGCGGGAGAGGGAGAAGCAGGCTTCCCGCGGAGCAGGGAGCCCGGTGCGGGGCTCGATCCCAGGACCCGGGATCATGACCTGAGCTGAAGGCAGACGCTTAACGACTGAGCCACCCAGACGCCCCAAGAGAGCAGGAGTTCTTGTCTCTCTTGTTCTCGGCTATTTCGTAAACAGCAGCAAAGCGCCTGGGACATAGTAGATGCACAAGAAATGTTCATCAACTCTGTGAATGAACATCTCGAATACAAGCTCCAACGTGCATAAAAGACTGTTCTATGTTTGGGGCCAGACAGAGGAATTTATAACAGAGCAAAAAAGTAATATTTAACACCTGATGCTAAACACGACTATTTCCAGAGTCCTAGGAAAAAAGCAAAAGCAAAAGTTAAGTCCTCCACAGGCATCCTCTTGAAGCATTCTGGAGTTTAGCCTATCCTTTCTCTTCTGGGTCCATCTGATTTTACTGGGAGGAGAGAGCCCTTTCTTCAACCTTGCACAGAGAAAACCTCCATACCCCTCGTCAACCCCTCAAAGGGACTGATTTTGCCCTGGGATTTAGTTGTCTCTCTTTCTCCCTTTCTTCGTAGGACACGACATCCTTAGGGGCAAATTCCCTAGCACCTAGGTATTTAGTCTGGATGATTCTCAGATATTAGAGGCATTTCAGTCACCTGAAGGACTTGTTAAAACAGATCCCTGGGCTCTATCCCCAGAGTTTTGGGTTTAGTAGGTCTTGGGACTTTGCATTTCTAGCAAGTTCTCAGGTGTTGCTGATACTGCAGATCTGGGGACCGCACTTTGAGAATCAGTAGTCTAGAAGAACATCTCAGGGGGCATCAATAAATACATCCATCTGGGCCTTTGTGTGTCCAGTTTGGGCCCCTCTGAAGTCCACTAAGATGAGAGGAAGAACTTTCACTCTGCAGCATTCTACATGGTAGAGCCTTCCCTCGTATATGGGTATTTCTCATCTCCTTGGCTTGCATCATACTTCACTTCCCCTTTTCTTTGGTTATTTGTCATTTCATCCTCTGTTGATTCTACTTGTCCACGCCCCCTTAAAGTTGAGAGTCCAGGGTCCCTGCTATTCTTAGCTTAGCATTCTGCCCTCCAGGAACCCACCCACTATCATCATCACCACCATCATCCCATGATCATCACCATCATGATCATCATCATCATCACCAACATTGATTCCTACCTATTATGTTCCTGGTAACGTACCAGACTCTACGTACATATTAGTGAGGACGCTGCTTTTGATGCCGATGAACAGAAAACCCAACTTAAAAAAATTGGGAGATTTTTCATCTCACACACCAAGTAGTCCCAAGGTAGGGCAGTTCCAGCATTGACTGACTCAGTGCATCAATACTGTCATCAATGGGTCTTCTCTTCCTTCCACACTGCCATTCCTGGCCTATTGGCTTTGTCTGCAGGTTTGCTCACCTCCTGGTCAGAGAATGACTGCAGTGGTTGTAGGCATTTCCATGGGGTCACGACACTGCAGACCATAACACGTCTTACCTTATTACGTCTTCCAAGCAACCCTGAGAAGCGGGTTCTATTCTCCTTTTTTTTTTTTTTTTTTTTTTGTAGGTGAGGAACACGGGCTCAAGAGATCACATTAGAACCCTGGAAGCGTTATGCTATGTGAAGTGAGCCAGACGCAAAAGGACAAAAGTGTCTGATGCTACCTATATGAGGTACGCAGAACAGGCACATGCATGAGGCTGGAGGGCAGCAGAGTGGCTCGCAGGGGCTGGAAGAAGCAGGGAAGAGGGAGTTAGTGTTTCGTGGGTGGGGGTTTCAGTTAGGGAAGATGAAAAAGCTCTGGTGATGGTCGCACAACAATGGGAATGTACTTAGACCACTGCGTTGCACGCTTAAAAATGGTTGAGGACGCCTGGGTGGCTCAGTCGGTAAAGGGTCTGCCTTCGGCTCAGGTCATGATCCCAGGGTACTGGGATCGAGCCCTGCATTGGGCTCCCTGCTCAGCGGGGAGTCTGCTTCTCTCTCTCCCTCTGCTTCTCCCCCTGCTTGTGCTCTCTCTCTGTGTCTCACAAATAAATAAATAAAATCTTAAAAGAAATGGTTAAAACAATACATTTTATGTTATGTGTATTCTACCAACAGAGAGAGAGATTCCCAAAATGGCCACAGCCCTCTTTCCATTCCCGCCTGCTCTTCCAGAACCTTCCCACACCCTCACTAAGAGGCAGAGCCTATTTCTCATTTTGTTGAGACTTGGCAGTTTTGTCACCACCTTGGTGATAGACAGTGATAGGAGTGACCCTGCGTGACTTCTCAGGCGAGCTCACAAAAGGAGCTAGGGCTCCTGCCTGGCTCTGCCCCTCAGAACGCTCTCCTGGGGACTTGGGCACCACGTGCAAGGGACCCCCAGCCCCGGCCGGTGTCCCTCCTCCCCCCGGGCTGTGTGACCAGCGAGCTCTGGCCGGCTCCGCCGTGGCGGACCTGGCGGAGAAACAGACCCATGTGGGAAGCCGCTGATTCGGGAGCAAAATCCATAGCTTGACAGCCACAGTGCCTGGAACCCATGGCAATGAAGTGACAGAGGCCAAACCCTGGACCTGGAGCCGAAGCGCACTCAGTCGTACCCCCTCTGCTCCGCCAGTGACCACACACCTACACGCCAGCTCCGCGCCGGCCTTGACCCGTCCTATGTGCCTGTCCTACGGTAACTTCACAGTCTGCAGAGAGAGTGTCTAGAACCACGCTCATCTTCTGTTGCTCGAAACCAGCGCCCCTCACGTGGAGGAAGCGCCCTGCTGTGGTACTGTGTTGACCTTGGACTAACCGACTAAGGCTGAGGCTTGAACCGCTCCCTTGCTGCGTCTTGGCAGAGGCTGCCTTGTGATCCTCGCAGACACAAGGGGAGGGGAGGTCTGCAAGAAGCTGGCGCAAGGCCATCTTCTGTTGGCCTTCTTTCTCCTGGGAAGCTGTCATGAGAAGATGTCTCCTTTCTGTGAGGTCCTGGTGAGGCATGGGTGTCAGAGTTTCAAGCCACTTCCCTGCGGGGGCGGGGCGGGTGTACTCGCTCCCCAGCAGGGGGCTGCTTCGCTCGCCCTGCAGTCACCTGGCCCCTTTGGTTTTGCTGGCGTGCCTTTCAGTGTCTGAGGCACACATCACAGGGAGCTTGCACCTTTGGGTTCTTTTTGGTGTCTTTAAGTAATACACTCTTTCAATCTAAAAGTGGCTCCTTGTAACTTCACTGGTTGAATCAATCAGGCCTTGGCCTTTTAGGCGAGCTTGAAATCCTGCACTTCCCCATTCTTATCATTTATGTAGTCACAATCAATATTGAACAAATTCATTCTTCCATGGCTGGAAATCTTGAGGCAACTTAACCCTTTCCTCGAGGTATCCTCCATCCAGACCTGTCATTCTTCCTCTGTAAATGTTCTCATTTCTGCCTCTACTCCCATCTCTTGTCTCCCCCTGAATTCAAACCCTCGTCTGCTCACTCCTACGTTGTAGTAAAATTCCTGAACTAGGCTTCCTGTTTCTAAACCTTCTCCTTGTAACTCATCTTCCATGGCACTGCCCGGGTAATGTCAAGATGCCATTTTGCATGTGGCACCCCAAGGTTTACAGGCTTAAAGTCGATATGCTTTAGCTTCTTGTTCAAGGCTCTCCAGTTTTTGCTGTATCTCCAAATTCATCTTCCATGAATCCTCCTCACTAACCTTTTCTTCTCACCAACTTGGCCAACACAATGTTCTTTGAATACGCCAGATGGCGTCTCCTGTAGTTCAGGCTAAGTGCCACTTTCTTCCTTCCTGAAGCCTTTCTCCACCACTGGCTCTTGTGAACCCGTGTGTCACTGAGTTCTCTGTAGTACTGCATGGTTTTGTGGATGAGTCCGAAAAGAAAATGACTAGAGGGGCGCCTGGGTGGCTCAGTCGTTAAGCGTCTGCCTTTGGCTCAGGTCATGATCCCAGGGTCCTGGGATCGAGCCCCACATCAGGTTCCCTGCTCCGTGGGAAGCCTGCTTCTCCCTCTGCTTCTCCCCCTGCTTGTGCTCTCTCTCTGTTAAATAAATAAATAAAATCTTAAAAAAAGAAAATGAAAATGACTAAAGACGGTGGGGGATAACCAGACAGAGCAAATTCATTGCCATTTGGTACTAAATGTCTGAGATGCACCGGCTGGACTGGTGTTCTTGGCCCAGAAGTTCTTAAGTGGAGTCTAAGGAGGCCCCTGAAGTTGATTTTGAAATTCTGCTATATGTGTATAGCAACACTGTAACACTGTGTGTGTGTGTGTGTGTGTGTGTGTGTGTGTGTGTGTGTGTCCGTAACTATAACCAGCTTCTTACAGAAGTCTGCTTCTGACCCAGTAAAGGCTGAGAACGCCTGACGGAGACAGAACCTGGCATAACTTAGAGACAAAGCAACAACAAGCCCCATTAGATTTTGGAATCACAATACTCCAGCTCCGTGAGACACTGGCATGTCACTAATCTTTCTGAATCACAGTGTACTCGTTTGGAAAACGAATGGTATCTCCTCTCCCTACTCGGTTGGGTTTTTGTGAGGAATAAATAAAATATGTGAAATTGCTTCATAAATGGTCAAATGCTCTGTAAACATAAGTGATTATACCACTTAATTCCAAACCATATGGTTCTGTTTATAGGTTCCAGTTTACACAATTTCTTACCTATCTTGAGATAACAAGTTCTTATCAGTCTTTTTTATTTGAAATATAGTTGACAAGTCCTTATTGGTCCTCTCTCCCCCTCCCTCCTGTGATCTGAGTGTTTCTTCCGTTCAGAGTCCATTGTCATTACCTGAATCATGGTCACAAGCTTTGGTAGGACACTAAAGGTTACTGCTCCTATCATCACATTAAACCAACCCTCCTGCAGTATTTCAGTCAGAGCTTATTTATAAGGAAACTCACTGCAACTGGCTCCCCTCCTCTACGGAAGGAAGTAAGGATTTAAAGCAGGGCTTCTCAAAACTCACTGTGGTGGACCAGGCAGGTGTTTTTGGTTGTTGTTCTTGTTTTTTAAAATTTCTAATACATCATGTATTGGTATTTTTAGAAAACAGAAAAATGACATGAAAAGACATATAAAATACAAGCCACATTTTATTATCATTAGATTCAATAACCAACTGTCAAAATAAGCCATAAAAATGTCTTTTTAATGTTTATTTTTTTAAAAAGATTTTTATTTATTTGACAGAGACACAGCGAGAGAGGGAACACAAGCGGGGGGGGGGGCTGGAGAGGGAGAAGCAGGCTTCCCACTGAGCGGGGAACCTGATGCGGGGCTCGATCCCAGGACGCTGGGATCATGACCTGAGCTGAAGGCAGACGCTTAACCGACTGAGCCACCCAGGCACTCCAAGCCATAAAAATTTCTAAACGCTTACTCAGTTTCTGCACTAACTTCCTGATGGATTGGAAGCAAACAATCTGTGGGCTATACTTTGAGTCATATGGCTTTAGAGGGTACAAGAAAACAAAGCCCCTCTGAGAATCTGGTTACTGGTCAACTGATGGGCTCCCTAGGTCCGATCAGCCACAAGGGGAAATGATTACATGGTCCTTTGGCAGAGTCTTTGGTTGGGGGCACTTCCCAGAGAATGGGGTGTGAGATACACGCAGGTATGCTGTTTGCCTGGGCTGCCCTAGAAACTTCATGTTTGTAGACTATGCTGGAAATTGGAGGTTGAGAGTAATGTCCCGCAGAGTAAGTGTTCTAGAACACATAGAACAGAATCTTCACAAAATATGTGCACATGCTCATTAATTTGAATGCAGAGATGAACAAGATAAGCTCCCTACTCTCAAGAGCTCAGAGTATACCCAGCTTTCTCACAGACTAATTAATGCTGTTTCTATTTCCTAGTTCCAAAACCCTACTGAAAAAATTGTTATGGCCGTGTAATGCTTTCAGCTCATCAAAATCTCTGAACTCCCTCCACAGGTAATTCATCTTTAAAATGTATGTGGATCAGTTTCCTTGTGTGGGGAGTCCCTATGAGGGTTTATCATAAACCCTAGCATTCCCAGTGCCCAGCACCATGACACGTCTGCCCACACCTCACACTGCATTCTCTACGGTACACTGGTGGTGGTGAGGGGCGTTGAGGGTGAGAAAGCAGCGGGGGTGAGGACCGGGCGTCATCAAGCTCTGCATTACCAGTCTGTAATATGGACTCGATAAGGTCTACTCGGGCACTGCCGATTATAACGAGATGAAAGTAAGTAAAAACATCTAGCAGAGCACCCAAATGGCCAATAAATGTGTTAAAATGTAAGAAGTCAAAACACGGACTTGTCTGGGGTTCTTAATAGTCTTCCTTGTGAACTTCAGTGGGTGATTCATGTTTAAACTGACTGATCAAGAGAAGGTACACTAGGCTTGGCAGTGTCTGTTTAAAATAAAAAGTAGGGGGCACCTGGGTGGTTCAGATGGTTAGGCCTCTGCCTCCGGCTCAGGTCATGATCTCCAGGTCCTGGGATTGAGTCCCACATGGGCTCTCTGCTCAGTAGGGAGTCTGCTTCTCCCTCTTCCTCTGCCTCTCTCCCTGCTCCTTGCTCTGTCTCAAATGAATTAAAAAAAAAAATCCTTAAAAAAAAATAAAAAGTAGGCAAGTGAACAGTGAATTTTTTTTTTTAAAGATTTTATTTATTTGACAGAGAGAGACACAGCGAGAGAGGGAACACAAGCAGGGGGAGTGGGAGAGGGAGAAACAGGCTTCCCGTGGAGCAGGGAGCCCGATGTGGGGCTCGATCCCAGGACCCTGGGATCATGACCTAAGCCGAAGGCAGACGCTTAACCACTGAGCCACCCAGGCGCCCCCCCAATACTTTTTTGTTTTTAGAAGATTTTATGTATTTATTTCAGAGAGAGAGAGACAGCATAAGCCTGAGTGGGGGGGGGTGGATGGGTCGGTGGGTGGGTGGCAGAGAGAAGCAGGCTCCCCACTGAGCAGAGAGCCTGATGCAGGGCTCGAGCCCAGGACCCTGGGATCATGACCTGAGCTGAAGGCAGATGCTCAACGACTGAGCCACCCAGGTGCCCCGAATTTTTATTTCAAAAAATTTGTAAAAATGGACTTTTGGGTGAAGACAAGAATGAATGTGCATTCAAGTTTGTATACTCTGCTCCAGGCTACCAAAACCATGTGGTAGGAATCTTCTATTCTGCTTTCTGCCCACAAGCACCTGACCCAGAGCTTGCCAGTTAGTCCTGCCGTAGACCAAGGACCATCATCTGTGAAACTAACTCAAAGCTGTTATTTTATCTCACTGTTGTGTCAAAAAACAACACAGGATCAGACTTTTTGGAGTGCTGCACTTTAAATTTTATTAAAAAACAAGCAAACGTTTCCAACATATCAAATGCTTTAATTCTCATTTGTCTGTCTATAGGCATCAACCACGACAATACAGAGCAAACACAACAAAGTGAGTAACACAGGGTACTTAAGCAGTAGGTACATGGCACTGTGGCCAGGGGTGGGGGAGAAAGTGCAAAGGCCAGCTGGTGTGCGTGGCTGGAGCCATCCCAAGTGTTGACACTGTGGGCTCAGAAAGCCAGTTCAGCCAGCTCACCTGCGGGTGATTAGGGCCAAGGATCCAGGCTGCTCTAAACGTGTAGAAAATAGAATTACAAATCACAGTGCCCATTGTCTGTGGGGCTCCTTCAAACAGATCAAATTCCAGAGAAAGACTGCTGCCAGAGCCCAGAACCAGAGGAAGGAGATCAGGTGTTCTGATGAGCCACTGTCCTCGACTACAGCATGGCGCCCTTCTGGCAGGAATGTTCTCACATGTGGCACAGTCTGCGTACGTGATGGATGCCCTGTTGCCTGGACAGTGTGAGGGGAACAAGGGCAGCAACCTAACTTCCCAGCTCTCCTTTCTAACTTCCCACATTGGTCACCAAAAAGCACCACACAGTGGAAATTTCCTACGGTTTATCTTGCTCAGGGCGTTCTGGGTGGACACTTCCCTTTAGTGGTGAGGCAGCCCAGGAAGTGAGCTGCAGAGATGGAGGAAGTGTCTAGCATCAGCAATACACTCATATCTACAGCTTCTAGGTGACTCGCTTTCTTCTGACGTTTCTGCAGGTGACTAGGTTCAATCATTTAAGTTTTGTGAACTTCTGTATGAGAGAGGGACATTTTCGGATTCTTTCTCCAGATCCTTGGAATGTACCTTTTTGATACCTGCAAACCTCATGCACTGACTATAGTCAGGGCTGTGGGGGTGGGTAAACATGTGTGTATTTACAGAACTAAAATTAACTAAATACTTAGACCATTTCTACACTAAAATTAGAAACGGGAGGAACGGAGGTTAAGCCAGTGCTTTACTATTCAACAAAATGCCTTTAAAACTTGAGAAATAGCCCAATAGTCATATTCCAAGCAGCAACCGAGACCACCACAGTATTTTTCACCAGAAAACATGAGGTTTCTGAATATGTACAAATCAGCAGAAAATGAAACAGGTGATAAAAGTCATTAGAATAGTGGCTTCCAAACCCTTAAAAAAATAGTGGAATCCTTTTTTTTTTTCAAAAAGAGGAAGAATTTTATCTACCGAAATCTTATCTGAAGCAGCATCCAGCAGGGGGCTGCACCCAGTGAAGTGAGAAAGCAGGAGCCCCTGGGGGTCCACTCCACTGGCCCCCAGCACTGCTTGTTCTCTGAGACTCCATACATCATATCCAAAACCTGTTTCCACAGAAGGATCTGAGGCTACCAATTTTTATGTAATTGAGTCTAGACGGATACATGAATTTGGAGAGGATAGAATTCCTCTAGAAGAATGATTTGGGGGGAAGAACACAGTGGCCTGAAGGAAAAACAACTTTAAGAACATCCAATTCAATTTTTCTACAAGGTATCCATCCAGCAGAAGCCCTGGGTGAACACGAGGTATGGACCAGTCGCTTGAAAAATGTCAGGTGTGTATCATGAGCACCCGAGGTGCCTGTGAATAACACTGGAGATGGCTCTGTCCCATCTCCGGAGACACTGATTCCTCAAGTCAGGGGCTGGGCTTCAGCATCAGAGGCTGTCAGCGCCGAGGGATTTGTGATGCTGCAGGCAACGTGATCACACTTTGAGAAACAGGAGACAGGCCTTAAAGGGAAATTTGAGAAAGGCAGGGGCATATTTTAAAAGCAAAACCAAAACCACTGCTTCCGTCTTGTCGCTGAGAACATACCTTCATTCAGCCTGGGACAGAGTAAGAACACTCTTTTTTTTTACATTCCTAGGTATTTTTTAAAATAAATCTACTTACATTCCATTGTCCCAAATTAGGTAGAATTAAAAAAACCTCCGAATATGAAGTGCTGGTTCTTGCTTCAATATTATCATTTCAAGGAAAAACCACACAAAACTATCCCCTATTCTATTGACCTTTTTGGCCAAACAAGTAAAGATTATGTATTCGGATCCACATGAATCTGTAAATTAATAAACCTTTAAAGTATTCTAGTTAGTGCAAATTTAAAATTCCATAATACACAGTAAATACAATTTTGCTTTATATTATAAATGCAAACTATTTTTCTTTTGACATGCTGGTAGTATGTCAAATGACTTTACAATTTTTTTTTTAAGATTTTATTTATTTATTTAATTGCGAGAGAGAGAGAGAGAGAGAGAGAGAGAGAGAGAGAGAGAGAGAGAGAGGCAGCGTGAGAGGGAACACAAGCAGGGGGAGTGGGAGAGGGAGAAGCAGGCTTCCCGCAGAGCAGGGAGCCCGATGCGAGGCTCGATCCCAGGACCCCGGGACCATGACCCGAGCCGAAGGCAGATGCTTAACGACCGAGCCACCCAGGTGCCCCGACTCTACAATTTCTGAGTCACAGAATATTTTACAACTTTAAGTAGGCAAACATATTTCAAAAAGCAAATACTACATGTTTTGACACACCCTACAATAATAAAAATAAATAATTCTGACTATAAAATTTTTATAAACATTAGCTACGTTAAGGGTTCACAGCTAATTGTTGCAGAAAACCTAAAACTCATTTAAGATCACGTAATCTATCAGACAACCTGTATCTTAAAACACAAGTCAGTTTGATTTCTACTGAACATAACAGAGCACTGAAATTATCACCATCTACTTATGGGATCCATACGAGCTGCCAGGTACTCCGTGTTTAAGCCGCTAAGCTGAAGGAATTGGGAATGCACCAGGACAGCAAAGGATGAGAGAAATCTAAAGACAGACATGGAGATATGCTTTACTTCATGTATTCCTTCCTGAGAATGTAGAATTTGTTATTGTGTTTAAGTCAAGATGATTTAAAATGGAACAGGAAAATATTATGGCAAATTATTTTTTGCGAAGTACAGAATCCCTGGTGACGTTGACGTCTGCTACTCTAATGTGTAACCTGCAAACAGGAGCCTTGTAAACTGACCTTATTTAAAACAAGACCTATGCCTACCCATTTATTTGAAATGCTGGGTACATGTGCCTAAAAAGTAAATGGACTTTGCTAAAATGGTGTTTTATGATATGGTATTCAGAAATAACTTTCCCAAATGAAAATGAAGTCTGAATGACTAAAGCAAGAGAAAAATCTTCATGAAGAGTCAGTAGGTGAAAAAAAACCTCACTGGATTATGAAAATTGAAAAAACAATTTGTTTAAATACACAAGAGTGTTATATATAGATCTGTTCTAAATCCAATGTAACATTATGGTTAGAGTATGGTTTTAACCAAAAAGATAGTTATTTTGATTATTTTAATTCTGATATCCCAAACTATCTACTTTGATTCTACAACTAGCACTATGGAATTATATTATAGATAAATTACGGCCTAAAGTAAAGTGAATTTAACAGTATATTTATAAAATGTGACATCTGTAACAATGTTGATCATGAGTTAAGGAATAAAATTCATTATTCTCAAAACATGATCAGTCCATAAAAGAAAAATCTATAAAACTCTCCCCTCAACCTTGACGAAGCTGTATGAAAAAGGTGAAAACAGATTTGCTCACAAAATCTTTCAATACTAGAATTTAGCATTTCCTGTTGAGATCAGGAAGAGGTTAATTTAAGCAGAAAAAAAGTATTTTATATATATAATGCACTGACTACTGTATCACTACTAAGTTTTTCCTTCAAGGTATGGCCTCAGTCTGAGGGTGAATGAAATTTAAGTTTATGGCAATTCATGGATGACAGATCCGTAACAGATCCTTAAAGGAAGCTAATGGTGTTTTGGGGGATACATTCTAGTCTTTCAGAGATTAAAGTCATGAAAGACCACCAAGCCCACAGAATGGGCCATTTGTTAGGAAAACAGCAGGCTGGAGGCCCAATGGGTCGGCCTCACTGGCCTGAGGGTGCAGGCTGGTTCACACCAGAAGAGCGCCCTCTAGGGGGGAACCATGAGACTAGCCCTTCAGTAAGTTCTTGGCAAATGAGGGGTCAGATAAAAGAATGAAATGAAACTTTCAGTTACGCAAAAGTTGTTTGCCAGTGCTTTCATTCCCCTCTTTTTAAAAAAAAAATTGAGTAATATTTCTGAAGAATGAGAATATCTGGATAACATATATGTCAGGAGAATTAAATTATGGGTGTTAATTAGTCAACAGGCTATACTTCTGATTGTGACTAGCTGAATTTATGTGATAAATTTTTTTTAAAGATTTTATTTATTTATTTGACAGAGAGACATAGTGAGAGGGGGAAACACAAGCGGGGGAGCGGGAGAGGGAGAAGCAGGCCTCCTGCTGAGCAGGGAGCCCGATGCAGGGCTCGATCCCAGGACCCTGGAATCATGACCTGAGCTGAAAGCAAACACTTAACGACTGAGCCACCCAGGCGCCCCTGATATTTTTGTGATAAATTTATGTGATAAATTTAACTTATTAAATAAAGCCATATATTGTAAACACTAAACACAAGTATACCACAATGAAGAAAATAAATAAATAAAAAAATATCTCTCTCATTTTAAAATAAATATGATAAACATTTTAGCACAGGATTCTGTCTGCTTCCCCAAGAGGATTTTTGTTAAGTACTCTGGATATAAAGGACTACTATACTTCAAAATACTACAAGACCACTGAACTTTTAGAAGTTACCAATCATTATTGAACTTTTTTTGAGCAATTACTATGACTAATAAATTTTCTGTAGTACTTTTTTGAATTGTGTATACTGTCTTTTACTCAGGAGAAACTGGTCAACTGTCCAGTTCAGAAACCCTAACTTTCAATCCAAAGTGCTCTGAATGTTATTCTTTACCAGTTCACCTATGTGGTGGTCTTCTGGCTACACGGGGTTATAAACGAGATGCTGAATTCCAGCTCAATGTGGTCATTAACAGGGTTAAGCAAGCAACATCTGGGGGTCTGAAAATGCTCTCAAGATAAAAATTATAACAGAAAATTTAAGTATTGTCTTTCTTTAACACTTCTCCTTGTAGGTTTCCTAGAAATAGATCCTTACGGATCCACTCAGGGCTGGGCTGCAGGAAGTCTTCGGAGATAAGCTGCAGGAGGAGGGCCTGCATTACCCGTCCTGGTTTGACACGAATCATCTCCTTTCAAAAAAGCAGGTTCATTTTTAAAATGTTATGGTGTGTCACCACGTTAAGAATTAAGATGGCAATGATTTTTCCACCTACATCTTGCTGGACGTGTAATGTGTCCATCAACAATAAGGAATGAGGGCGCGTGGCTCAGAGTGAGTCCCACTCTCAAACAAAAAGCCCCGAGAAATACCTCACCTTTGAGTAATTAACGTTCCGTGACTTTTTAGTTAGTTCAATACGACTGGGGTGTTTTGCTGAAAAAGGAACAGGCGTCTGTAAACAACTGGAAAGTTGGCCGTTTCTGGAATGCTATTTACATAAACGTATACCCATTACACTACTGGTGAAATTAAGACTAAACAGTTGGTAGGGAATTTCTAACTTTCGGACGACCATGTATGTCCGCGTGTGTGAGGGTTCTCCTCTAAACTTGCATTTCCTCATCCGTCAACTCGGTTTCCTTCCTGTCCTCTTGATCGGAAGTACTGGAGATGTCCTCATCCGTCTGTTCTCCAGAGAAATACAACATCAGGGCGTGCGTCTTGTGAGTTATGGTCACGGTGCAGGGCCCCTGGGCCCACGGCTCCCCATCTACCTGCATTGGCATCATGGAGCACTTCAAAATCAACTGGTATTAGGGAACAAAGAACGAGAAGAAAGTCACTCCCCTAAAGTTCAGAAAGGTCTTCCTTAGTACTATCATCCACAGTCCCTTAACCCCTCTTAGGGACAAGTCTAAGCATTTCGTTCTCGGAGAACTAATCTGAATATACCTTTACTCATCAGTTGTTTAAGGGATTCTTTTCCATGGAAAGCTTTGTTTCTCCCACACCTCCGGTTTCCTCCCCAACACACCCAAGCCTTGGCGGAGGCTGAGCAACAGTACGGTTGTAAAGCACCGTGCGAGGCAAGCTGTAGTGGGCAGATCTGGATCAGTGGCTTAGAAACGGACTCGGACAAGTAGTCTCCGCACGTATGAAGCACAGAGCGACACCCCACCTACCCGCACTGTGTGTGCCTGTCCTATTCGAAAGGGGTTTGCCAGTTTCACTTGGATCTGAGCACAGTGGAAAGAGCCGTACACGCCAACGACCTCCAGCAAACCGTCATCATGCCTATGGGTGGACAGAAGAAACACGGACTACGTGAGGCAATGGAGGAAAATCAGCCCCGTGAGGACAACTATGTTCTCACGGAGATGGACAACCAACTGGTTAAATACTCCTATTAATGAGGTAGGCAAACCAGAAAACCCTTTAGAGAAAATACGAAGAGCCTACAGAGAACACGGGACGAGCTGCTTTAAAGGAAACACGGCACCCCAAAGTGGCCACCCGTGCACGCACCTGGCGAGAGGGTACGTCTCGTCTCCCATCCCTTCCCACAGTCTGCAGCCGCCGCCCCAGTAGCCGATGTTCAGAACTATGATGCCTTCCAGGTTGGGCAGTTCGACTCGCTCGCCGTCCAGCTCTAGCTTTAAAGAAATCCGAGCAGTTCATTACCATGGGGCACAGCCGCTCAGGATTCACGTCCATTTCCATCCACGCAGGTCAGAGGCGCGCGGGTAAGAGACTACGGCCTACTCACCGCCCCGCCCCCCCGCCCACGGACTCTGCCTTCATCTTCGGTACTTATTAGAATACATTAATTACAGCATTCTTTTTTAACAAGGTAAAATGGCACCATTTTTGTTAGGTCTCAGTATCTTTTTCCAGCCTTATCTAACTTGCTGTCCCGGTAGCGTCCGACACTCTTCCAGAACTACTGCCTTCCTTGGTTTCTGGGAGCCGACTCTCCTTCCCTGGGAACTTGTCCTCGGTCACTACCGAGAGCCCCGCCCCCTGCCTCACGCTAGCTGGGTCCTAGGCTCCTTGCTCTCGTCAGGCTGCAGACTCTGGAGGAAAAGCTCAGCCACTGCCATGTCGTTAACTGCCATAACTGCCGCCTCAGAGCTGACAGCTCCAGCCTGCCGGTCCGGGAGAGGACCCGGGCCAGATCTGCGTGACCCACTGCCCATCGAACACCTCCAACTGACCGCGGCCCGAGACTCCTATGCGCGGCACTGAGCTAATGTGGAGTGGAGCATCTCCTCTGTGGCCCTTACCACCGACTTCTCAGGGAAGGTAAAGGTGAAGTAGGCAGAGATGACCCCCAGGTGCCTAAGCCAGAAAGCTGGGGGTCATCTCTGCCTTCTTTGCCTTTACCCTCCCCTTCTAAGTCCTACCATGCCCACCACCCCCAGTCCAGCACACCCTCAGCTCTCCCCTAACGTGTTCCTATGGGCTCTGTCTGCCCTCATCTCTCTCAGAGCGGTGCGACGGGCGCTTACAAAATGCAAACGTGCCATCCCCCGATGACAGCCCTTCAGGGCTTGACTCATGCTTGGGATGAAATCCAAGTTCTTTAAAGGGCCAGTACGGCCCCTCTGAGATTTGGCCTCAGCTCTTTCGCCACTTTCCCTCCCGCAAGCCGTCCTCCAGCTTGACCTCACGCAAATATACCACGTTCTCTCTTACTTCTGGATGTCTGCACGTGCTCTTAGCTGAGAACAGCTTCCTTCTTTGGGGATCGGGCAGCAAAGCAAGATTTACTGAGCGACAGTAAAGTTTATTGAATGATAGAGTAAAAAGCTCTCAAAGAGGGGACCCGAGAGGGTTGCCCAGCCTTGAACAATTTTCACCTCCTTTCGCACTTCTTCCAGAGAGACTTGTTTCAGTCACTTTCCCTAGACGGTTGCTCTTACTTATTCTCATCAGACCGAAGGCCTTCCTTATCATGTCACCCCTCATACTGCCATGTGGCTTAGATGTCTTCCTTCTCTCTACACCGTACACTCAGGGAGAGCCGGGGATGTATCGAGTACCTAAGACAGTGCCTGGCCTTTGGTAGGTGGCTTCACAAATAGTATTTGTATAAGTAAAATAACAGACACACACAAAAATAAAGCGTTACCATGTCTGCTTCACTCTACCAATGCTATTAGAGCCCAGGACAAAGGAAATATGATAAAGCTGAAGGGAAGTGTTTTTATGGCAAACACTGCCGTTCGTCCCGTGCCTCAGCTGCAGAGTCTGTGAGCTCAGTGTTAGCCTGACGGCCACGGCCCTCCCTGGCCTATGTGTATCAGGCTCCTCACATCCCCTGCCCCTTGTTTTCTCTTTTCCCAAGCCGTCTGCCGGAACCTTCCCCTCTGACTTACTTTACTAGTTCTAGGTTTCTCTGTATTAATGTCTTTGTCGGTGTGGTCACCCATTACAGATTCTTTCTGGAAGTGAGCAAGGAATATATACAAGACTTTGCCATATCGGATACTGTAGCAATAAGCACTCGTTAATATCCTACTTTTACTGCTCATACATCTTTACTCTGCTTTAGTATATAAGAAAGATAGACACCTCAGCCATAATATAAATTACACTCTGCGTTTAAACTTCCTCTAGAGTCCCTGATGAGTCAGGCACTGTGTGAGACTGCTTAGCATGGGCCATCAAATACAAATGGAAGCTGTTCAGCATCAGTTAAACAGACGAGGTGGATAAACCTGGGTTTGAATCCTGGTTATATGTGTATTTGGGGACTGTGTGGATTTGGGCAAATTACTTAATTCCACAGTTTCCTCCTCTGCATAATGGGAATATAATAGTACCTGCTTTACAGGGCTATGGTGACAATTTAGGGGAATAATGTGTATAAAGCACTTAATAAAGTGCCTGGCACACAATAAATACTTCGTGTATGTTAGCATAATATGTTAACAGAAAATTCAGCATTTTTGTTAAAAAAGTTTATAATCACCTAAAACTTTAAAAGCTTACCTCAACTTTTTTATTCAAATCTTTACATTCTTGCACTAGACAGTCTTTGGTTCCATAGAATAAGTAAACAGCCTATGAGAAATGGATAGAAAAGGGGATATTAAAGCAACCTAACAAGCTCTGTAAGCAAGACAAGGACACTATGGCAGTTTCCTGACACAACCGTCAAGCCGTGTTTCCTTAGAGTGGACCCAATTCTCATGCGAAGAATGGGCACCACTACCTTTGAGCTGAGTTAGCCCATTTTTCACAGGGAATGTGAGATAGGTGTGGTTCGTGACTAAATGGTGTTTTCTCCCCGTTTATCCAAAAAGCTGCATTTTATAAAGAAATACTATATTAAAATTACAAAATTCTACCTTTTCCTAATATTTCAGATTACTTAAAGGAATACAGATCAATCTAGTGAACATTTTATAATCACTTTTGAATATAGAAAGGTTGATGAAAGCACTGAGATGTGAATTACTAATCATACAAACAGCAACACTTACTGCCTTAGTAACTATATGAGTAAGAGGAGACTGTTAATTTGAAATATCTGTGAAACAAAACCAGGAGGAAAACTGTTTTGCATTTAATTTTCACATCCTGTTGCTCAATCACAAAATGCCATTAAAAAAAAAATTTCAGGGGCGCCTGGGTGGTTCAGACGTTTAAGCGTCTGCCTTTGGCTCAGGTCATGATCTCCAGGTCCTGCGATCGAGCTGCACGTTCGGCTCCCAGCTCAGTGGGAAGCCGGCTTCTCCCTCTCCCTCTGACTCTCCTCCTGCTTGTGCTCTCTCTCTCTCAAATGGATAAATAAAATCTTTGAAAAAAATATAAAATCAAACTTCCACCAAAGGAAATCATTTGTACTAGAAATGAGAGTGATGATCATAGTTAAAAAGGCCGTGGTAAACAAACTGCTCCTTCTCTTACTTCATTTGCATTTTGGAGTTTTTTGAACCTAAAGGAATCTCTTTTTCCACTATGATTTCATAAAAACTTTCTCCTGCCTAAAATTTCTTTGCAGTTTTAGTTGCCATTTAAATAAGATAAGCAATCGGGTGCCTGGGTGGCTCAGTTGTTGAGCGTCTTCTGCCTTCGGCTCGGGTCATGATCCCAGGGTCCTGGGATTGAGCCCCGCATCAGGCTCCCTGCTTGGCGGGAGGCCTCCTTCTCCCTCTCCCACTCACCCTGCTTGTGTTCCTTCTCTCTCTGTGTCTCTCTCTGTCAAATAAATAAAATCTTTAAAAATAAATAAATAAATAAGTAAATGAGATAAGCGATCATGTATCTTTCCATCTAGTTGCTACCTAAACAAAATGTGCTTTTGTAAAACATTCTCTGAATTAAAAAGTGTGAGTTGTATTTTGATAAAATATATTTAAGGATCTAATTTGACAGTCTTACACAAAAACAGAGCAGGTAAATGCTTCCATAAGTAAGTTCTAGTTGAATCTACTTGAAAGGATGCTAGATAGAATTAAACTATTGATTTTTACTGTACCTTCGGTGATAAGCAGGCAATGTTATTTTATCCAACACACCTTATTAAGAATTCTGCTAGAAAACAGAGATGGCGCCTTCTCACGGTGAGCATGAAAATGGAGAGCCATGAGAGCATCAGGTCCAACGGAAAAATAGTTGTTCATTGTGAATTCCTGTGGGAGGGGGTACGAGGAAGTGACAGATTAAGAGGAAGTGAGAGATTATGCTTAGTCTCAGCCTGTGACATATGTTAAGTATGTAAATCTTAGTCTTTATGTTCTTTGTGAAAATTTTATACCTTCTGCATTTACTTTTCACTCAGAGCTGATACTATCCAGTGGTTTCCAGAACTAAAGCTTCAGTTGAAAGGCCAGTCACAATCCATATGAATTTCCCTTTGCTGTTCTGGTTAATATGCTATGCCTCAGATCTTACCATCCAGCCCGGCTCTGCTTTGCATCCAGGCTCTCCACGCCTGTGTTCCCATTACATGTGCTTTTTACTGTCACGGCAACTTGCAGGGTCCCCACTTCATCTATTTCCCACCCCGCAAGGACCCGTCTCCATCTCCAGCTCTGTCTTGCTCCTGAGCACTAAGCCTGCATCTCCAACTCCTGTCCAGTGTGCCACAGCCTCGAGGTTGAGGGGCCCCAAATCTAACTCCTTTTCCTCTTACTCAAACCTGAAACTCTTTTTATCTTCAGTTAATATCATTTCCATACATCCAGCCGTTAACAACCAGAAATGTGGTATAATATCTTCTCTCCTCCCCTAATACCGATTAGCTGCCAGGTCTCGCTTAAATCCGCCTCTAGAACGTCTTCCAATTTCCTGCTGAGAGGCCCCTTGTTCTGCCCTCGTGCAAGTTTCCAGGCTATTTTCACTCCGTCCCCAGAGGATCTGCTAGAAAATACAGAGCTGCTATCTCCGCAGTAGTTGCTACCCAGCATCTGCATTCCCCAGGATCTACTTCCTCTGCCTGGAGAGTCTTTTGTTCCTTTTTCTATTGGTCTAAATTGTGTTTACCTTGTAAGGACAACCTCACAAGTCACTTCCCCTGAAACCTCTCCTGCCTGATCTGCCGGGGAGGCACTGAGTGCCCTTGCTGTTTTTGCCCCCACGGCCCTCTTTTGAGTCCGACGTGGGGGGCTGAGCATGTGGGTTTCTCTTCTGCTCCGTGAGTGGCCCCCGGCGGCAGGGAGCACCATGGCTCTGTACCCCAGCACCATGCCACCCCCATACAGGGGCCACTGCCTCACGGCTGCGGAACCCGTTGCCGCGGAGGCCCTAGACACATACCTTGGGCTTTCTTAAGTTGTAGTACCCTTTATTTGTTACTTGAACCTTCCACCTAAAAAACAGAAATTAAAAAAAAAAGGTAATTATTACCAAATTAACCACCTGTTAACTATAATTATTACCAGTCAACTCTGGATGCCTGGAAATGAGGTTCTTCTATGAAAACAGCATTTGAAGAAATGAGCACATCAAAGCAACGACACAAATTCTGAGGTAAGTCCTCAGCCTCACATGACTCCAGTCCTTCCATGACAACACAATAGGCAGCAACAAAAGAAATGCCCAGCACCTGTACGTTTCAATTACACGGGAGCTACATAAGTCTTCATTTTTAAACCAAACGATATTCCCGAAGCTCCAGAAGTCCACCTTTTGGGGGAAGTACCACTCACCTGTCCAGTTTAATCGCATCCGCTTCCATCACGTTTCTTAAGACCTGCGCGACCGGGACCTCCCCGGCATACCCCGTGCCCCAGCCCAGGGTGTTGGACAGATCGTTGCCTGTTCCCAGAGGCAAGACCGCGACCTGGGGAATGTACTTCTCTTGTCCCTAGAAAACGGGAGGTACAGGTTAGATTTTTCTCTTCAGACCACTCGTAGGCTCACAGTATTTGGTAAAACTCACAGACCAAAGCGAGAAAGACACAACGTAACGACTGTCTGTTGTTTTGCTGAAGGTCATAGGAAGTGCTTAGTCATGAAATTCAAAATTGGCAATGTCTTCTAACATTCCTCTGCATAATACAAAACAGGACCTGAAGAGCGCCTCGCGGCCTCGGAGCAGCTGAGCTCCTGCTGTGAAAGGCACACAGGTCTTACAGATTGATACCTTAATCTTCATTTCATCCACCGCATCCAGGACCCAGCCCACAGTGCCGTCCCCCCCACAGACAAGCACGCGGGCTGAGTGACAGGGAAGAAGAGTGCAAAGCTGCAGGGCTTTGATGGGGGGGGTTTTAGTTACATCAAAAACCTAGAAATGAAAGAAAAGGAAAAATTATTTTTATCCAACGCCATCCTCCATTTGTGAGGGTGCTGTCCCTCCCGATGAGCATGGATATGGTTGAAGGAGAGTCCTGGCTATGGTGTGTTTAACAGCATGCCAGACTCTTGAGGTTCCTTGCAGCACATCCCGACACTGACCCTACTTAACAATGAGTGAGCCTCATTCCGTTGACCAGGAAGTGGAGGCGCAGGGAAGTTGAATAACTTGCCCGTGATTCCCCAGTAATTACATGCTGACATACAAATTCGATCCTATGGCGTGTCCATGATACAACACTGCCTCCTTCCTGTTCACAAGAAACCAGAATGTGCTAAGTTTATCTTTAACCAGTACTTCATACTTTATACTGGATTCTTCACATCCATGACTAGTGCAAGTCAGAGCATGTTTCTGGAAAACAGTTTTGCAATATGCATAAAATAACATAAAGATGCAAGGATGCTTGATATCTATAATTTTGTAAATGATCTAAGAAAATATTTCAAAAACCAAAAATGCGTGTTTATAAAAGTATTCAGTGCGGCGTTATTTACAGTTCTATAATCTTAGAGACAAACTCAACCTCCAACAGCAGGAGACTGGATGAACATGATATATCCATTCAATTAATTATCTTCCTCATTACATGTCTAATTATGAAGACTATATCACACCATGGACAAATATTAAGTAATTAAAACAATACAAATTTTAGATCTAGATTATTGTTACCATAATGTTAATATGGAGATGCACAGACAATTCATGGAAAGAACATGGACAAACGAAAACAACAGATGTATTCATGTGGGGAAACTGCAGGTGATTTTTTTTCCTTTTTATCATTTTTATAGTTTCCTTAAGTTGTACAATGTTGAAGGGGAAAAATACGAATTGGAAGGAAAAAAAAGTTACTGCATTTCTGATCGCTGCATGGGTTATTAACGTTTTTCAAAGTAGAAGCTACTACCATGTAAACTCAATGGTGTGATCCTTTAATTCTTATTTTTTAAATTGAGGTATAAGGCGCATGTAACAAAATGCTCATTTAAAGTGAACAATTAAATGATTTTTAGTACGTTTACTGAGTTGTAAAACCACCACCACCATCCAGGTTAGAACATTATCATTGCTCTGAGAAGACCCCTCAGGGTCTGGGTGCAGTCACTCCCCATCTATAGCCCTGGCCTCGGGTGGCCGCTCGTCTCCTGTCTCTGTGCACCTGCCTTTTCTGGACAAGCCCAGTAAGTGGAGCCACCCTCTCCAGGCCCTTGCACCTGGCCTCCTTCACTTAGCATGTTTCTGAAGCTCACCGTTGGTAACATGTATGCATCAGTACTTCGTCCCTGCTTCTCATGGAGTTACATTCCCTTGTGTGGGAACAAATTTATCAATTTGCCGGCTGATGGACAGCTGGGTTGTCTCCACTTTTCGGCTATTATGGATTTCACTGCTATGAATGTTTGCGGGACACATGCTTTCATTTCCCTTGGGTCGGTTGCTAGAAATGGGATTGGTAGGTGGTATGGTGAATTTATGTTTAATTTTTCAAGAAACTGCTGCACTGTTTTCTAAAGTGGCTACACCATTTTATATCCTCACCACGAAAGCACCTCTTTCTCCATGTATTTGAATGGCTTGATACTTTTAAAAATTCTTTCTATAATCAAGTGGCGACTGTTTTAAAGCATTAACCACTATTACAACGATGGAAAATGAAAAGCTAAACATGACAAGAAACACAGAAGATTAACTAAATTTTCTCTTTAGTTACCTGGACTGGGTTTAGGAGAATCCTAAATTCTCCCAGCAGCCCTTCTCCCATGTTCGTTCCACTACGAGAGTTGGCCAGGATTATTAACGGGGTCCATTGCCTTCCAAGCTTAGAGGCTAGCTAAAAAAATTAATGCGAGTGAAAAGGGTTTAATATCTCAAAGATGGCGAGCAATAAAATTTTCATTTCCTGGTAACAAAAGTGCTGTAAATTTGCTGGGAAAAGAACTATCTCAGTACAATGAATACAGTATATAAATCAAAGAATTCTAGGAATGGAAAGTGAACTCAGATGAATAATTTAACTCACACTTATTGTACTAATTCTCTTCTCCATTATTCTAGATAAGTCACCTGGTGATGCCTGGATACTCATGTAGGAAGGAACTAACAAGGTAGCCCATTCAACTACTAACTCAAATTGTTAGCAAGTTTTGACTTAAACAGAGTTAAAAATCTGTCTTTCAATAACTTTCATCATTCTAATTTTGCTTCCTAAAGCTACAAGAAATAATTTTATTTGTTCTTCCACTGAACTTGTGCTCAAACACCTGAAGCATTAGATCTTTTATCAGTCTTGTCTCCTAGGTGATCCATTTTAGGTTCTTTCAACTGTTCACAGAATGGACACAGATTTTCTCTGCTCTTACCTTGACTGTCCTTCTCTGGATGTATTCTATTTTAGTTTGCAAGCTTTTTTTTTAATTAAAAAAAATTAAAAACGGGGTACTCAGAATCAGATTCAAGAATCCAGATTTGCGCAAAGGCCAAAGTCAAATGAAATTCATGTTCCTCTAACCTTTCCATTTCTTTCTTCTCCCCTTCTCCTTGTGGATGTAAACATGAATGGAGATATTCCACAGTCTTATGTAGTGATTCTCATCCCTTAGGATCTCAGATTGAATTTAGATATATTAGGGGATTCTATGTTTAAAAAATATGTATCATAACATTAAAAATTCTTTTAAGATTTTTATTTATTTATTTTAGAGAGAGAGTGAGCATGCGTGAGCTGGGGCAGGGCAGAGGGAGAGGGACAAGCAGACTCCATGCTGAGTGAGGAGCCTGGACTCGATCTCAGGACTGTGAGATCACGACATAAGCCAAAACCAAGACTCAGACACTGAACTGATTGAGTCACTCAGATGCCCCAATGTTTTTAAATTTTAAAATGCCTTTTTCTTTGGCAGGAATACCGATAAAGATGACATTTAAGATATAAAATCGTAATTGGAAAAGACACATAATTTAATTTCGAAATAAAATAGTTTAATTGGGGCACCTGGGTGGTTCAGTCGGTTAAGCGTCTGCCTTCAGCTCAGGTCATGATCCCAGGATCCCTGTTCAGTGGGGAGTCTCCTTCCTCCTCTCCCTTTGCCTCTGCCCCTCCACTTGCTCGTGTGTTCTCTCTCTCTCAAATAAATAAATAAAATCTTTAAAAAAAAATAGTTCAATTATTTTGGCATATTCAAGTAGGAAATAAATGCAAATTTTTATAGTTATCCCTTAAGAACTACATACAGAGAGACACATATCTATCAGTTTCCATACACATACACACTGCAAAGTGTCACTGACAGCTTTAATGTTCAAATTATTTGTAAGGAGCACCGAATGTGCAAGGTAAACTTATCTCTAGGCACCCTACATAAAGTTCTAAGTAGAAAAATTCTGTTAGAACAATGCATGAGGAAAATCCATGTTTTCTTTTCATGGATAGTAATAATGAATTTCAAAGCTGGCTGTTTATGAGTCATCTGAGGATCTTAAAGGAATACAGATTCCTGGGACCTGCCGTAGGCCCACTAAATCAAAGCTGGTGAGGGAGATGCACTCAGGAATCTGCATTCTCAAAAAGCTCCCCAGGTGACTCAGATGCAGGCAGTGACTGAGAAACCAGTAAGAGAACATTTCCAATTTCCCTCTAGACATGAAAGGACTCTAGAGCCAAACTCTGAGGCACCTCCCTGAATACGGGGCAGGGCTCTCTGGCCCGCTATTACGATTCTTCCCTCCGCACTCTGTACCTGTCGCATGCTCGGGACTTCAGCGGCTTTATGAAAATCAATTACATAAGGAAAAATGAACTCTGATTACCACCGCATAATCCGTTTTTTTGTCTTTACGCATCTGATTAATAGAAGTCAAATAACTTGGGGGGATGATGAGGTTTCTGAATTCTCCAAAATCACATTTTTCATTCTTCAAGCTATTTTTCATGCACTCATCATGTACTGTTTTCTGACACCAAATGCACCTGAGGGAAGGAAGAAACAAAGACAATTAATTTTAAACCATAATTTTAATGATGGGTAAACCGATTATTCTGTCAAAAAAATTAATAGTAATCTCATCACTATTAGACAAAAAAATCGAGCAAATAAAAGATTTACAACTCTCTACTTAGTGAAAATGGGCAATCAAGTTTGAACATACTTGGCAGTGTAATCTAATAGTGGTTTTTAAAGTGTGGTCTGGGGCCCCCCAAAATCCTTTCAGGACAACTCTGAGGTCAAAATCACTTTAATAATAAGGGGCACCGGGGTGGTTCAGTCAGTTAAGTGTCCTTCTTTTTTTAAGATTTTATTTGTCAGAGAAAGCGAGAGTGCGTGCATAAGCAAGGGGGTGCGATAGAGGCAGAGGGAGAAGCAGATCCCCGACTCTCCGCCGAGCAGGGAACCCAATGGGGAGCTTAATCCCAGGATCCTGGGATCATGACCTGAGCCAAAGGCAGATGCTTAACTGACCGAGCCACCCAAGTGTCCCAAGGTGTCGGACGCTTGATCTTAGCTCGGGTTTTGACCTTGGGGGTCATGAGTTCAAGTCCCACATTGGGCTCCACGCTGGACGTGGAGCCTACTAAAAAAAGACAAAAACCCTTTAATAATAATACCAAGCAGTTATTCTATCTTCCTTCTCTCAAGAGTGTACAGACCCAATGCAGAAGCAGACAGGAGAATCTAGGTGGCCTCTAAATTAAAAAAGTGTCCCAAAAAAGTAAAACAGTGTCGCTCTTCTCACTAAATTTTCATTAAAATATTTTGTTATATTACTTAAAAAATGAGTATTTAAATAGTTTCTCAATTTTAATGTGTAACATGGTAAATGCCAGTAGACATAATCCACATAAACAAAAGTGGGTCTAGAACCGTGGTTCTGAATCTTAATTAAATGCCCCCTGGCCTGGGTCTTTGAAGTGTTTCCTCAGTCTAGTTTGTCCAGTTTGAAAACCTCTTAACTTATGACCATCTGTGAACACTCTAGTAAATGTAGCACAATAGTCAATTTCTTGTTGGCAGTTAATACAAAACTAGCCTATACGTTTGCATTTGAAATACAGACAAAAGACATTTACATTCTGATTTGCCTCTCAGAATGCGTGTGTGTGGAACAAGCAGAGAATAGCGCTGGAAAGGTCCTAGGTTTCCATTTTTAATCTGCTAAGAATTTAATCCACTTACAGACAAGGCAGAGCTGACCATACAGACAAAAGCAGACCCACAGAAAATAATGGTTATAATTAAATGAATTAAAAAAAAAAAGAGGATAAAAGTCTTTCGCCCAAGGTCAACCCTTCCGGACTTCTATTTTAAGGTTGTTTTTTTCCGATGGATGTTCAGATTTGCCAAGTGATTACTGATATTTACTCAAGAGTCCTATTTACTTCTGAAAGAAGTGTTATCTGCAGGATCTGTTAGAAAACTGTAAAACCACTTGCATATGTTTTGTTAGTACTCGCTTTCAAACTAAGCCTGAGAAACCACAACAGACTGCTTACGGCAGGCCAAGTCCACCAACCCCACCTACTGCGTGCGCTAGTCACTTTCAAATAGGGTACTGTTACTGAGAATAACGTGAAAGGGTCCTCCTGAATTATTGCTGTCCTCTGGGAAGAAAAGTGGGGCTGAGGGATGAGAAGAATGTTCCCCTTTTACTCTATATTCTTCCGTACTGCTGTACTGCTTGAGTTTCTAAAAACTAGGGTATATTCATGAACTCCCTTTATAAACTTTTAAAATTATATTTTAAATAATATCAGTGTATCAGAAAGACAGAAAATAAAAATCATCCAGAGACAGTTCCTCGTAACTTTTTGATGTACTTCTCAGTTTTACTGTGCATATATGCTTGTTTTTCAGGAGGGATATGATGTATGTATATACATCCGGACAGTACTTTTCTTTCCAAGTTCTCATGAATGTTGTTCTATGCCATTAAATATTTTATTTTTTTAAAGTTTTTATTTATCTATTTTGACAGAGAGAGAGAGAGACAGCAAGAGAGGGAACACAAGCGGGGGAGTGGGAGAGGGAGAAGCAGGCTTCCCACGGAGCAGGGAGCCCGATGTGGGGCTCGATCCCAGGACCCTGGGATCATGACCCAAGCAGAAGGCAGGCGCTTAATGACTGAGCCACCCAGGCGCCCCATCTTTTACTAGCTTTTAATAATTTCATGCACTTTTTATTGATGTAGGATATCAGCCTCTTTTCTGTCACATTTACTACAAACTTGTTTCATGTACATCAGTTTATTTTTTGATAGATCTCTATTTCCCTTTGTGATTTATTTAAATGCTTTTATGCTCTGAAGTCCTTCACCATTTCCAAACTAGACACTCGCTTATCTCCCCGCCCCCCCCAATTCAGTTTTCATATCTCTGTCTTTAATTCAGTGCTTCTTCTGGGGCTACAGGTTCCACTGAGAATCTCATGAAAGTATCCGGATTTCTTGGAATCTTAGCCATCTGTGAACTAAGAGCCCCTGCTTTAATCCATCTGGGGTTTATTTTGGTATATAGTGTGATATGAAGATCTTGCTTCCCCCCCGCCCCCAAGGAGTACCTGTCCTAGCACAATTCATAAAATAATCTTTTCTATCCCTACTGATTTGGGACACCTTTATCATTTACTACATTCTCATCAATTTCACAAAAGATTCTTTTACCTAAAATGATGGCTATCATCAGCCTTTGCTCTGTAAAGGTAGAGCCAAAATGCATGCTAGCTATCCAACATTATACTTTTCCTTACAAATACCATATTCGAAATCGGGACTGGTCTCTTTATGTATTTTGTAATTAGTGTTTAAATTGATCTAGATTTCAAACCTGATGGGAAAATAAGACATTGCTAACAATGTCTTGATATTTTAGTTTCAGCAATCATATCATTGACTAATTGCTTCTTTTTACTTTGAAAATTTTAACATACACAGAAGTCAAAAGTATAGCAAAATGACTGTAAGCCAACCCTTCACTTTGATTCTTAATATTTTTTTCCCACAGTTGCTTTATCTCTTTCGATGTGAACTCCTATATTCCTGAATCATTTGAAAGTATTACAGACATTATGAGATTTTACCTTTCAATACTTCAACATGTATTTCCAAAATATACAGTCTTTTTAAAATGTTTTGCATTAGGATTTTTTTCCTACAGTAAACATAGATAAGCCCACCACCTACATTTCAGCATTAATATCTTACTGTAATTGCTTTGTTACATTTCTATCCATCCATTAATCCACCTAATTTTTGGTGCATTTCAAGTAAACTGTAGATCAGGATACCTCCTAAATGCCTCACCAAGCATCATATTACTACCTAGAGCCCATCATTTTTCTTTTGACGTAAAATTTACATGTGATGAAATGTACAAATTAGTACATTGGCTGAGTTTTGACAAATGAACATTTTCATGTAACTAAAACCTTTACCAAGACATAGAACATCACCCTATGTGCCATTCTTGTGCAGGAGTATGACTGCTTTATTTTTTTAAAAAGAAGCTTTACAGGGGCGCCTGGGTGGCTCAGTCGGTTAAGCGTCCGCCTTCGGCTCAGGTCATGATTCCAGGGTCCTGGGATGGAGCCCCGTGTCAGCTCCCTGCTCAGCGGGGAGCCTGCTTCTCCCTCTCTGCCCTGCTTGTGTGCTCTCTCTCGCTATCTCTGTCACTCTCTCTGTCTCTCTCAAATAAATAAATAAATCTTAAAAAAAAATTAAAAAAGAAAAAAAGAAGCTTTACAAGGGGAAAAAAGAAACTACTGGCAACACTGCTTATTATTTTCTGTAAAGCTACCTGTTGATGATGGCTCTCTTCTTTAGTTTGCTGGAAGAGGCGGCAGAACTACACGTCACGTTGAGATGTTCGTGTATGATATTCCCATGACAACAGGGGTTGGCCAACTACGAGTATGTCTGCCACCTGATTTTGTGAATAAAGTTTTACTGAAGCACAGCTATCCCCTTTCATTTATGTACTGTCTCGGGCTGGTTTTGTACTATGATGGACAGTGCGTTAAGTAAGGGTCCACAAAGCCTAAAACACTAAGTTTTGGCTCTTTATAGAAAGTTTGCCCACCTCTGCTCTAGAAGATGATCTGGTATCTTTCACTGTTTCAGATAATGAATGAAATGAATAAATACATACCAAGAGAACACAGAAACATAAAGTTTAAGATCAAAGCCGAGGGGTGCCTGGGTGGCTCCGTCATTAAGGGTCTGCCTTTGGCTCAGGTCGTGATCCCAGGGTCCTGGGATCGAGCCCCACATCGGGCTCCCTGCTCAGCGGGAAGCCTGCTTCTCCCTCTCCCACTCCCCCTGCTTGTGTTCCCTCTCTCACTGTCTCTCTGTCAAATAAATAAATAAAATCTTAAAAAAAAAAAAGATCAAAGTGGAGACTAAAGTGGCCAATGTAATTACCTCCTCAAAGTCAGAAGCTTTGTTTCATTAATCAGTGTATGTGTGTGTGTGTGGTGGGGAGGGATAGGATGTAATGAAGAAAAGGTCTTATCAATAAAAAGGCACCTTAAGTTTTCTTAACAAGAGACGGAATACTATGAGGAAGAAAGGTTTATTTAAAAACTGTAACAAATACTTATAACAAAATTCCCTATTTTAGTCAGAAGAGAGGTGGGAAGAAGAAAAGACCAGGAAAGGGGCCTAAGATACTAGGTGCAGGAACACATTCTAGTGACTGGGGGTAGATGTGGGGACACACACACAAGAGAAAAAATTTACAGGGAAAGTAGAATCTGGCACAATGCCTGGCACAAAACAGATGCTTGCTATGTGAAAATTAAATAATGACTAAATGAGTATAAATTAAAGGGCCTGTGTCAGTTATTCTGCAGAGCTTAAGTGGGCTGCAGGCTTTAAAATCAGTTATTTCCTGAGTCTTTATAGTTCCCTTAAGTCTCGTACTTAGATTGTGATACAGACACGGAAGGAGCCCTTGCCAGGGCTAGATAAAATCCAGAGAGGGACAGTCGGCTTGTGTTTAAAGGTTCTAAACAGATATTTATTTTGTTTATTTTTCAGAAATATCTAATTCCTACAGAAGGTCACAGCAGACAGTAATCCTGCATAACATTATTGGCTAAAATAAATCAGAATACTACAAAACATTCAGGACACTTCTATCCTGGGATAGTAAACACTTCCTAAATTATACAGAGATAATTTCTACCATGGTTGAGGGGTTCTAGCATGCTGGGAAAAGACTGCTCAGTAACTGGTAAGAACAAGGTCGTGAGGAAAAAATCATCATGTTCACTGTGCACAAAGGGAAGGATACCTCGTTAAGGACAGAGGCTGATGTTGTAAAAGGTACATAAATACAGCAGTGGTTCTACAACTTTAGAATTACCTGCAGAGCCTGCTAGAGCAAAGATTGCTGGTCTCCAGGCCAAATTTCTGATTCGGTGGGTCTGGGGTGAAAGTAGGGTTGCCAGGAAAATAGAGGATGCTTGGTTAAATTTCAATTTCAGATAAACAGTTTTTTTGGTATAAGTCTACCCCAAATATTGCAAATGTTTTATTTTGTTTGCTAAATCTGGCAACACCAGAATGTGCATTTCTAACAAGTTTCCAAATGATGCTAATGCTGCTGGTCCGGGGAACCTACTTTGAGAACCACTGAAATATAGGCTGTTATGTCATCATCGAGAAGGAAAGATTGGTACCTGGGGGTGAGTAGAAGATCAGGTAAGGGTTCCTGGAGGAAAGGGCATGAGATGAGTCTCTAAGATGCCTAGAAACTAGCTAGGGGAGGAAAGCCTTGAGAAAGAGAAGGGCAGAACAAAAAAGCCTGATATTTTAAGGAAGGCACAGCCAGCTCAGCATTGCTGGTGCATCAAGTTTAATGCAGGCGGTAGTAGGTAAACCTGGAAGGGTAAGCGGGGTCCGGAGAGCACGTAAGACCCTGGGTATCATGGTGAGCACTGGAAGTTTACACTGAAAGACCATCAGGGTAAGTGATGGGAGCAACTGAAGGGGTTTACTAGGATTATTCGTTAAGGAGTATGTGAAGCACAGTTAAGGTATTTATGGAAGCCATTTTTATCTAATTCTGCAGACACAAAGAAGGGAAGGGAGTAAGATGCAAGTCATGTCATCTTTCCAACTAATCCTAGGTTTTGAAAACTAAAGCTTACCTATAGAGAGAATTATGAAATTTACTTAAAGATGCTGGTAACCTAGCTCTCACTGATGCCAAAAGAACAATATCTAAATTTGAAAGATACCAAATAAAAATTAATGGTTATAAAACTCAGTAGTTGTTTAAAATGTTTTTGAAAACTTTTCTTAAGTCTAAAGCTGATGTGTAAAATTGTTAAAAATAAGATTTAAAAATAGGTGTTGACCTAAGAGTGCTCATGCTAAGTTAAAAAAAAAAGGGGGATTTTGAAGTAAAATAAAAAATAAAGACAACAATTAAAAAGTAACTTGACATCCAGTGTCAGCTTTCGAATTTAGTTCCTAAACACTCTTAGGGCCCTTTCCACTTGTCAGAAATTAAACTCATGACAATGAAGATGTCCAGACCTAAGGCTGAGCCAAGGCTAGGAGTGCCTAACCCTAATCTGGGGGTTAGACATCCCAGACACAGGTCTATTTTACCACCAAGTAAAATTCTTTCAACTGTAAAATGAGAGCAGATGATCTGCGGAAGCAGCCTTCCTTCTTACCAACCTCTAAGAACAACAAAGGGTGTCTTCCCTATTTTCAGACAGTATTTAAGAACATTAATGTGTTGTCCCGTGTGTGTATTCAGAAGCCGCTAAAATATTCTTGGCTTAACCAAAGACTCTTGTCTGAGATGCTACATGTCCTGGAAGGCCATTTGGCAAAAGTGGAGTGCCTCTAAGTGCTATCTTTCACGACAGCAGCGATATCTAGATTTGAAAAAGATGCTTCTGATGCGCCATGGAATGACACTCATTTTCATTCATTTCCCCATTCATAATACCCCAAGGAGAAGGATCAGTTTGGTGAGTCTAGGGAAAAGCTAATTTGTCCATACTTGGATTCTCCTTACTTAAAATGGAGATAATCAATAGGAACAAAAGCTAAAATACAACACACCGTGGCTATGAAGTCTGCAGCACTCAGAGACCTCCGGATCCAAGTTAAGTGCCAAGTTTCATTACCCAAAAGGGCAGGCTGGCTGAGGAGTGGGGACTGGATGTATCATCTGGGCAAATGACTACTGCAAAGCTGCCCTGCCTGTCCAATTCCAGGGACGTTTATGAGCTTGTTTCCTCGAAGTGGACAGTTTAG
Source organism: Eumetopias jubatus (assembly GCF_037043125.1). Taxonomy (NCBI): domain Eukaryota; kingdom Metazoa; phylum Chordata; class Mammalia; order Carnivora; family Otariidae; genus Eumetopias; species Eumetopias jubatus. Next base: position 113,600,499 of record NW_028274816.1, on the reverse strand, counting down.
GCCATTTGCAGAGATCAAGGTAGGCCTCTCCGCCCACTGCATGAAATCCTGACTCCGACGCCGCATTCTGGGGCACAAAGTCCTTACCTGTAATCGCAGAGCTTGGGCTGGCTGCCGCACTGCTGCTTGCAGACCACACAGTAGCTGCACAGGGGCACGTTGCCCCGGATCCAGTGGTGGGGCATGGCGTCCAGGGCCCTGCTGTCACTCTTGAGCATGATCTCCTTGCACGGGAAGCGCTTGTCGGCCTTCTTGAGGCAGCCCTCGTCCACGCGCAGCCCGCAGCAGTCGCAGAAGGCGCCCAGCAGAATGTGCTGCGCACACACGCAGCAGTAGGTGGGCTGGCTGAACAGGTCCGTGTCGCGCCAACCGTGCTTGCTCTTGCGGAAGATGTCCCTGCGGTGCAGTTGCCGGCGCGACCGCTGGAGGCTGCACCAGAAGGTGATGAACACGGGCAGCAGCACCGAGCACAGCGTCCAGAGGACCAGGTGCCCGTCGGCAAACAGGCCCTCGTAGGGCGCCGGCCGCTTCTCCCCTTCCATCTTGTCCAAGGCCGATTTCTCACTGAGAGACAAACAGGCGGGGTCCACCCGGGGCTCGCGGTCCCCGCCCGCCCCCCGCCTTTCAGGGGACCCCGAGGGCGCCGTCCGCCCAGGGGGCCCCGCTGTCTCCAAGGAGGCACAAGCGCCGCGTCTTCCCGGCGGCCCGACCCCGAAGCCTCCCGCCCAGCCGCGCCGAGGGGGCGGCGCCCAGCGCGCTCACGCTCCTCCCCGCGTCGGGCACCAGAGAAACGGACAGGCTGCCCTCGGCGGGGAGGCGGCCGCGGTGCTGGGCGCCCGGACCTCTGGGCACTGTGGCGCACGTGGGCCGCGCGGCGCCGGCAGCGCCCGTGACCGTTAGCTCGGGGCCCGCACTCCGCTCCCGGGCGCAGCCGCTCGGGTCGAGCGCGGCCTCTCGCAGGCCTCCACCCGCTCACCCCTCTCCCGAGGCCTCGCGACCGGCCCCCGCCCGCCCCTCGGGCCCTACCTCGCGTGGGCGGGGGCGCGGCCCCGGGACCCAGGGCTTGGGGCTGCCCTCGCGCCGCCGCCCGCACGAGCCCGCCTCCGGAGCCGGTCCAGGCGCCGACGCCGGCGAAGGGCCCCGCGAGCCGTACGCACGCCGAGCCGGGCGGCGCGGCCGCGGGCGGGGGCGGGGGCGGGGGCGGGGGCGGGGCCTGCGGCGCGAGCCCCGGGGCGGGGCGGAGGTGTGAGGAGGGACGCGGAGGCCGACGGGCCTGGGGGGGCGGGCCTTGGGTAAGGGTGGGGCCAGAGGAAGGGGCTGGGCCGCGGGCGTGGCTTAGGGAGTACGGTGGGCGGAGGAACAGTAAGGTGGGGGCGGTAGAGAGGATGCGAGGTTGAGCCGCGCCGGTGTGTAGCCGTAGGAAGTTCTAGTATGAGAGATTTACAGTAAGCTTATCTATGACCTTCACCTTCCCCCACCTCCCTCAGTGGCCGAGGTGGGAGCTGGCACGTTTTGAATGATGGAAGGGAGAAAACTGGCAGTTTTGAGTGTTACATACTAAAAGAATGGGACAATCCAGGTCAAAAATTGATAGATGTCACCTGAGTGCTTGCCAGTTTATTAAACACACGCTGGCTTACTGTGGTCCACGCACTGTGCCAGGAGTCCCAGCACTCGCAGAGTGCCGGGCTTGTTGTAACAAGCCCGATAAGAAGCATTTATTTAGACCTATTAATAATGGCTTACTGCATCCCAGCTTCCATCTCTGCACTTGCTAGAAACCAGGCTGAGTTTATCATACCCATTTTCCAGATGAGGAAAACCAAGGGATAGACCGGTAGAGAAACATGCTTGATGCCCCAAAGCCAATGTTGGGACTGAGATCCTTTTAAGTTGGTCATCCAAGTTAGCTTCAATCCAAATCAAACCATCAGAGTGTCTCTTATTTCAAAGAACCTTGCCCCTGGGGATCTTGTTAAAAGGCAGATTCTACTTCCCTTTCTTGGGGAAGAGGCCTAAGGGTATGCATTTCTGACACACGGTCCAGCGATGCTGATGTTGAGGGTTCCCGGGACACATTTGAGTAGTCAGCAAAAATATTTAGCCATCTGGATTGTGAAGATTGGGGGCTGGCTGTGGTGAAGGTGGGACCAGTGTAAGGCATCGTGAGGCTTGGAGAAGATTGATCCTGGCCATACACATCTGTGGCTCCTAGCTGAGGCAGAGCCCTTAATTTAGTTTCGATTGAAAACATAACAAAGAATACACTTTTAAAAATTGAGGGATTAAAAAAAATTCCCATTATAGAACATTTGGAAAATGTAGAAAAGAAAAAGGAAGAAGAATCATCCATCTCTCACTCCAAAGACAACCTGTGTTTGCACATCTTGGCACATTTTTTCATTAATTTCTATGGAAACTGTGGTTTACTTTTTTCCATATGAATTTTGATTATATGGTAGATATATTCTCTGTCTGGCTATTTTTTCATTTACACAATAACTTTTAACATTTTTATGAATTTGTATTTAATAGTTGCATAATATTCCATCCTATGAAGACAGTTCACAGTTGCAACCTTACCTCTGTTTTTGGCTCTTTGTCTCTAATATTTTGCTGTGATATATAATTCCTCTGTTTAGGTTTATCTCCTCAGATTCTCACATTTAGGTAAAGAATCTGAAAGGTTTAAGGCTTAAGGAAGCTTCTTTTTTAAACAATTATAGTCTTTCTTTCCTAAGTGAAAATCATCTGGGAAATTTATCTGTGTGAGGGCAGATTAATAGAGATTACCACATCTGAAGAAGACACTTTTTTTTAAAGATTTTCTTTATTTATGTATTTGAGAGAGAGAGAGAGCCTGTGTGCCCATCAGTGGGGGAGGAGAGGCAGAGGGGGTGGGAGTGGAAAGAATCTCAAACAGACTCCCTGCTGATCGCAGAGCCCAACATGGGGCTCCGCCTCAGGACCCCGAGATCATGACCTGGGCCTAAACCAAGAGTTGGTTGTTTAACCGACTGAGCCACCCAGGCGCCCCAATAGCCCATTTCTTTTTAGTGGTGAATACTATTCCATTGTCTGGAATATTATTTATCACAGTTTATTGACGATCCATTTACATATCGAAGGACATCTTGTTTGTTTCCAAGATTTGGCCATTATGAATAAAGCAACTATAGACATCTGTGTGCAGGTTTTTGTATGGACATGTTTTCAACTCACCTGGAGAAATGTCCTCTCTTTAAAAATATTTTTTTTCTCTTGCTTTTTTTTTTTAAACCCTCTCCCATCCCCCTTTCTCTCTCCCATTCTCTCTCTCTCAATTTTGCTCTATTTTTCTAAAATATTTCCATAGCTCTGTCTTTGGACCTTTTTATTGATTTTTTAATTTCTAAGAACTTTTGTTGATTTGATTTTGGAATATTCCTTTTTTTTTTTTTTTTTTTTACAGCATCCTGTTCACATTTCATGGGAGCAGAAATGTTCTCTTGCCTCTCAGAGGATGGTGTTGGATAGTTTTTCCCTCCTGTCCTTGCATGGTTTCTGATTTCTGCACGGTGCTTTTCCCTTTGGTTTCCTTTGTCTTCATCTTCCATGTGAGTTGCTTTCACAGATGTCTCATGAACCTCCGGGTGATTCTAACGCAGCTTAAGTTTAGAGAACCACCGCCAGAGTGTCTCTTCATCTCTCTGAAGCTGATGGTCCCAACTGAGATCCCACAGAGAAAAACACAAGCTTCAGTATCTTTTCCCCAGAAGAATTCAGCTTTTCTCTCCCAGCTGAAGCCCTTTTCTTGAATGAAGTATAATATGACAGCAGCCTTAGAAGTGGTTTCACAAATTATTCGGTCCATGCTCCTCTCCCCTAGTGTGTTTATTTGTACCACTGTACGTTCTTACACTTTGCCAGTGCCCCTGTCGTTCCTGTTTAGGTTGGAGGGCAGCCTGGCACTGGCCATCGGGAATCTGACGCTGACCTTGGCTGTCCTTACTTGTTGGGCAGATGTAAGTTGGGGCCAATGTCCTGGACCCAGAGCAGAAATTATAGCCCACTTGTGGCAGCATGCAACAGGCCAGCAAGGCTCCTGTCCAAGGCCAAACCATCTTACAATTGTATTACTGCTCCAAACAGGAAGATGTGTGTTTATGTAGAAATACCAAGGATATGAAAAGGGAAGCCAAGGGCACGGGGTGTGGAGACAGAGCTGGGATATCAACTCCTACTGAAAAGGGGCCATATTTTCTTTTCTAATAAAGATGGATTTTTATTTCAACAATATATAGAATTATGTATCCTAATATGTGTTTGATTAATCTCTGTATCATTTGGTCATTGAAAACAGTTTTATAGACCTTCTATCACATGTCTTAGAATGGGATGGGTATGCAAATATAAACAAAGGTGGTTTCACAAAGAGAGGAGGAATAATAATAATCATGCTCCTAATAACAATAATAACGGGTTTCCAACGATTAGATCCTTCCTGTATCTGTCAAGTACTTTACATATACTTTCTCTCTCTCTTTTTTAAAGATTTTATTTATTTATTTGACAGAGACACAGCGAGAGAGGGAACAAGCAGGGGGAGAGGCAGAGGGAGAAGCAGGCCTCCTGCCGAGCAGGGAGCCCGATGCGGGGCTCGATCCCAGGACCCTGGGACCATGACCTGAGCCGAAGGCAGACGCTTAACCGACTGAGCCACCCAGGTGCCCAACTTTCTCTTTTTTTATTAATTTATTTTTAAAATTAACTTTTCTATTTATTATTATTTTTAATTTTCTTTTTTTAAGTTCTCAATGACTTGCCTTGAGAGGCAAGTCATATTATAATAATTATTTTTTTCTTATAAATGAGAACACAGTAATTTGGAGAGTCAAGAAATCTGACCAATTACAGCTTCACTATAACCCAGGTACTAAGTTTCGGAGCCAGGATTCATTGATGACTCTGTGCGCCACAATCTTGGCCGTGATTCCACATGGCCTACACAGTAGATATTCATTCACTCTTGAGTGAAGCTTCTGTCAGGACCCTATAATTCACTTAGACCCAAGAGCACCCAGGTTTGGACACACTACCCATCTCATAAGAACCCCCTGTATTGGTTAGTTGTCAGAGTGAGGCTGTGTAACACACCACTCCTAGACTCTGCAGCTTAAGATAACAGCATGTAATCTTCAGGATCTGCAGGTTATGAGTGGCTGTGCTTCACGCCGTGGTGGCTGGAGGCCCGGTGAGCTGAGTGGGGTTGAGTGGGTCCACTGCTAGGTGGGCTGAGCTCCTTGCTCAGATTCCTCTCCATTTGAGTTAATTCTGAGATTCAGCTTGAAGTGGGGGCGGGGGGCAGCTGTCTGGGGAAGCTCTTTTTGGAGCAATGACAGAAATGCAAGAGGGTGCACCTAGGTGCACAAACACACGGCATGTGCCCTTGTTTGTGCTGTGTCTGACACCACTCCATTGTCTGAAGCAAGTCCCTTGGTTGAGCCCAAGGTCGGAGGGCAGGACTGCAAAGTCATATGGCAAAGAGCACACATACATGATGGTGGTGGTGACGAGCCGATGGGGACGATCACCCACCGCACCTGCCCACACCTGACACCTGTGGGCACAACATGCCTGCAAAGGAACATGTATAGGGTCCATGTGCAGCTTATGGAGGGACTATTATAAAAATTATAAGAGAATTATTTGTATACTGTAAAAATACAGAGTTTATAGTCTAGTGGGGAAGGTAGATAGTAAAAAAAATGAAAACAACTACAAAAAGGAATATTAGAAGTTATTTAATTGACTCTGGGCCTAAAGATAGTGGACACATTATAATTCTCTTGGGACAGATTCAGCATCTTTCTATAATTTTTTTTTGTTTCTATTTTTGTTTTTAAAGATGTTTCCCTTGTCTCTGAAGTTTCTTTGGCTGAGAGAATTAGAAATCACTGTCTTGGGGCACCTGGGTGCCTCAGTCGGTTGGGCATCTGACTCTTGGTTTTGGCTTGGGTCCTGATCTCATGGCTCGTAGGATTGAACCCCTTGTCGGGCTCAGTGCTCAGTGGGAGTCTGCTTGGATATTCTTTCCCTCTGCCCCTTCCCCTGCTCACACACACTCTCAAATAAATAAATAAATCTTAAAATAAAGAAATCGCTATCTTATCCTTTTTTTTAAAAAGATTTTATTTATTTATTTGAGAGACAGAGAGAGCATGAGGGGGAGGGGAAGAAGGAGAGGGAGAAGCAGACTCCCTGCTGAGCAGGGAGCCCGACCCCAGGACCCTGGGATCATGACAGGAGCTGAAGGCAGATGCTTAACTGGCTGAGCCACCCAGGTGCCCCCACTGTCTTATCCTTTTAAGAAAGTATCTGGTGTCATCGGTCCTTAAACATCAGTGTAATTTGAGAATTCCTTTTATTTATTTTTTATTTTTTAAATATTTTATTTTTAAGCAATCTCTACGCCCAGCGTGGAGCTCAAACTCACAACCCTGAGAACAAGAGTTGCATGCTCTGCTGACTAAGCCAGCTAGGCACCCCAAGAATTCCTTTTACAAAGAGTTGGGAAACCCACACAAATGGAAATATCAGTTATGTTAGGATGCTGAGAACATGGGTGGTAGTATTCTTTCTGTTGGGAATTGGTAATGCAGCTTTCCTAGGCCTCAGCATCTAATGAAGACCTTGAGATTGATTAAAATCCTAGGAAAACAGTCCGAGGCACAGCAGTGCCATCTCTCCATCTCCAGTGGATTCCCTGGTACTCCTGGCAACTTCTGGAATAGTTAACCGTGGTGGCCTTGAGTACCCCCCCCCGCCCCGCCACCCCGCCACCCCGCCACCCCGCCACCCGGACCTTGTTTGTCCCCGGTTCTGTTCTCTAGGCTGCCACCTTGTGGAGTTTTTGGGAATTGCATCTTCAACTGGGAGCCCTGCAGTTTCGCCTAATTGATCTTTCCCTGAGAATCAGGGGTAAGGGGTAGAAAAGAATTCTCCTCACCCGAGTGACACTCATTACAAAGTGACCTTGTTCTTTCAGTTTTCCTATAGTTACCCCTTTAGGACAATATTGACAGAGGGACATTTGAATGGCCCAGCCAGGGGCGCCTGGGTGGCTCAGTTGGTTAAGTGACTGCCTTCGGCTGAGGTCAAGATCCTGGAGTCCCGGGATCGAGTCCCGCCTCGGACTCCCTGCTCAGTGGGGAGTCTGCTTCTTCCTCTGATCCTCCCCCCTCTCATGCTCTCTTTCTCTCTTTCAAATAAAGAAATAAAATCTTTTAAAAAATGGCCCAGCCATCACACCTGAAGAGCCCTCTGCCCCTTCCCCTGAGACCTTGAACCAGCATCCCACGGTGGGATACAGACACCTGACTGTCTCTAATAGCATCTCTCCAGTCCACCAGACGTTCCTTTTCTCTCTCTCTCTCTTTTTTTTATTACAAAGGTAATACATGGTTCCTTAGAGCTTATGGTCCAGCGGAAGAGACAGATTTTAAATAGTAAACAAAACCAGTATTTACACATTATGGTGAGTGCTATGAAAGGAGTGGAATGGTGGGGGGGTGGGGCAGGGAACCTTTATTAGGTTGGTAAAGGCAGGCTTGCCTGAGCAAGAGAGCTTTCAAATCAAAACCTGAAGGATGAGAAGGACCCGGCCATTAAAAGAGCGAGGAGGAGGGCGCCTGGGTGGCTCAGTTGGTTAAGCAACTGCCTTCGGCTCAGGTCATGATCCTGGAGTCCCAGGATCGAGTCCCGCATCGGGCTCCCTGCTCAGCAGGGAGTCTGCTTCTCCCTCTGACCCTCCCCCCTCTCATGTGCTCTCTCTCTCTCATTCTCGCTCTCTCAAATAAATAAATAAAATCTTTAAAAAAAAAAAGAGCGAGGAGGAGCATATGTGAAGGTGCTGAGGTGGGAAAGAGTTTGTTAAATTGAAAATAACGGAGTGTGGCTAGATTGCAGTGAGCTAGAGGGGAGTGGTCGGAATGGGGCTGGAAAGGGCAGCAGGTAACAGGGTCCTGTGGTGCATGGGAAGGATTCTGATTTTATTCTGAGTCCAGTGAAGATAAGAAAGGATTTTTTTTTAAAGATTTTATTTATTTATTTATTTGAGAGAGAAAGAGCATGAGTAATGGGGGGGGTCGAGGGAGAGGGAGAAGCAGGCTCCCCGCTGAGCAGGGAGCCCCATAATGATGACATGGGGCTCGATCCCAGGACCCTGGGATCACAACCTGAGCCAAAGGCAGACGCTTAACTGACGGTGCCACCCAGGCGCCCCAAGAAAGGATTCTTAATCAGGGAAGTAATGAGGTCCATTTTCTGTTTTAAGTAAGTCATCATTGCTGCATGTAGAATGGATCGAAGTGAACAGGAAAGGAAGTTGGGAGACCAGTTGGGAGCCTGGTGGCGGAAGCTGGGTGAGGAGTAATAGGAGCCTAGATCAGGTGGTGGGCACAGAGACAGAAGGATCTAGACCCATGCTGTCCAATATGGTAGCCACCAGCCACATGTGGCTACTGAGCACTTGAAATACATGAGCGTAAAAACACATACCAGATTTTGAAGGCTTGGTACAAAACAACAAAATATCTCATTAATAATTTGCTTAGCTTCCTTACATATTGACATAATAATATTGTGGACATTTCATGATACATAAAATAGAATATAAAAAACTTTCACCCCAGGGCGCCTGGGTGGCTCAGTCGTTAAGCGTCTGCCTTCGGCTCAGATCATGGTCCCAGGGTCCTGGGATCCAGCCCTGCATCGGGCTCCCTGCTCCGCGGGAAGCCTGCTTCTCCCTCTCCCAGTCCCCCTGCTTGTGTTCCCTCTCACGCTCTGTCTCTCTCTGTCAAGTAAATAAATAAAATCTTAAAAAAATTTTTTTTCACCTGTTTCTTACTTAAAAAAATGTGGCTACTAGAAAAATTTGAATTATGTATGTGGCTTGTATCTGTAGCTCGCATTATGTTTTTTTTTGAACACTGCTGATATGGACAAAAATTACTGAATTTAAAAAATACTTTTCTAGCAAATTTACATTGGACACATTAGAAATTTCTAACTAGGTATAAATTTTCTTTTTCTGGTCCACTGAAGGTATTTTTTTGATATAACAAAACAATACAGTTAGTGTTCAATTCCAACCACAAAGAGCAAAAGCAATGAAAAATTTGACAATGCACATAAAAAACCCCAAGATGTTTAATATGACAAATATCTGTTCCTAAAATAATGTTCCTAAAATTCCTCAGTTATTGAAAACTATATAAAAATAGAAGGATGGTTAACAGTGACAGAGAGCATAAAACCAAAGATCTAACTCTGAGCAACTTTGCTGACAATGCATGATTTCCCCCCTTGTTTACAATTTGTTCAAGCTGCCTTTATACCAACAGAGTAGGCAGAACATTTAGGTTCAATATCAGTTACACAACATTAGCATTAATTCGGACAACTACAGAGGGGGCATTGTTTTCCTTTGACCTGGCCAAGTGACCACAGAAACAGGGGATCATTTCTCTGAATTGAGGATTTCATCTCCATAAATGCCACATGCCTTCTAGATATATTTTAAGAACATATTTGATCATTTCTTTATGTAATATTTATAGATGATTTGAACTCAAAAGGATGTCAGCTTACTGAGATTTTATTGTCTTTACAAAAATAACCGTAAGTCTGGAGTGGGGACTGCTTACCCCCCTTACTGAGAGCCTGTTGCGGGAGGCCCTTTTGGGCATAATGGGAAGAGCAGTGGCCTTTAAAGACTGAAGAGTTTGGCTCAACTTCAGCATCCATAATGTGTGAACTTGATCATGGTTCTGTCTCTCCAAACCTCACGTCCTTACCTGTAAAAGGGAGATGGTGCTAGCTGCCACTTTTCCCTCATCTTTAATCACACCCACAAGATAGGGAGGAAACCGAGTTTCCACTTTTCCCTCATCTTTAATCACACCCACAAGATAGGGAGGAAACCGAGTTTCAGGAAGGGTAAGGATTTACTGAAGGTTACATTGCTAGAAAGAGGTGAAGCCAGGACACAAACCCTGGTCTTTCTGGCTCCACAGTCAGCTGAAAAAAAATTTCCCCCTTTGCTGTGCCCTTTGCCAATTTCCCCGCCTACCTTTGAAACTCCCAGGAAGGTCAAATCAAATTGGTGAACTGGCTTTGGAGAAATGCCATACAATGGGCAAATGTAAGAGGTGATTAATGAAAGAGATGTAAACAGTAGGAGCATACTCTGAAGCTACAGACACTCACAAACTGCTGTATGATGTAGCTGTGTCTGTTTAAATGAAGCGAATATCAACGTTGCTTTTTCAAATTCGTGCCCTCAAAGTCACATCACAGAGGGGTAATTTTCTTGCTCGAATGAAAATTGACAGGGATTCAGAGGAAAATAGTTTAGTGGTCATACTAAAAACTCAGAGTCAGATGCACTTAGCATCATACCGTAAGCGTAGTTAGTCACAGCGTAAACAAGCCTGGGGCCGGAAGTGGCTTCCTTCAAGTAGGCTGGCTCATTCCTGGGGGTGGGGGGGGCGGCATTCATTCTGCAAGAGGCTGAGACAGGAACCAAGGCGGGATGGAGAAGCTTTTTGTGATTGTCCTCTCCCTTACCTTACTGACTTGCTTCACAGGTGAGCATCCACTCTGAAAAAGGCCTATTTCTCTGCTGACATGATAAACTGGAATAAGTCTATTTTATATTTAAAAAATTTTTTCATGTCAAAGAATATGTAATATATGATAATTCAATGCTTCCCCTGCCAAGAGCAGACTCCCAGAATTGCTATCATTAGAGATAGATTATTTTTTAAAATCTTTAAACGTGCTTGAATATTAATTCTCAGAAATGCTGATAAATCTTTAACTATACCATCTTTTATTTTATTGTTTTTAGAGATTTTATTTATTTATTTACTTACTTATTTGAGAGAGAGCCAGAGAGAGCCAGAGAGAGAGCACGAGCAGAGGGGACGGGCAGAGGCAGAAGCAGGCTCCCCACTAAGCAGGGAGCCTGATGCGGGGCTCGATCCCAGGACCCTGGGATCATGACCTGAGCCAAAGGCAGACGCCTGACCGACTGAGCCACCCAGGCGCCCCAACTGTACCATATTTTAGAGTTCATATGAGATCGTCAAGACTTCACAGACTTTTATGTGATGATATCATTTGGAGTTCATGTTTGATTATTAAAACAATATAATTTTATTATCATAGTATCTTCTTCGAGAGATCATGTGTGATTATCAAGTTTAACACAATCTTGTTCTTATGGAGAATCTTCCAATAACAAGTTTTAGTTGATTTAGTGTTTTGGGGATTTAAAGAAAAAAACCATCAAAGCAAACCTAAGGGACAAGAAACATATTGACCAGGGAACTGAGGAAAACATGTTTTAAAAAAACTTATCCAGGGGCATCTGGCTGGCTTAGTTGGTAGAGCGTGGGACTCTTGGTCTCGGAGTCATGAGTTTGAGCCCCACGTTGGGTAGAGAGATGACTTAAAAAAGAAGGAAAAAGAAAAACCCCATATTCATTAAATTAGCTCCCACTTTTTAAGAAATGCACCATTGCAATAGGTAAGTCTAAGTTGTGCAGCTTTTGTTCTGGGTTTCCCATGTCAGGAGCAATTCAGAATTCTTCCCGGAGCCCTCTGGAATGCCATGTCCTTTGGGACAGGTCCCTGTGAAAGAACTTTTGTGTTTGACCGAAATTGAACTTGCAAACCCTTGGTCTTGGCCTGTGAGCTGGAGCGTGCGCAGGTGTGCCGAGAATCCCTCAGGCCCCTTCCTGGCTTTTTCAGGGTCCTCCCCGATTCTGACAGAAAAGCAGGCCAAGCAGCTCCTCAGGTCCCGACGCCAGGACAGGCCCAGCAAACCCGGCTTCCCTGACGAGCCCATGCGGGTGAGTGCAGGCGTCCCGTTACTTGCAGGGAAGGGGCCATCATTTCCCCGCTCATGCATTCTGAAATCAAGCCAGGTGCTGGTGCCAGCCCAGCCTCCACTGCTCCATGGAGGTTCTGTAGGGTCTCAAGGGGAAGGGCAGCTCAACCTTTTCCTCACGCCTTTTCTCCTATGGAGGGGCCAGTCCCGCTCGCCGGCTCTGCACACAGTATTTACGATGCACACAGTGGGGCTGTTGGCCAGAGTCCCAGGATCTCCGTTGGGCTGCGGGATGTCGCCCCTGAACGGGATGCTGGGGAGCTGTGTGTTGTAGCCGGTGCCGACTGCATCTTCCCCTCTTCTCCTGGGTGTCCAGCAAGCCGGACCAGCATCCTCAGCCAACGGAGCTCTGTCTGGACAGGCAGACCCTCTGCCCTGCTGCCTGTGGGGTTCTGCCTTCACCTCACGCCTCTGATTTTGGTCTTTAGCCTCAGGCCTGACCTGTGGGTTTATGGTGTCCATCTGCCTCGTCTTTCTGAACCAGGACACCGTCCGTCCCTTCACTTTGTGACTTGTGTGGGTGCTATCAGACCCTGCTGGCCCTGGCCTGGCTTGTCTCCCCATCCTGGGGCAGAAGTACCGACATCCCTGGTATTTTTACCAGGATGAGCTCATTTAAAAGTCTCTTATCCAGATGCAGTATTAAACAGAAAAAAAAAAAAATGCAGTGTTGCACAGTGCAGGAGAGTGCTGGCCCTGGGTCAGACTGTGTAGGTGAGGCTCCCCCTTTTCTACCCATGTGAACTTGGGTGCCTCTCCTCATGTTCCTGTACCTCTGGACTCTTGTCTATAAGACTGGGTAAAAATGAATATTACTTACATTCCTATATTGTTATTATTCTAAATAATAACATAAAATAACTACTTTATAAGGATAAAGTAAAGGAATTCCTAGTAAGGCACTCATAACCCTACTCAACAAACAGTAACTACTCCTTTGAGTATTAAGTACCAGGCACCAGGCAAGTTGCAGAGACTGTTGCCTGGAATTCTGCTCAGAGTTGGTAGCAGACACAGAGAAGTCAGTGAATGGCTGTTATACAAAGTGGCTTAGAAATGAGTCAGGGACTTCAGGCTGTCAAGAGTGAATATGGCTCGACTCCCCCCTCCCTCCCTCCCTCCCTTCCTCCCTCCCTTCCTTCCTCCCTCCCTCCCTCCCTCCCTCCCTCCCTCCCTCCCTTCCTTCCTGCCTTCCTTCCTCCCTCCCTTCCTCCCTCCCTCCCTTCCTCCCTCCCTCCCTCCCTCCCTCCCTTCCTTCCTTCCTCCCTCCCTCCCTCCCCCCTCCCTTCCTTCCTCCCTCCCTTCCTTCCTTCCTCCCTCCCTCCCTCCCCCCTCCCTTCCTTCCTCCCTCCCTCCCTCCCTCCCTCCCTCCCTCCCTTCCTTCCTTCCTTCCTCCCTCCCTTCCTCCCTCCCTCCCTTCCTCCCTCCCTCCCTCCCTCCCTGCCTCCCTTCCTCCCTCCCTCCCTCCCTCCCTTCCTCCCTCCCTTCCTTCCTCCCTCCCTCCCTCCCTCCCTCCCTCCCTTCCTTCCTTCCTGCCTTCCTCCCTCCCTCCCTTCCTCCCTTCCTCCCTCCCTCCCTCCCTTCCTGCCTTCCTTCCTCCCTTCCTCCCTCCCTCCCTCCCTTCCTGCCTTCCTTCCTCCCTCCCTCCCTCCCTTCCTTCCTTCCTGCCTTCCTCCCTCCCTCCCTTCCTCCCTCCCTCCCTCCCTCCCTCCCTTCCTGCCTTCTCCTTCCTCCCTCCCTCCCTCCCTCCCTCCCTTCCTTCCTCCCTCCCTCCCTCCCTCCCTCCCTCCCTTCCTCCCTCCCTCCCTTCCTCCCTCCCTTCCTCCCTCCCTCCCTCCCTCCCTCCCTTCCTTCCTTCCTTCCTGCCTCCTCCCTCCCTCCCTTCCCTCCCTCCCTCCCTTCCTCCCCCTCCCTCCCTTCCTGCCTTCCTTCCTCCCTCCCTCCCTCCCTCCCTTCCTTCCTCCCTCCCTCCCTCCCTCCCTCCCTCCTTCCTTCCTGCCTTCCTCCCTCCCTCCCTTCCTCCCTCCCTCCCTTCCTCCCTCCCTCCCTCCTTCCTTCCTTCCTCCCTCCCTCCCTCCCTCCCTTCCTTCCTCCCTCCCTCCCTCCTCCCTCCCTCCCTTCCTCCCTCCCTCCCTCCCTTCCTTCCTCCCTCCCTCCCTCCCTCCCTTCCTCCCTCCCTCCCTCCCTCCCTCCCTCCCTCCCTTCCTTCCTTCCTCCCTCCCTCCCTCCCTCCCTTCCTTCCTTCCCTCCCTCCCTCCCTCCCTCCCTTCCTTCCTCCCTCCCTCCCTTCCTCCCTCCCTCCCTCCCTCCCTCCCTCCCTCCCTTCCTTCCTCCCTCCCTCCCTCCCTCCCTCCCTTCCTCCCTCCCTCCCTCCCTCCCTCCCTCCCTTCCTCCCTCCCTCCCTCCCTCCCTTCCTCCCTGCCTTCCTGCCTTCCTCCCTCCCTCCCTCCCTCCCTCCCTCCCTCCCTTCCTCCCTGCCTTCCTGCCTTCCTGCCTTCCTCCCTCCCTTCCTTCCTTCCTCCCTTCCTGCCTTCCTCCCTCCCTCCCTTCCTCCCTCCCTCCCTTCCTCCCTCCCTCCCTCCCTCCCTTCCTTCCTGCCTTCCTCCCTCCCTCCCTTCCTCCCTCCTCCCTCCCTTCCTCCCTCCTCCCTCCCTCCCTCCCTCCCTCCCTCCCTCCCTCCCTTCCTTCCTTCCTGCCTTCCTCCCTCCCTCCCTTCCTCCCTCCCTCCCTTCCTCCCTCCCTCCCTCCCTCCCTTCCCTTCCTCCCTCCCTCCCTTCCTCCCTCCCTCCCTTCCTTCCTTCCTCCCTCCCTCCCTCCCTTCCTCCCTCCCTCCCTTCCTCCCTCCCTCCCTCCCTTCCTTCCTTCCTGCCTTCCTCCCTCCCTCCCTCCCTCCCTTCCTTCCTTCCTGCCTTCCTCCCTCCCTCCCTCCCTCCCTCCCTCCCTTCCTCCCTTCCTCCCTCCCTCCCTCCCTCCCTCCCTCCCTCCCTCCCTTCCTTCCTTCCTCCCTCCCTCCCTCCCTCCCTTCCTCCCTCCCTCCCTTCCTCCCTCCCTCCCTCCCTTCCTTCCTTCCTGCCTTCCTCCCTCCCTCCCTCCCTCCCTTCCTCCCTTCCTGCCTTCCTCCCTCCCTCCCTCCCTCCCTCCCTTCCTCCCTTCCTCCCTTCCTCCCTCCCTCCCTCCCTCCCTCCCTCCCTCCCTTCCTCCCTGCCTCCCTGCCTTCCTGCCTTCCTGCCTCCCTCCCTCCCTCCCTTCCTCCCTCCCTCCCTCCCTCCCTTCCTCCCTCCCTCCCTCCCTTCCTTCCTTCCTTCCTGCCTTCCTGCTTTCCTTCCTTCCTTCCTCCCTCCCTTCCTTCCTTCCTCCCTCCCTCCCTCCCTTCCTTCCTTCCTGCCTTCCTCCCTCCCTCCCTCCCTCCCTTCCTCCCTTCCTGCCTTCCTCCCTCCCTCCCTCCCTCCCTCCCTCCCTCCCTTCCTCCCTTCCTCCCTCCCTCCCTCCCTCCCTCCCTCCCTCCCTCCCTCCCTCCCTTCCTCCCTTCCTCCCTGCCTTCCTGCCTTCCTGCCTCCCTCCCTCCCTCCCTTCCTCCCTCCCTCCCTCCCTCCCTTCCTTCCTTCCTTCCTTCCTGCCTTCCTGCCTTCCTGCCTTCCTCCCTCCCTCCCTCCCTCCCTTCCTCCTCCCTCCCTCCCTTCCTTCCTTCCTTCCTGCCTTCCTGCTTTCCTTCCTTCCTTCCTCCCTCCCTTCCTTCCTTCCTCCCTCCCTCCCTCCCTTCCTTCCTTCCTTCTTCCTTCCTTCCAGTCAGATGTGACTTGGATTATCTAAGTGCAGGGTAGAGGGGGACTGGGAGGGGCCAGGTGCAAGATCAGGAAGGGCTGGAGTACCTTGGACTTTATCTTGTGTTCAGTGGAAGACAATGGAAGTTTTCAAATGGGGAAGTGCAGACTGGAGCGTTAGACAGATGGTTTGAGAAGTGGTTAGAAGAGAAGAGGCCCCGGATTGAAGTGTGGGGATGCCAACGCTCAGAGGTGAGCCGAAGAGGAGGAACTCGAAGGGGCTGAGAAGGAATGTGGGGAGATATTGGAGAAACCGAGAGAGGGTGAGGAGCAGGATGCCTGGCTCTAGGGTCCCTGGGGGCTCTAACTGGTCCCTTGTGCTTTTGGCATGATGTCTGGAGGGCCCATTCCAGAGGTTCTTCCTCAGGGGCCCTAGGAGGCTGGGAGAAGCCAAGAAGCTGCTCCCCTCCAGGTGCCCAGGAGACAGGCTTTAATCAGCAATGGAGTTGGCCCCTGGGCATTTTCTCTGCTGGCACCTGCCCCTGGCTTTTCTGAGCTCTGGCTGGGGAAGAGCAGTCTTCACAGGGGCTGAAGGCATCGTAGGCATCGGGCAACAGGTGAGTTTGGACTGTTGCAGCAGGTGGGGTTGAACCATTGCAGATCAGCTCCCTGCCTCCCGCGCTCCGCCCCCAGCCCCCTGCCCCGTGTCAGCCTCCACACCATTCTAGACTTGTGTCCCCAACCGTGGCTTGGAGAGGTCTTTCCCTGCCCAGAACTTCCAAGAGCCCCTTCTCTGACCATTTCCTTCCTCCTGGCGTCTGGTCGCCACTGGCCTTCACCTGTGACAACCTTGTGATTTTACTGAGTGTCTGGCTTCTTTGGTTTTGTTCTGTTTTTGATCATCTTTTATAGGCTGATCACCAATGACTTAACTGCCTTGAACCTACCTTATCTAGATTCTTTGTGATTCTCTCTTTCCTCAGAACTCCCCGCTCACCCCACCAACCATTTTCCATCCATCCTGCGTCCAGCCCAGCCCTGCATGTCCCTCACCGAGACACTGACCCTATGTCCAGAACCCTCTGCCACTCAGCCAAATTTGGACAAGTGCTCAAATGACCTACAGTTGAAATGGGAAATAAAGATGCAATAAACTGTTTGGTGGCTAGCCTACCTCAGTAGTTCTCATCCAGGGGTGATTTTCCTCCCCCATCCCCAGGGACATCTGGCAGTGTTTGGAGACATTTTGGTTGTCACAACCACGGGGATGGGAGGGGGGGGTTTCCTATTGGCATCTAATGGGTTAAGGCCAGGAATGCTCCTAGACATCCTCCAAAGCACAGGGCAGCTCCTGTAACAAAGAATGATCTTGCCTAAAATGTCCACATTGCTCAGGGTGAGGAACCCTGGCTACGCAATGCCGAACAACCTCTTTCTCTTCTATTCTGTGTGTCTCTTGCACTACCATTCACTATTCTATTCTATTCTATTCTATTTATTATATTATATCACCCGCATGCAGAACCAGCTGAATCAACAAGCAATTTCTGGTATTACATTTTTCCAGGAATGTGTTTCTTAATCTTGGCTGTATGCTGGAACCAACCTGGGAAGTTAAAATTATCTGATGCCCAGGTCCCACTCCCAGGGGGGTGGCCTGGGGTACTGGGTGGGTGTCACAGCTCCCCAGGTGGTATCGCCGTGTAGCCGAAGCTGAGAACCCCTGTGCCAGGCCTTCTGGGAGAGACCTGCCATGTGTCATACCAGCTCCCGTAGTCCAGTCAGGACCACAAAAGCCAAGAGCATGAAACATTTAGGAAACAGTTAAAGGTTGAACTGAGTGGTACGGAGAGTAAATGCGCCAGTCTGGATTCAGCTCAGACAGCGAGAATGAGAGGGTCACGTGGTGCATGCAGAGAGCGCTCCTTGCTGACCCAGATGTGCCCTTCATTATACTTTCCATTGACTGGGCCATACCAAGTGCCAGGTACCGGGTTCGGAAAACGAACTAGACATCCTTCCTTTGTTCCAGGTGCCTGTGTCCATTGTGTGGAGACGTGTAGAGTCAGAGCGATCCACCTGGCTTTGAGTTCTCTAATGAGGTTGAGGGGAGAGGGTCTCTAGCTCTAACTGGAAGGAGGGAGGAGGTTAGAAAGGCTTCCCAGAGGAGGTGTCCATCTGACTGAGGCTTGAAGGATGAAGAGTTTTCAGGCCATGCAAGGGATGGAGGTGACATGGGCAGGATAGTCCCCCCAATGTGATTTCAGTCCAGATTCTGCCACTAACTGGTCATGGACTTTGGGCTTTGGGCGTAGGATGAGTCAATTCCCTTTCTCTGGAGCTCAGTTCTCTCCAACAAGTGCAGAGAATTTGCCGAGAATCTGGCTACGAGATCTGGTTTAGGTCTTGTATTTTAGGGTTCCGAATAGAACTTCGGGGGACGACCCAGGTTTCCTGGTAGCCAGGCTGCAGCTTGAGGAAAAGCCCCGGGCAGCAGGCGAGGAGCCAGAAGGGTTTACTTAGAGGCCCCTGGAGGGCTTCTCTAAAGCTCCAGAGCCTCCTCCCCTCGTGCCGGCCCTGCTGCTGCTGTATCCAGCATCCTAGATTTATATTTGACCTCTTCCCCCACATCGGGTCTCGTTGTTGACTTTTCCTTCTTATGGATTCGCTGACAGCAAAATGAATACCAATCACCTGTCAGGTACAAGAAGCATTTGCTCATTTTAGGTGAGTGCCTGACATCATGATGATCCTGGTCCTACATCACTGTTGCATGTGAGCATTGGACACAGTGACCCCACATTTGTCTGGTCATGAGGAGGCCACAAGGGGGGACCTCTGGTCGCAGGGGAGGTCAGGGTGGTATATGGAACTGCCACACAGGCTTACAACCTACAGCATGGGGCCCAGGGGTTTAAGTCCCTTTGATCTGTGGGGAAACACATTTCCCTATTCTTGACCTTTTGCCAAGATCACCTGCTACCCTCCTTGTTTCTCTGTGCAAACCATCTGCTAGGGAAAAGGGCAGGGTGGGCGCACCGTCCTATAGATGCACCGTCCTGTGTATCTGGTGTATGCATATCATGCGCGGCGTTGTGTATGTGAGGGTGTGTGTGTGGGAGTGTGTGTAGGGTTCGTGTATGACTGTGTGTGTCTGTGTACGTGTGAGGGTATGTGCATGTATGTTTTGGAAAAGACCTTGCAGAATAATTTTGGTCTGGATTCCAATTCTCTCTCCTCCACTTTTGACCTTGACTTGCGTCCCTGGAATATAGGAAAGGACAGGCGATGGCAACGGGAGGTCCTGTGGGGCCAGGTTGGAAGGCCACAGCTGTCAGCAGAGGTGACTTCCGTTCTCAGCAGGAGCCCCCTGGGGATTTTAAGCGGGGGAGTGATGAGTCTGGAGCCAGTCGACTGGAGCCATGCAGAGGTCCGGGACAAGCCTCTTCAACTCTTGTCTTTCAGCCACTGCTACACATGGGTAATGAGCGATGACATTTTTGGACAGGTTATCGCTCCTCTTTGCCATGGGACCCAGGAGACAGACAGGTGGACGGGGACAAATGAAAAGAGGGAGTGATCTCTGAGGAATGAGTGCGCCCTTGGGAGCTGAGCCTTGAGACTAGTGCTCCCCCCTGAGTTGAAATCACTGAGAGGTGAATGGTTGGGTTATTTTATCTCACTTCTCCCTTCTGAGGGGCTTGCAGAAGAAAACGAGTTCCGAGAGAGGAGAGGCCAGTGATGCGGGTGAACGAATGAAGCTTTGGGGACGTATTAAGAATTCCAAATGCAAACAAGTATGAAGATTTGCAGCAGTCCCCTGTTCATGAGTATTTTTCTAAACAATGCTATGATCTTTTTTTTAAAAAAACATTTTATTTATTTTTGCGTGCCCACGAGAGAGAGAGAGAGAGAGAGAGTACGAGTCAGGGGGGAGGGTCAGGGGGAGAAGCGGACTCCCCACCAAGTGGGGATCCTGATGTGGGACTTGATCCCAGGACCCTAGGATCGTGACCTGAGCCGAAAGCAGACGCTTAGCTGACGGAGCCACCCAGGCGCCCCTCCAACGTTTATGATCTTGAAGCATGGCTCAAGTATTGGCAGATGCTGGCTTCTGCGGACATACAGGCTTTTCGGAAACACGTTCAGACCAGCCGTGCCAGCGCATCCAAGGGGCTGGACTGTTTTGACCCCATGAATTCTGCTGATTCACTGCAAGGACGGTTCTTTCCTGCCCCTGTGGTGGGAAGGACACATGCTCTTGGAAAGGTGCGGCCTTGTGTCCGGGGAGGGCTGGTTTCTGTCCCAGAGGAGTGGAAGCATTGTGCTAGGATCCTTGACAGAAGAAGGTAGAACCCCAGTGGGGATGGGGATGGACACCAAGAGGAGAGATGGTTCTGGGGAAGAAAACAGGAGGGATGTTGACTGTATGGGGGCAGCCGGGCAGGAAGCGGTAGGGGATATGAAGAGGGGTTGAAGAGAGAGAGAAGCGGGTGGGGAGGTGGGGCCTCAGGAGAAAAGTCCTCACTGAGAAATTCCTTGTGATAGCAATAGTGGACAATCTTATTGCTATAGCCGCTGTTTTGTGCTCTGCGCTGTCACTACCCTCTGCAACCCCCAGACCTCAGGAGAAGTCGGTGAACCCGGCAACGTTGTGTTAGTGGCTCTTGTGGGGAATGGCGGGTGGTGGGCAGTGTGTCGGGTGGTTGACAAAAAAGGATGGTAATCACTCAAATCTGGAAGCCACAGTGGTGGCAAAACAGGCCATGAGACTGATTCGGGAGAAACATGGCCCCCGAATCTTCAGGGATTTGGGGGAGTGGTTCTAGACCTCACAGGAATGTGATGGACACTCCCGGAAGGCTGGGATTTGCTGGGGGTGGGGGGACAGCCCATCTGGATTAGGTGTCAGCCCGAATCACTTTGGGATCAACATCAGGACCCCAAGGACAGTTCGCAAAGACATAGTGTTAGAAGAGCTTTGGCATCACGAAGCCTCAAGATCCCCAGGGAGGGAAAAAAATCTGACTGGGAAGAAATCAATGCATGGGAAGAAGAGCCGGGTTTATGTTTAGAGGGAAGAAAGTGGAAAAAAATATTCTGAGATTTCCCTGAATATTTCCTCAGCCATGATTATGCATGTATGTTGATTTTCGGGGTTTGGGTCTAAACTCAAAATGTGGTCCCCAGTCCTGGCTGGTGGGCTTCTTGGAGCCTCAGGCTCCTCCTCGCACCTCTTGCAGGCCAAGTCTGCACCTCCGCCAGGCCCCACAGGCCACAGGCACACTTCGGTCTGCGAGAACTAAGTTCAGTCCTGCAGAGCTACCTGTGAGGCGGGCTCTTAACCTCTGTTCCCGACGTCCTAGGGCTCAGGAGCCAGCCCATGTTTGTTTTGTATGACACAACTGATCTCTCCCCCTTCCTTCTGGGCACTCTGCTCATTTGGATTCCAGTCTCCCGGGACACCTTGCCCCTGACTTCTCTTCCTGCTTGGCAGTTTCTGCTCCTCCATCTGCTTTGCAGGATCCTTAGTCCTTTAAATGTCAGAGAGTCCCAGGGTCTGCCTTCCTACCTCATCCAATCCTGGGTGCTAGAGGCCTGTCAGCCCCCTCCCTGCCCCCAGCTTGGCCTCCCCGCACCGGCCTCCTCATTGTGCTCTGAATACATCAGGCTTATCTATCGCTTCACTGCTGAAGTAAGGCTGTGTGGTAAGTGGGGTTGGGTTTGTTCTGCAACTTGCTTTTTTTTCTTTTTCATTCAACCATATGTCTTATTCTGGCTCATTTTTACCTGAAGCATAGTCTAAATGTATCATGCTATGGCCTGAATGTTTGTGTCCCCCCCCCCAATTCATAAGTCGACCTCCTAACCCCCAGTGTGATTGGGCTCCAGAGGGTTCCCTAGTGCTCTCTGCCAAGTGAAGTGACAGCGAGAAGTCCGTGACCCGAAAGGGGGCTCTCACCTGACCACACTGGGCCCTTAACCTCGGACTTCCAGCCTCCAAAGTGTGAGAAACAAATTGGTCTTGTTGATAAGCGACCCAGTCTGTGGTGTTTTGTTAGAGAAGCCCAAATGGGCTAAGGCATATTTCAACTTAACCTACTTAGCCCTTCCCAGAACAATGGACATTTTTAGTTATTTCCAGTGTGTGATGAAGATCCTTGCACACACACGTTTGGCCGAGTTCAATGATAACATATGGAATTGCTGAGTCAGAGGGTTTATGCACTTTTGACTGAATTAAATCTGGCCAAATTGCCTGATCAACTGTACCAACCCCCAGCTTGAGCACGTGTGAGAATACTCGGGTCCCTACACTCTTGCTAGGACTTTCAAAATGGAAAGAAATAAAGTTTTAAAAGATAACTTCACGTATCTACTCTTCTCTCTGTACATACGTATGGAGACACGTTGCCAAACAATAGTGACAGTATTCTCTTGGTGATAAGATTTGGGGCAAATCTGGTGATGGGTATTAAGAGGGCACGTTCTGTGTGGAGCACTGGGTGTTATGCACAAACAATAAATCATGGAACACTACATCAAAAACTAATGATGTAATGTATGGGGATTAACATAACAATAAAAAAATAAAAAAAAGATTTGGTGCAAACTTTTTACTTTCATCTTTATGTCCTTTTTGCTACTCCTCAGTGTATTCACTTCCTATGGCCGCCGTAACAAAGTGCCCCAAATGGGGTAACTTCTGACGGTAGACATTGATGCCCCTCTCGTTGGTTCTCTAATCCAGATCTAGAGACCAGAAATTAAAAAAAAAAATGTTGGCAGGCTTGGTTCCTTCTGGGGGCCTCTGAGGGAGAATCTGTTCTGGTTTTCTCTCCTAGCTTCTGATGGTTGCTTTAGTCTTTAGTGTTTTTTGGCAGGGCTCTCTGTCCATCATCACATGTCCTCTTAAGTGCTCTGTGTCCCTGCATCCAAATTGCACTCACTGCACAAGGACACCGGTCCCTGGATTTAGGGCCCACCTTAACCCAGTATGACCTCATCTTAGCTTGATTACATCTGCAAAGAGCCTATTTCCAAAGAAGGTCACATGTGCAGGTTCTGGGTGAACATAAATTTTTTGGGGGGGAGAAATCCATTCAATCCAGTACACTCAGTTTTCTAGTTTTAAGACATGTTATGTATACATCTCCCAAAAACAACACAGGAGGGCGCCTGGGTGGCTCAGTGGGTTAAGCGACTGCCTTTGGCTCAGGTCATGATCCCGGAGTCCTGGGATCAAGTCCCACATCAGGCTCCCGGCTCAGCGGGGACCCTGCTTCTCCCTCTGACTCTCTCCCCTCTCATGCTGTTTCTCTCTCTCTCTCTCTCTCTCTCTCAAATAAATAAATAAATAAAATCTTAAAAAACAAAACAAAACAAAAAAAACCCCCCAAAACCACAGGAGAATAGTAAGAGGTGGCCGCAGGTGGGTGGGTCTGAAGCCCAGACTTGCAGGGATCTGTATGGACACCTTGGTGCCATTCATTGGCATTAGAAACCAATGAGGAGAAGCAGGTGTCTGCAATAACGCTGTTTGAATTCGAAGCTCTCTGATAGCACTTGCCTTCTTCTGCTCTTGTCCACCTGGTTAACTCTTATTCATAGAGATTCTCTGTAAATGATGCCTTTTTCAGGAGGGCTCCCTGATGCCCCTGGCCTCCCCACCATGAATTAGTGCCTCGCTCAGGCATTACACAAGATAGCTATTTCTTTCTTTTTCTTTTTCTTTTTTTTTAAGATTTTTATTTATTTATTTGACAGAGAGAGAGCACAAGCAGGGGGAGGTGCAGAGGGGGAGGGAGAAGCAGGCTCCCCACCGAGCAGGGAGCCTGATTCAGGATTCGATCCCAGGACCTCAGGATCACGACTTGAGCTAAAGGCAGACGCTTAACCAACTGAGCCAGCCAGGTGCCCCAAGATAGCTATTTCTGACTTTTTATTTTTTTAAATTTGTCTCTCCTACTAGCCTGTTCTAAACTGCTGGAGCAGATGGACTTTTTGTTGGACTTCTGGGTCCCCAGCACCAAGCACAGTATTTGACATTTATTAGACACTCATTATACTTATTTTCATTGCTTTTTTTTTTTTTTTTGCTTCTCTGCAGGGGAGAAATTTTGTAGGACATAACTCTACCCTATAACCGGGAGGTTGTTTCAAAGAAATCTTTTCTATGGCCTCACTTAAATTCATTAATTTTCTCCTAATCATCCCAGAATTTAGGGAAAGAATTATCTGCCAATGACTGGGGTGAGCCATGGAAATTCTTTAGAAGGATGACATCGGAGCTAAAATTATGTCTTTTGTGTGTGTTCGTAAGTGCTCATGTGCCCTGGGAATATGATTTCCATTTTGGCCTGTATTCCTTTAAGGACTGTTCTTATTGGGCAAGTATAAATCATATTAGCTTTATTGTAAGTAGTCTTCCTAAAATATGCTTTCATGTTTAGCCCTCTGACAACTATGTGTACTACCCTTTTGTCCCCCATCATCTCAAAGGTCAGTTTGGAGTGACCGTGATGTAAATTGCACACATCACTGATCTGCCTTCTTTTAGTGCTAAGCCTTCTGGGGTCCCCATGTAGCTAAGTTCCCAGCCACCTTCCTGCCTAGAGGATTCCTTTGCTTGCACTAATGAGCAAAATAATTCATCCACATGTTGATGGACTTTTAATTTCATGCAAATGTCAGAGGAAGGATTTTGCCCTCTTGGAAAAATTTCCTGCCTTGATAGATTAACTGTCCACTCTATAATTCTCCACTTAGATCAGGGTCTAGCGGGTATTTAATTTCATTATCACACCAACGCCATCACAAAGGATCACTTCCAATTTCCTCTCTAATTACTGAGAGATTATTTACTTAAATCATTACAGCTGGGATGGGACATGGAATGCAGATATTGGTTTTTGTTTTGCTTTAATTTTTTTCCCTTAAAAGAAAGGAATCTGAAAAAGAAAATTAAAACTTATTTTCCATCTATCCCTTCTTTCTCGATCCAGGAACATTTGAGTTTATCATTAATGCTGGGTCATTTCTAACTCAGCCAATGCAATTGTTGAATTTGTGGTTTTCAGCAGATTTGCAGTTGGGCTTTTCATCTTTGACTAATGATTGCTCCTAGGCCTTTGTGGTATATCCATTTTCCTAACATTTTAAATAAATAGGGAAATGTCATGGAAACCAGTGCTCGTTTCTCTTTCTCTCTATATGTGTGTCTGTTTTGGTTGTTTTTCTTCAACGCTGATTTCAGCTGCTATTTAGGAGTGTGAAATACATATTACTCTTTGATGCTTTTATGTACGTTTGGCCTGGGCCATTATAATGAGCAAATTGACACAGATGTCGAGGAAATTCCAAGGGGGATTTAGAAGGATTACGGAAAAAGAACAGTCATGTCCTCTATTCATGCTTTTGTATGTTTGTACATTTCTCCAGTGATTTTTATTGAGGTCCTACTCTGTGCCAAGCGCTAAGCCATATTCTAGGTATTGCTTGGTCACTGCCATTGAAAAGCCAGTTGGAAATTTGGCTGAGTGGGACAGGGATTAAATGGGTAAGGATGTAAACGAACATATAATTATAAGAGGCATGCAAATGCGGGGCGCCTGGGTGGCTCAGCTGGTTAAATGTCTGCCTTTGGCTCGGGTTGTGATTTCAGGGTCCTGGGATCGAGTCCTGCATCAGGCTCCCTGCTCAGTGGGGAGTCTGCTTCTCCTTCTCCCTCTGCCCCTCCTGCTCATGCTTTCTCTCTCACTTGCACGCTCTCTCTCTCAAATGAATAAATAAAATCTTTTTTTTAAAAAAGAGGCATAATGGCGACATTTGTTAATATCCCCACTGATCTCATCCCAAAAGTCTGTAAGTATTGGGAAGCTGTCAGGCTCATGGGAATAAATACAAGTTTCCTAAAATTCTAATTTCCCTTTAAAAGCTTGAAGTTTCTCGTTCAGTAAATAGTATTGTCTGTTGTTTTCCTTGAAGTGACAGGCTCACTTCATTCATTCTCGAAAAGATGCCTGCCACACATAGCTAGTTCAGTCCTTGACACCAACAATCACTCAAGGACTCTTCTTAAAGAAAACTGCTGTACCTGGTCATGCAGCAGAGGTGCTGCCAGCAGGCTTCCCACGGGCTCACTTTCTTCTGCTTCATGGGGGTGTTTTTCAGCGTAATGGGCATTTTTGGAATGTTCTATATTTATTTATGTATTTTCACTGTGAGTGTGTGATGGTGAAAGATACAAGGACGGGAGGCCTGGGTGGCTCAGTCGGTTAAGCGTCTGCCTTTGACTCAGGTCATGATCCCAGGGGCCTGGCATCGAGTCCCACATCCCATCAGGGTCCATGATCCGCGGGGAGCCCGCTTCTCCCTCTCCCTCTGCTGCTCCTCTTGCTCATGCTCTCTTGTGCTCTCTCTCTCTCTCAAATGAAGAAATAAAATCTTTTTTTAAAAAAAAAGATACCAGGACAGTGATAGTGGTCGTCACTGCCTTGACTCTCGTTAAGGCATCAGTTTTATCCACCAGTGCACATAATGAAAAGGCAAATAATGTCTTAGGATGATTCTGAAAAGAGTTTTGACCTCGTGGAGCCCTGAGGGGAGCATAGGCCCCACTTTGAGGACCGCTGCTTTCGTCTTTCGTTCCACAAGCATTTATGACAGTTTCTTGTGGACCAGTTCCTGGGAGAGAGGCTCCACCCTCAAACTCAAGACACAGTCAGATCTTTCTTATCTAATAGTAATCCCAAGGAATTGAGCGGAGCTTAAGGAAGAGACTTCTTGCAAAGGTGAGGCAGGAATCAGGCCAACTAGCAAGAGATGATAAAAGATCTGGGGTTATCAGCCCCTGGGCATGAAGGGGAAAGGCAGGCTCCCAGAATAGGAGAGGACAGCCACCTAGGAGCTGTGGCCTTCAGGAGAGGATGCAGCCAGCCGATCCTTTGGGACTCCTCTGGAGACCTCCCTCTCCCCTATCTCTAATCCCCTGCTGGTGCCTCGACATCAGACCCATCTGGAAGCCCCAGGTCAAGGGAGTCTGGGCTGCACTTCTAGGCCAGCTTCTCATTGCACAGGACCATGCAAAGGAGGAGAGGAATGGATTTAGACGGGTAGATGGAAACTACAGGTGTGGCACAGACTTGTATCATTTCATTTAATCCTGATAACCCAGTGGAATAAGAGTCAGGGCCATCCCCGTCTTGCAGACGGACACAGGGAAGCCGGAGAGGTGAAGCGATATTGGCAGGGTCTGGGTTTGAACAGACCCCAACGCCCAACCTGGGCTCACACCCGGACCTCTAAGCCTCTCTACCGTGTGCAGTCTGGCACACAGGCAGGCAAGAAGCTGGCCACGTGGGCTTCCTTCAGTGAGCTGCTTGCCTGGCACAGTAGAATAAGGAAGGCTGTGTGCTGGAAAGTCTTTGTTCTTTATTTACAAGACCCCACACTGCTTTCCTGTCTCTCCGCCCCACCCCACACGCCCAGTTCTTCTTCTTCTGCCCAAAGACTCTCAGATGGGCCAGGACAGGGCAGGATTCAGCCCCAAACTCACAAACGGGTCCTGTGAGCCGCTGGGCAGTCATCGTTCCACAGTGGGGTCCCGCAAGGGCCTCTCACCATCCACTCCTTCCCTGGCTGCCCCAGGGTCTCCCTGCCCAGGACAAGGAGTGCTTTTGACAAGTCAGATGAAAACAACAATGGTAAACAAAACAGATTCAAACTGCATGGGTCCTGCTTTCGGGAAAGGAAGAAAAATTCAGGAAAATTGGACACTTTAGAATTTATTCCTTTGCACCGTCATTACAAAAAAAAGTTTTTTTTCCAAGCTATGTTTAATGCAGGATGCAGACTTCCTAGAGGGTTTCGTAGAAACTGAAAAGCTTAAAGTTCTAAACTGGACTCCTCTCTTAAAGCTTTATCAACACCAGAGGAAGGAGTTCAGGATTTAGGATTTTTATGATACTTATACACACCAAAATCACTTACTCTTGTACAGATATTACTGAATATGATTACTCTCTCCCAAAGTGAGATGCCACATCTCTGATTATTAGCCTGCTGTTTTGGATTACCCGCATGTGTTTATATCGGTCTGTTTTATACTTTGCGATGGTTCACATCCCATAATTACAGCACCCAGCCCTCATTCAGGGCAATGTCAACAGCATACCTTCAAGTTAAAAATCATTCCCACCTCCACCCACTCTCTTTTGGGGAGAATATACCTGCTGGGTACAGTGACGTACCCAGCAGACCAACCCCGAGGGCAGAGTGGGTTGTCACCTGCTCTTCTTTCCAGGTGGGCAGTGCTGGTGAAGGCAGCTGTGATGCCTTTTGGGCAGCATTTGGTCACTGTCAAGGTGGAGCGGAGATGTTGGGGGCAGGTGTGGCGTGGGGTGGAGGGATGGGGGCGCTAAGGGAGGGGTGGAGGGGTGAGGAGACTGAGGACCCAACCTACAGACATGGCAGCAATGGAAGGGGGTGCATCTGGGACACTCAGGAGTTGACTCACAGTCCTCCTGCTCACTGTCATGTTGAGTTTGGGGGTGAGGGAGACCGTGACAGGCTGGGTTCTGGCTTGCATTCCTGAGTAGATGGTTTCTGGGGTGGGCAGCACCACGTAGTGAGCTGCTTTCCATGGTGAACCCGTCACTCTGTAGGGCAGGCTCCTACATGGAAAGGGAATCCTACAGTACGCGGTTCTTTGTGATTGGCTTCTTCCACGAAGCAGAATGTTTCCAAGGTTCATTCACGTTGGAGCATGTGTCAGTGCTTTATTCCTTTTTATGGCCAAATAATATTCCATCGTATGCATCTACCACATTGTATCTATCCATTCATCAGCTGATGGATATTCAGGTTCTTTCCACCTTCTGACCACGCTGACGGATCCTGTCCGGAACATCGGTGCTCACGGTCTGTGTGGGCTCACGTTTGCGTTTCTCTTGAGTGTGTACCTAGGAGCACAACAGCCAGGTCACACGGGCACTCTATGTTTAACATTTCGAGGAACTTCTAGGCTGTATTTGGCCCCCCTCTCCCTAGTAACATTTTGTTGGTTTGAAAGTCTCTTTTGTTTGATAATAATAGAGCAACTTCAGCTTTCTTAGAGTTATCCCTTGCCTTTTAAAAGAGATGATTTTAATCACGAATGCATGCAGCTGTAAATAATATTTTATTTAGCGACTCATGTTTTCAGATGACATCGGCAGCTGGAATTCATTTGTATTCACTGCAGTGTAATATCCCGAGGCGCGCTCCTACCACGATTTATGTATCCATCCTCTTGTGCGTGGATATTTGGCATGGTGCTAGTGTTTTGTTACTGCAAGTGTTTGGCTGCTGTGAACGTTCTTGCACAGCTCCTGATAAACGTTTCTCTGGTTCTCGAAATGACCAGCCGCATCAGCACGGGCTGGGAGCTTGCCCAAAAGGTAAATTCCGGAGCCCCACCCCAGATCCACTTGAAACAGAAACTCTGGGGGTGGGGCCCAGCCATCTGGGTTTTGACAAACCCTCCAGGTGATTCTGAGGCCTGATCACATTTGAGGGCCACTGCTCAGGGTATAATTGACAAGCGGGATTTCTGGACTGCCTGCAACCAACTGTTTTTCAAAGTGGTGGTTCCATGTTCCCCCATGAACTGTGTGTGTGAGTTCCCATAGATGCACACTCTCTCAGCACTTAAGGTTGTGAGATTTCTTTATTCTGCCCATTGCTCGGGTCTGTCTGACTGAGTTTCCCTGCAGAGAGGCGTGGGCATGGCGGGCTCCCGTCTGGTCCTGCCTCCCAGCCTCCCTCTGCCTGGCCGTGCTCTGTCTCAGAAGCACGGCCGTGTCATGCTCGAAGGCAGCTCAGCTGTCACTGTGGATAAAAGCCTCTCTGCTGGGCGGGTTTGTTTGGACAGGAATACATGCACCATCTGCTTCGCCTGGAGCACTGCGCCGAGGAGCAGTTCCTGGAGCACTGGCTGAACCCTCACTGCAAGCCCCACTGTGACAGGAACGTGGTCCATCCCGTGTGAGGGGCTCCGGGCCAGCCTCTGGTATGTGCCTTTGCCCACCCCGGGCCTTCTGGTTTAGGGAGATGGCGGTGGACAGCATGTGCGTGGGCACAGAGGTTTTCAAGGCCATGGCTTAGGGGAGCCAGCTAACCAGCCGGCTGAGGGCTAGGGAACAGCAAGAGCCATGCAGGGGAGAGAGGTGGCAGCCGGGTCGAGGGGGGTGCTGGGGACACACAGGGAGCCTGACCCCTACACCAAGAGATCCCAAAGAGGGGCGGGATGTGACCCTGTTGCTGTCCAGAAAAGGTCACTCTGGACCACGAAGCTGGAGACGTGTGGCTTGTGGAGACTCGGGTTTTTACAGGTGGAGTTGGCAACCGTGGCCTTGACCGGTGACATCCATCATAATCATCACCACTGTCACCGGGACCAGCAACTTCTTTCCTGCCTTCCCCTAACCTTCCGACCCGGGGGCCTGCCTGGCCCACCCATTCCGCCCCCCTCTTGCTCTGGCTTTGCTCTTTCGGGGCCCCTGAACTGGACTGTCAGCGTTCCCAGTGCGCCTGCGCACCCTGCCTGCTCCCACGCCAGGCGCCTTCCCTCGCTGACTCCTCTTTTCCAGATCCTATTAGATGAAGTAGCAATTGCCTTCAGAGGGTAAGCCTAGTGGATGTCGGTCCTCCTCTGTCATTTTTATGGACGAAGCAGGACGGGATATAATTGGGTCGTTTATCACCTGTGGTTAAGAAGAATCTTACATCTGCGTTGTTGTTGATTTTGTGCTACTGTGAGTCGACAGAGGAACACTCCCCTCTAGGCTGGTGCTCTTTAGAATTTCCAGAGTGCTCCCTCTCACACAAATTCTCCTGTTTGATCCTCTTAATACCCGGTGCCATTTGAGGGCCTATGTTTAACCCCATGTGATGGAGGAGCTCAGTGTTAAGCTACTAACTCATGCCAGGCACTGGTCCAGATGTCAGTCTTCCGCCAACGCCAAATCCCACACCCTTCCTGTGGACGGCACTGCCCGGTCCTGTGTGTGTGTGCGTGGGTGGGTGGGTGGGTGGAGGGAGGTTCTACTTTTGAAAGGTGGGGATTGGACTGACATCTCTCCATAAAGGGAGACACTTAGTGCCATTGTGTGGCCAGGCGAGAGGGGTGATTTCTCGGTCGAGCGAGCCCCATGCACGGCGACACCCTCCAGGGGCTGACCGACCGAGGCCTCTGCCTCTGGGTGGGATCGGCCCTGCTGGTGAGCCCGGGGTGGGGACCACTGGCTCCTGCAAAACATGGATCCCACCGAGGCCTCATGGCAGGCAGCTCCCACTTACATGGAAACAGGGAGGAGGGGTGCACACCAACTTGGAATGTGGACTCAGAGAGCATTCTGATCGTGAAAACCGATCACAGGAAAAAATGCCCAATTTCTGTCTGTGTCCTCATCGGCAAAATGAGGACAGTAAGGGCTTCTCCCTCACAGGGTCGTTCGGAGCATTAAAAAAGTCAGTGGTTGGAACACAGTGCTGCCTGGTGCATGGTGGGGGGTAGTGCTAGGAGCTGACAGCTTTCAGCTGTCTCCCCTCCCCTTCTTCCTCCTTCCCCTTCTCCCCTCCCCATTCTATCAACTTGACCATCCCATGATGGTGTTCTTTTCTTGTTCTTTTCCAGCAGGCCGTCTGATAAGCAAAGAACTGGCTACTGTCAAAATGGGATAAGGCTCCCTTTTGCATGCGTTTTTCAGCCGTGGAAATGGATGTGTTCAGACCTCGTGAGCTCCAGGTGTGGCCAAGTCTGCCTTGGGGATTGATGGCAAATATACATGTGCTGCTTCATTTTACTAACCTGCATCACTCATTAAAGCCAATAGTTTAAAGTATAACTCCCCCTCCCTGCACGGCCTTCCTACAGGTTTGATGAGGGTGCAGGCAGGGAAGCTCAGCTGGGGAGGATGCAGGGCCCCTCGGGCTCAGCTGTCCGGCAGGCTGCGGGTCCTCAGGACTCTGGCAAGTCTTGCAAGGCCTGCACTGGGGGCTGTGGAGGTATCTGGTCATCTCTTTCCCCCCCTCTCCTTGTCTGCTCTAATAAACGGTGGTGGTAAATCTGCTTTCTGCGGTGTCTCCTTTCTTTTCCCTCCAAGAAGAAAAACAGATTTCCCTTCCTGTTTATCTTTGTGAATCAATCCAGTATCAGAAAGCTTAGGGTTCTTTGAATAAATAGATGGGCGAAAATACAAACACCCAGCAATTTTTCACAAGGGCCATCTTTTTCGGTAAAGAGGTGACTTGCCCGCGGCCTGCTCTGGAAATAGAGCATCACTGAATACCAGGGGCACACCCTGGTCTTCTGGCCAAGGATACATTTTTTTTTTTTTGATGGAAAGTGGGTTGTAGCTTCTCTCTCCGTCATGTGCCCACACCTCCCAGAATCAGAGATTGCACTATCAAAGACCAACAACAGCAGAAATTGGGAGGGCAAGGGATAGTGGGCTGAATCGTCCTAGGGAGAATCGGGCATCCTCAAAAAGAGGTAAGGAGAGATGCCCATGTACCCTGGGCTATGGGGGGTAGGGGGCACGCCTGTCCCCTGTCCCAAGGGAGCCTGGGCGGGCTTGTCTAGGGAGCTGTCATAGAGCGTCTCAGGGGGCGAAACCCTGCACTAGGATTTTTACACACGAGGATTTTCGTTGAATCATCACACCTACTCTATGCAGTAGATGTGGTTATTATTCCCACTTTATAGGTGAGAAAACTGAGGTTTACAGAATTTTGATAGTGTATTTGTTTTCGGTCTTGGCTGTAACCAATTACCAGAAACTTCGTGGCTTAAAACAACGTGAATTTATCACCTTACATTCCAAGGTCAGAAGTCTCACTCCGCAGGGCTGCATTGCTCTCCGGAGGCTCTAAGTGTGAATCTGTTTCCTCACCTTTCCCAGCTTCTCGAGGCTGCCTGCATGTCTCATCTCCCTCCTCCATTGTCCAAGCCAGCAGTGACAAGTTGCGTCTTTCTCACACAATGTCATTCTGTCTCTCCTGCTTCTCTCTTCCACTGTTAAGGACCCTCGTGATGACATTGGGCCCTTTCAGAGAAACCAGGACAACCTCCCTATCTTCAAGACAGTTGATTAGCAACTTTAATTACATCTGTGACCTTACATCCCCGTTGTCATGTAATTACCTTACATATCTATAGGGTCCAGGGATTAGGATGTGCGTATCTTGTGGGGGTGGGGAGGTGGGTGGGCATTATTCTGCCTCCCACAGGCAGTGTGTTCAAGTTTACACCACTGGCAGGTGGGGCAGCTGGGATTTGAAGCTAGGAAGCCCCTTATTGCCCTGGGCCTCCCAAACACTCTGTACCTTTGCCCTAAACGTGAAATCCTTCTGCCTTGGATTAAGTGGTTTTCTCAACTGAGCTCCTTGAGGGCTCAGGATGTGTCTTTATTGGGACACCATTGCACCCCTCACCTCATAGGGGGGCGGCTGTTGAGCGTCAGACCCATTTCATGGACTCTGACATTGAACACAAGGACCCTGACATTGAACACATGGACTCTGACATTGAACACATGGACCCTGACATTGAACACATGGACTCTGACATTGAACACATGGACCCTGACATTGAACACATGGACTCTGACATTGAACACATGGACCCTGACATTGAACACATGGACTCTGACATTGAACACATGGACTCTGCTGTTGACTTGCCCAGGGTATGTGGTACAGCGGCAAACAGAACACTCCTGCTCAGTGCCCCATGCTACCTGCTTCTCAGGGTGCTAAGAAGTAGAAGCTGAGTATGTGTGTGTGTGTGGCACAGAATGCAAGGGGCTAAGACTAATAGGTCAGAAAACGGAGAAGGACTGAAACAGAATTAAAAATACAGCAGACCTACAGGGAACCAAAGTCTTATGTCCTAGCAGAGGCGAGATCTCCTTGAGCTTCTAGGAACCCCGGACATGGTTCATTTCTCAGGGGTAAAAACTCCCCTTATGAACAGAGCAGATTCTTCATCTGTCATATAGAGCCTGGCTTTCAACCTCCTCCCCTTGATATATGGATGTGCTTACCCAGAAAACACTCCCCGGAGCCCATGGACACAGGGGCTAGAGTGCTGTGGTTGACCGTGAACTTGCTGCAACCTCACCTTCCCCCTGCTCACAACAGCATTTCAGATGGCAGGTGAGTGAGAACAACGGCATGACGGGACGAACTTGACAGCGGCAGACATCAGTGGTTCAGAATACAGACCTGGAGCCAGAGCGCCTGCATTTCATTCCTGGCTCCACCACTGACTAGCTGTGTGCCCTTGGGCAAGTGGATTGACCTCTCTGGGCCTTAGCTCCCTTATCTGTAAAATGGGAATAATAATAGTACTTCTCTCAAAATGTTATTGTGCTAATTCTTGTATTGAGTAAACTCATAAAAGTAGCATTACTGCTTAAAAAGATTAAAGGATTATTGGGCATTACTTCATTAACCAAAAGATAAAGTCTCTCTCTGTTTCTCTCTCCCTTTATTTATTTATTTTTAACTTTTTATTTGGGGAAAAGGTAGAGACTGTTTGGGGGGCCCAGAGTAGAGAAGGGCCGCCTGTCCACTTAGAGTTGCTCTGTTTACATTACTAAATCTTCTTATCTGTAAACATGGTCTATCTCTCCATTTATTTAGGTGATTTTAAATGTCCATTATTCAAATTTTATTATTTTCTTTGCAAAGACTGTGCATATCTTTTGTCAGCTTTGTCTCTAGATACCATGCAGGACTTTCAAAATTATAACCAGAATTTTCTTATAATTACATTTTCTAGTTGGTTATTCTGGTGCATATAGGAATAAAACTGACTTTTATACATTGATTCTATCCAACCACCTCTCTGATATCTTTAACCAGTTCTTACAGTTTTGAGAGAATTACTATATACGACCTTTGCTTCTCTTCGAAGTTGAGAACAAATTGAGAAGTAGATGTAGGAGTCCGTTAGAATAGGACTGATCACCTTTATTACCAATAAGGTTCTTTGGAAAATATGGATTAGATCTGTAGCTACACTAGGCTCTTTAATATTCCATTCCATGATTAAATGTACCCAGTCACAGACAGGGCTAGAAAACTGCAAGCATTTCCTGTGGGCCCCGCCCTGATAAAAATTCTGGAATAGAGAAGCAGAGAATGAGTACTTCCCAGTACTAAAGTACTATTATTATTCCCATTTTACAGATAAGGGAGCTAAGTTGGGCTTGTTCCCCAAGACAGTGGAGAGGAAGGTACTGAGCTATGCAGGTCTAGCTCCTCCAAACGCAACAAATGACTCTTTGGGGTGGGAATGGGAGAGCAAAGAGAGGCCAACAGCGCAATTCCAATACAGTCACCACCATGAAGAAACAAGAAGTAAATGTCCCTCACATATTAGAGATTTCATTGCATTCTCTATATAAAAAAAATCATTGTCCATGACAATACTGTTTCTTCTTGTACAATCCTTATATCTTTTGTTAGTTTTTCCTGTCTTATTGCTATAACTAGGACTTCTAGAACAGTGTTGAACAGATGTCATTATACTGTGTCTTTTTTCCTCATTCCTGTCTTTAAAGGGAATATATATGATTGCTGTGCCCTTTTGGTAGAAAGATATTATCAGGTTTTTTTTTTTTTTTTTTTTTTTTACTTTGAAAGTGGTCTGCTTTATTTTGCCAAAAGCATAATTGTGGATGAAAGTTCAACTGGAGAGAGGGCCATGGACAAAAGTGATTTAGTGTTATTGCTTAAGGAGGCAAACCACCCATTAAGACCTGGATACAGAATAAAGTACCATCTAATTACCAGCACAAATAAAGATAACATTCACTTAAAAGTAAAGATGGGTAGAATTTGTGAAAATACAAAAGTATACCGAATACAATTTAAAATACACACAAATTGGGGAAAATTTGTGGCGCCCCTCAGGGAAGGTTTCTTAGAGGGGGGTGCTGTCAATGATTGCAAAGGAAATAGCTGGATAAAAAAAGATGGAGTGGGGGACACCTGGGTGGCTCGGTTGGTTGAGCGTCTGCCTTTGGCTCAGGTCATGATCCCAGCACCCTGGGATCGAGCCCCGCATCGGGCTCCCTGCTCCGCGGGGAGCCTGCTTCTCCCTCGGCCTGCTACTCCCCCTCCTTGTGTTCCTGCTCTCTGACAAATAGATAAAATCTTAAAAGAAAAAAAGAATAGATGGAGTGGGGATGAGAGGTAGGGCAAGGTGGGGGGTGCAGGTGGGGAGTGTTGTTGCAGGCAGAGGCAACAGCAAGTGTTAAGGTCCTGAGGTAGGGAAGGAGCTGGTTTGTTTGAGGAACTTCCACAAAGCCAGGATGGCTTCACCTCTGAAGAGAGAGGGAGAGTGTTGGCTCCAAGGAAGTAGCCATAAATCTCATACAGCCCAGTTAACCTTCTCCTCAAACCTATAAACTCATCTGTCTGATAGAAAACAAGTCTCTGCTTCAAAGATTTTTCAACCGATTAAAATGGACTACTCATTTTTTTGTGTGGCTCAGGTTTTAGGTGGTTCAAATCTCTCTCTCTTGTAATTAAATGTGGACCCTGCCTTTCCTCTACCCAGGTCGCGTTAAGATTTTTCTTCTTTTGTGGTTTAATGGTAGCAGGGAGCAGTTCTTAGAGTGTGGCCCCCATGGCCCAGCAGGGAATTGTCAGACACACAAATTTTCAGGCCCCACTTAGACTTTCTGAATCAGAAACTTAGGAGCTGAGGTCCAGCAAGTGATCTGGGTTTTCGTGAGCCCTCCAGGTGATTCTGATGTACTCAAGAGTTTGCGAACCATTGGATTAGAGCTTCCCAGAGCTTCCTGAAGCTTCCCAATGTTGTGGAAAGAAGCTGAGACCGAGGGCTGGCAGGCCTGGAATCTGGTCCACTTTACTCATTTCTCCAACAAATATGCTTTGAGTGCCTTGCACTATTTTAGGTCCTGCAGACCCAGAGATGAACAAGACAGAGAAAGATAATTCTTAAAAAAAAAAAAATTACGGAAGGACGCCTGGGTGGCTCAGTCGGTAAAGTGGCTGCCTTTGGCCCAGGTCATGATCCCAGGGTCCTGGGATCGAGTCCCACATCGTGCTCCTTGCTCAGCAGGGAACCTGCTTCTTCCTCTCTCTCCCTCTGCTTGTGCTCTCTCTGTCAAATAAATAAAAAATCTTTAAAAAAATTATGGAATTCATATAACAGAAAATTCACCATCTTAACCAATTTAAAGCATACAATTTAGTGGTAGTTAGTACATTCACCATATCGTGCAATCATCCTCACTGTCTAGTTCCAGAACATTTTATGACCCCAAAATACAACCCTGTTCCCACGAAGCAGTCACTTTTTTTTTTTTTTTTTGCTTATGCATGGGTCGTTTCTACTTTTTGGCTATTATGAATGATGTTGCCATGAACATTTGTTTAAGTTCATTTTTTAAAAATTTTTTATTGTTATGTTAATCACCATACATTACATCATTAGTTCTTGATGTAGTGCTCCATGATTCATTGTTTGTGCATAACACCCAGTGCTCCACACAGAATGTGCCCTCTTTAATACCCATCACCAGGCTAACCCATCCCCCTACCCTCCTCCCCTCTAGAAACCTCAGTTTGTTTTTCAAAGTCCATCGTCTCTCATGGTTCATCTCCCCCTCCGACTTACTCCCCTTCATTCTTCCCCTCCTGCTATCTTCTTCTTTTTTTTTTTCTTAACATATATTGCATTATTTGTTTCAGAAGTACAGATCTGTGATTCAACAGTCTTGCACAATTCACAGCGCTCACCATAGCACATACCCTCCCCAATGTCCATCACCCAGCCACCCCATCCCTCCCACCCCCCCACCACTCCAGCAACCCTCAGTTTGTTTCCTGAGGTTAAAAATTCCTCATATCAGTGAGGTCATATGATACATGTCTTTCTCTGATTGACTTATTTCACTCAGCATAACACCCTCCAGTTCCATCCATGTCATTGCAAATGGCAAGATCTCATTCCTTTTGATGGCTGCATAATATTCCATTGTGTATATATACCACCTCTTCTTTAGCCATTCATCTGTCGATGGACATCTTGACTCTTTCCACAGTTTGGCTATTGTGGACATTGCTGCTATAAACATTGGGGGGCACGTACCCCTTCGGATCCCTACATTTGTATGTTTGGGGTAAATACCCAGTAGTGCAATTGCTGGATGGTATGGTAGCTCTATTTTCAACTGTTTGAGGAACCTCCATACTGTTTTCCAGAGGGGTTGCACCAGCTTGCATTCCCACCAACAGTGTAAGAGGGTTCCCCTTTCTCCGCATCCCCGCCAACATCTGTCGTTTCCTGACTTGTTAATTCTAGCCATTCTGACGGGTGTGAGGTGGCATCTCATTGAGGTTTTGATTTGGATTTCCCTGATGCCGAGCGATGTTGAGCACTTTTTCGTGTGTCTGTTGGCCATTTGGATGTCTTCTTTGGAAAGATGTCTGTTCATGTCTTCTGCCCATTTCTTGATTGGATTATTTGTTCTTTGGGTGTTGAGTTTGATAAGTTCTTTATAGATTTTGGATACTAGCCCTTTATCTGATAGGTCATTTGCAAATATTTTCTCCCATTCTGTCAGTTGTCTTTTGGTTTTGTGGACTGTTTCTTTTGCTGTGCAATAGCTTTTTATCTTGATGAAATCCCAATAGTTCATTTTTGCCCTTGCTTCCCTTGCCTTTGGTGATGTTTCTAGGAAGAAGTTGCTGCGGCTGAGGTCGAAGAGGTTGCTACCTGTGTTCTTCTTTAGGATTTGGATGGACTCTTGTCTCACGTTTAGGTCTTTCAACCATTTGGAGTCTATTTTTGTGTGTGGTGTAAGGAAATGGTCCAGTTTCATTCTTCTGCATGTGGCTGTCCAATTGTCCCAACACCATTTGTTGAAGAGACTGTCTTTTTTCCACTGGACATTCTTTCCTGCTTTGTCAAAGATGAGTTGACCATAGAGTTGAGGGTCCATTTCTGGGCTCTCGATTCTGTTCCATTGATCTATGTGTCTGTTTTTGTGCCAGTACCATACTGTCTCGATGATGACAGCTTTGTAATAGAGCTGGAAGTCCAGAATTGTGATGTCGCCAGCTTTGCTTTTCTTTTTCAAGATTCCTCTGGCTATTCGGGGTCTCTTCTGGTTCCATACAAATTTTAGGATTATTTGTTCCATTTCTTTGAAAAAGGTGGATGGTATTTTGATGGGGATTGCATTGAATGTGTAGATTGCTCTAGGTAGCATTGACATCTTCACAATGTTGGTTCTCCCAATCCATGAGCATGGAACGTTTTTCCATTTCTTTGTGTCTTCTTCAATTTCTTTCCTGAGTATTTTATAGTTTTCTGAGTACAGATCCTTTGCCTCTTTGGTTAAATTTATTCCTAGGTATCTTATGGTTTTGGGTGCCATTGTAAATGGGATCAACTCCTTGATTTGTCTCTCTTCTGTCTTGTTGTTGGTGTATAGGAATGCCACTGATTTCTGTGCATTGATTTTCTATCCTGCTACTTGACTGAATTCCTGTATGAGTTCTAGCAGTTTTGGGGTGGAGTCTTTTGGGTTTTCCACATACAGTATCATATCATCTGCAAAGAGTGAGAGTTTGACTTCCTCTTTGCCGATTTGGATGCCTTTGATTTCTTTTTGTTGTCTGATTGCTGTGGCTAGGACTTCTAATACTATGTTGAATAGCAGTGGTGAGAGTGGACATCCCTGCCGCGTTCCTGACCTTAGGGGAAAAGCTCTCAGCTTTTCCCCATTGAGAATGATATTCGCTGTAGGTTTTTCATAGATGGCTTTTATGGTATTGAGGTATGTACCCTCTATCCCTATACTCTGAAGAGTTTTGATCAAGAAAGCATGCTGTACTTTGTCAAATGCTTTTTCTGCATCTATTGAGAGGATCATATGACTCTTGTTCTTTCTTTTGTTAATGTATTGTATCATGTTGATTGATTTGCGGATGTTGAACCAGCCTTGCAGCCCAGGGATAAATCCCACTTGGTCATGGTGAAGAATCCTTTTAATGTACTGTTGGATCCTATTGGCTAGTATTTTGGTGAGAATTTTTGCATCCATGTTCATCAAGGATATTGGTCTGTAATTCTCCTTTTTGATGGGGTCTTTGTCTGGTTTTGGGATCAAGGTAATGGTGGCCTCATAAAATGAGTTTGGAAGTTTTCCTTCCATTTCTATTTTTTGGAACAGTTTCAGGAGAATAGGTATTAATTCTTCTTGAAATGTCTGATAGAATTCCCCTGCGAAGCAATCTGGCCCTGGGCTTTTGTTTGTTGGGAGATTTTTGATGACTGCTTCAATTTCCTTAGTGGTTATAGGTCTGTTCAGGTTTTCTGTTTCTTCCTGGTTCAGTTTTGGTAGTTGATACATCTCTAGGAATCCACCCATTTCTTCCAGGTTATCTAATTTGCTGGCATAGAGTTGCTCATAATATGTTCTTATAATTGTTTGTATGTCTTTGGTGTTGGTTGTGATCTCTCCTCTTTCATTCATGATTTTGTTGATTTGGGTCATTTCTCTTTTCTTTTTGATAAGTCTGGCCAGGGGTTTATCAATCTTGTTAATTCTTTCAAAGAACCAGCTCCTAGTTTCGTTGATCTGTTCTACTGTTCTTTTGGTTTCTATTTCATTGATTCCTGCTCTGATCTTTATTATTTCTCTTCTCCTGCTGGGTTTAGGCTTTATTTGCTGTTCTTTCTCTAGCTCCTTTAAGTGTAGGATTAGGTTGTGTATTTGAGACCTTTCTTTTTTCTTGAGAAAG
Organism: Eumetopias jubatus; assembly: GCF_037043125.1. NCBI lineage: Eukaryota > Metazoa > Chordata > Mammalia > Carnivora > Otariidae > Eumetopias > Eumetopias jubatus. Next base: position 113,559,972 of record NW_028274816.1, on the reverse strand, counting down.
GCTTGTATCGAAGCAGTCACTTTTATTTGTCTCTCTCTCCAGCCTCTGGCAACCCCCAGTCTCCTTTCCATCTCTCTGGATTTACCTATTCTGGATATTTCATAGACGTTGAATGATACGATATATAGCCTTGGTCTCTGGCTTCTTTCACTTATTGTATGTTTTTAAGTGTCATCCATGCTGTAGCATGCATCATTCCTTGATATGGCTGAGTCATAGCCATTTTATAGATAGACTACATTTTGTTCACCCTGTCATCAGTTGTTGGACATTGGGGTTGCTTCCATATTTTAACCATTGTCAATAGTGCTGCTACGAACATTTGTGGGCAAGGTTTTTTTTAAAGATTTATTTATTGATTTAGGACAGAGAGAGCGTGCAGGGGGAGGGGCAGAGGGAGAGGGAGACAAGCAGACTCCTTTCTGAGCGGGGTGCCTAATATGGGGCTTGTTCCCAGGACCTTGAGATCATGACCTTAGCTGAAATCAAGAGTCAGATGCTTAACCAACTGAGTCACCCAGGTGCCCCCGTATGCAAGTTTTGGTTTGAATACATGTTTTCCCTTCTTTTGGGTATATACCTAGGAGTAGAGTTGCAGCATCATACAGTGATTCTATCTTGAACTTTTGAGGAACCACCCGACTTTTCCATAGGGGCTGTGCCATTTTACGTTCTCACCAGCAGTGCACGAAGTTTCCAATGTCTCCATGTCCTTGCCAACACTTGTTATTTTCCTTTTTTTTTTCTATGATAGCCACCCTAGAAGGTGTGAAGTGGTATCTTATTATGGTTTTGATTTGCATTTCTCTAATGACTAATAATGTTGAGCATCTGTTCCTGTGCCTATTGGCCATTTGTATGTCTTCTTTGGAGAAATGTCCAAGTCTTTTGCCCATTTAAGAACTTGGTTGCTGGGCGCCTGGGTGACTCTGTCGTTAAGCATCTACCTTCGGCTCAGGTCATAATCCCAGGGTCCTGGGATCGAGCCCCGCATCGGGCTCCCTGCTCCGTGGGAAGCCTGATTCTCCCCCTCCCACTCCCCCTGCTTGTGTTCCCTCTCTCGCGGTGTCTCTCTCTGTCAAATAAATAAAATCTTAAAAACAAAACAAAACAAAAAAACTTGGTTGCTGAAGGGCCAGTGTTTTTGATGTGCTAGGAGCAGAGCTTATTAAGGGTAGATAGAATCTGGGACAGGTTTCTGAGCCTCTCCTGCCTCAGTTTCCTCTTCTGTAAGATGGGGATTATAACAGAACCTGGGATAAAGGATGGCTGCGAAGACTAAGGAGCCTGCTGTGTGTACAGCTCTTGGAACTTTGCGTGGCACGTGGGGGTGGCTCTGTGCTGCGTAAGCGATAGCCCTGACTATACACCTGAGATGAGACTAACAATAGTAACGGAGCAAGAAGTTACCAGAGATTCATGACTGCTGGGAAGAAAATAAAACAGTGATGCAACAGAGATTGACTGGAAGGCTATTTTAGGTTGGATGGACAAGGAAGGCTTTTTGGAGGAGGTGACACTTGAGCTGACACCGGAATGACAGGAAGGAGCCAACTGCATGAGGATTCATGTACCGGAAGAGCTGACGGAACGGCTGGGGCAGAGGTCTTAAGACAGGAACAAGCCGGCCAGTTCAAGGAGCCGCTTGGGTGAAGGACAGAGCTGCTGGGGTGGGGGCCGGGGGCCTCGGCTTTCCCGGCATGGGGTCCTGGGGGAAAGCGCCAGCACGAGAGGACAAGAGCTTCGGAGTCAGGAAGCTTGGGTGTCCAGGTCTCTACGTGTTAGTTAGGAAACCATTTGAGATGGTATTAATCACAGGAGGGTGACACCGCTAAGCCCCGTGCCCTGGCCAGCAAAGAGCGTGGGTGCGTTTGAAAATACTTTATCATGGGGGTGGTCGTGGTTCATAAAGCCTTCCTCGCCTCCCTCCTGCCTTCCCACCTTCCTCGAACCTTCCTTCAAGATCCAGTCCAGTTGGGCTTTTACTGATCACCCCCCCCCATGTGCCAGGCATGAGACTGTGGAGGTGAGCATCAAGGTCTGTGACTTCAAGGAGCCTCGATCCCCTTGCCCACGAGGCTTCCTCCTTCGGAGGCAGTTAGGATGACCGCCCCTCCTCCTGTGTGGCAGCAGTGCTCTGTCCTTAGGGCATGAAGGACGTATGGGGAAGGGCTAGGGTTTGGAGTCCTGGTCTCCTTCTTACTGGGCAGCATCCTGGAGGCAGGCAGCCCAGGGTCGGGACTGAGAGCACTCCGAGGCCAGACTGCTTGCGCCTCATGCTGGAGCCCCCACTCGCTGGTTACTTCGCCTCTCTGTGCCTCAGTTTCCTCATCTGTGATATGGAGGTAGTAGTAGTCCTTACCTCACAGGGTTGTGATGAGGCTTCCATACGGATAATTTGAATACAGGTAAAGCACTGGAAGAATGCCTGGCAGGGGAATGCTGTATAAATGTCTGCTTGTTAAAACAACTAACATCACCTTAGTTTTGTGTCCTGGGCAAGCCATCTGACGACCAGAGCCTCGCGTTCCAAAGCTGCACATTGGAGCTCGTGTGAGGCTCCGGTGGGATAAGGTGTGCACAGTGCCTCGCACCGGAGAGTCTCCACAGACTCCGGCTCCCTTCCTCAGTGTCCTGCTGGGACCCTGCCTGTCTTTCCCTCAGCTCCTCAAGCCCAGGGACACAGGACTTATCCGTAGCCCAGGGCCAGTACCCTGAAGGTTCTCAGGAAATCTCTGCTCTATGGAATTGGAAAAGGAGGAGAGATTGGACACGAGGGGGGTTGTATGTCTGTGTGTCTGCGTGTGGGTTTGTAGGTCCATGTGTCTGTGTGTGGATGTGCGTCCATGTCTGTGCACGTATGTGTGTATGTCTGGGTCTGTGTGTATGTCTGCATGTGTATGTCTGCGTGTGTGTGTGTTGGGGCACCGGCCAACCTCAGCCCGCACAGAGCTGCCGCGAGGACGGAGCGATCTGACGCAGCCCCAGGGGTGGGGGTGGGTGGGGGTGGGTGGAGTGGGGGTGGGGTGGGTGGGGGTGGGTGGGGGTGGGTGGAGTGGGGGTGGGCGCCGGGGCAGCGAGGGCCGGGTCGGCCACTAGGGGTCAGTGTGTCTCCGCCGCAGGCGCCGCGGGCTGCGTACCTGATTGGGGCGGGTGCCCACTGACAGTTCCTGACAGTTTTGCAACATCGCCTGCTAAGGTTAAAAAAAAAAAAATTAATTAATGTATCTTTCTCCGTAGCAGAGAAGGGAGCCCAGACAACCGAAATAACAAGCCGACTCTCTTTGCAGGAAAATGCAGAAAGTGGTTAACGCGCCCCGTCCTTCGCATTCCTGGGCGGAAGGGCTAAGAATCCAGTTGTGGTTTCTGCTCTGGCGATCTTGGTGCCGCCGAGGGTGCCACGGGGGAAAATCTGCTGAATTCTTCCTTTTCTATTTTCTGCCTGGGCGAGGAGGAGGGCGTTAATGCCGGCTGGCAGTTACATGAAACTGAGATGGATGGTAATGGGGTGTGTTAACAAACAAGGGCAGGAAATAAAGTGTCATCTTTTCTGGAGGGCGAAGCGCTCCCCGGAGACAGAGCGGCAGGATTCTACAGAGGGGACACTTTGAAGAGAAAACAAAAACAAAAACAAAAACAAAAACCACCCTGCATAATCTCCCCCTCCCCCTTCTCTCTCTCCTCTTCCCTTTCTGGTGCCTCTTTGGTGAGACATAAATTCAGTCTCATCCTGGGGCTGGCTAACAGGCAAATAGTTGAGCACCAAAAAGAAAACAAAAACAAAAACAAACACCCTCACTTAGATTCCTGCTTAGATATTTAGTTATTCCTTTGTCTCAGGCTGAATCTGCAGAAACAGAAGACTTCAGGACTCGGAGGGAGACTGTAACATCAGAGCTACCCGCCTGGAACCCAGTGTATGTCTGGGAGCAGTAGCTACCCATCCCCAAGCCCCCTGCCTTGCAGATGGGGTACCCCGAAGGGGCCCCTGACTGGTGCTTTTGCACATGCAGGAAACAGCCTCACCCTGTTTCCTGTGTCCTTGCCACCTTCCTGCGTGGCACCTTCTCTTACTCCTTCTCCAAGAACCCAGGCCTCCCGCCCTCCCTGCCTCCTCCCTGCTGTCCCTGCATCACACAGCCTCTCTCTGAAGGCCTGGCTGCTATCTCATTCTTGCTATGCCTAGCACCTGGCGCCGAGCCTGGTACATTGTTCGTAGGTGCTTGATATATGTTTGTGAGGGAATAGGTGGTGGTGTCCCAAAGCCCTCTGCTAGAAATATAATGGCCAATGTTGATGGAACACATTCCCTGTCCTAAATGCTTCGTGTGCTTTTTCTCCTTTAATCCTCATACCATCCTCGTGAGACAGGAGTGAGCGTGTCGTCACCACCACCGTCATCTCCATTTTATCGATTTGGGAGTTGAGCTTCAGAAGAAGAAACTGACCTGCCCCCAGCCACAGAACTTGGCAACCAGAGCAGGGATGTGGACCTGACAACTGGGGGGGTCGGAGGGTCCCCCTGCTGCCTGGGAGGTCCCCGCCTCGGCATGGCGCGTGGAGCCCTCGCGTGGCACTGCGCGCTTGCTAACTCGTGCTGTCGCCAAGCGGTGTGCTTCCTGAGGCCTGGGCCATGCTTCCCGCTTCTCTGTGGCCTTCTGGAGAGAAAAGACCAAAGCAGGGCAGGGTCTGAGTCCTCTGGAAGTGGGCCCCTGGGCTCTGCTTAGCTTTGTACCGAATGCATCTCCAGGGGACCCCCACTGCTTCTGGACTCTGGAGCCAGGCTCCCTGGGTTCCAATTCCACCTCTGCTGCTTACTAACTGGGCCCGTCATGTAACCTCCCCTTCCTCATTTGCAAAGTGGGGAGAGTAGTAGCACCCACACCATCGAGCTGTGGCAAGGATTATGTGAGTTCGTGTAACAGTGCTTGGTGCAAACACTGACTGCCTGTCTGAGACACTGCATTTGGGATTTGCATTCTTCACTGCCACCTCTGAACTGTATGTTGGTCCCTAGAGAGTTCACCCAATGTCTCTGGGCCTCACAACTCCCTCTTTTTCATTTAAAAAGTAGTCATTCTAGAGAGACGATGGACTCTGAAAAACAAACTGAGGGTTCTAGAGGGGAAGGGGTTGGGGGATGGGTTAGCCTGGTGATGGGTATTAAAGAGGGCACGTTCTGCATGGAGCACTGGGTGTTATGCACAAACAATGAATCATGGAACACTACATCAAAAACTAATGATGTAATGTATGGTGATTCACATAACAATAAAAAATTTAAAAAAAGTAGTCATTCTATTAAAAAGAAACAGTATGCCCAACCCACAGCAAACTTGGGTCTTTGAGATGACAGGGGAGAGGCAAACATTCGGCATTCTGCCTTGGTCATCCTCTTCACGTCACTTCTTAACAACATAAAAAGAACAAGGGATGCCCATATAAGGCCTGGTATTCAATACATTCAGCGTATGGCTACGTTGGATGGACATACGCTTACAATTAATGAAGCCAGCCGGCTTCTCTGGGTGGCTATAAATACTCTAGCAAGAGAAACCCAAGACCAGGGGCTCAGGACAACCCGCGCGTCGGCACAAGCTCAGGCTCTTCCTGTGTATGATGCAGCATGACTCGGTACTTGCTCTTTCCTGAGAGTTGGGTGAACCCACTACGGCCACATTTTTGTCACTGTTCCCAGTGGTATCACCAGATACCATGTTCTCTAAGACCAGAATGCGTGCCATTGAGTTTTCTTCAAAAGGTGTTCCAAGAGGAGTGTGGGTTGGGGTGCTCAGGCTGTGTGATTCTCATCGTTATCACTCAGTCTTCCCATATTTAGGGAGCAGCTCCTCTACCGTTGGGTGGTGTACTTGGTGTGGGGTATCGATGGGTCCCTGTCTCCATGGAGGGGCCGCCTGATGGGGGCGGCTAATAGACAAGAAGTACTGTGACATTGAGCATGGTGCAGGAGAAAGCCAGGCTGCTGTGGAGTTTATGTGGGGATGAGGGAGATCCGGGTAGGCTTCCCACAGTGGTGCTGTCCAAGCTGATGGGTGAGGAAGGAGCAGGAGGAAGCTAGGCAGAGAGGGAAGACAGCCTGTTCCAAGCTCATGCAAGCCCTGAAAGGGGAGGAAAAGAGAAGGAAGCCCTGTAGGGCTGGAACGATAGGAGGGCAGGGTCCGTGAGTTGAGGCAAACGTAGAGAGGTAGGGAGGATGGGTCATCCAGAGCCATGAGAGCCATGTTAAGGATTTGAGGATTCATTACAAGGTAATAAGATATAGTTCAAGGAAAATGAGGTAATAAGATTTATATATATATATATATATTTTTTTTTTTAAAGATTTTATTTATTTATTTGAGAGAGAGAGAGAATGAGAGATAGAAAGCACGAGAGGGAAGAGGGCCAGAGGGAGAAGCAGACTCCCCGCTGAGCAGGAAGCCCGATGTGGGACTCGATTCCGGGACTCCAGGATCATGACCTGAGCTGAAGGCAGTCGTTTAACCGACTGAGCCACCCAGGCGCCCTATATATATATATTTTTAAAAAGTTGCTTGTACTGCGATGTGGATTGGAGAAGGTTAGGGACAAGAAAAGATGACCCTGGAAGACCGGTTAGGAGCCTCCGTTGTAAGCTTGGGGAGAGCCATGGGCCTTCTGCAGGAGGGTGGGAGGGGTGACGGTGGAGAAGGCTGACTGATTCTACAAACACTTCGGTGATAAAGTTGATAGTATTGGACGTAGAGGGCAGGGCCAAGGGGGAGAGAGGAATCATGGATGACCCCCCCAGGCTGTGAGTTTGAGTAAAGGAGTGGATGGGAGGGGAAATAGGTTTGGGACAGAGCAGACTGTATATTCATTCAATTTTGGGCATATTGAGTTTGAGGTCCTGGTGAGATGTCCAAGTGGGGGTCTGGGTAGGGTCTGCAGTGCAAGGATAGGCTGGACTGGTGCTAGAGTTTGGGAGCCATTGGCCGTGGTTGGCATTTAAAGCGCTCGAGTCGATGAGGTGGCCCAGCTGGGTGAGCAGGTTGGTCCTGGAATGGAGAAAGTGAATGGCCTCGGGGAACTGGAGAGGTGGCTAAGGCGAGTGTCGACAGTGGGGTTGGGCTCCCTTGCAGCCAGTGTGGTGAACCAGTTTCTGCACTCGTTGGCTTTGGAAGAGATAGCAGTGACATGGACCCTTGGAAATTCAGCCACAGGATGAGAATTTATGGTCATTTCTTAGTCTGTTTGGGGGAGCTGCCCACACCTTGCTGGGATCTAAAAGGCACAGGTCCTTTCCTGCTACTTTTCTTTGCTCAGCAAAATTCTTGCCACCTGATATTGCTGGAACAAGGACCTCCCTTGGGCACTCTTTCTGTTTCTTGGTCCATTCTAGTACTCTCTAGGCAGCCGCTGGGGCAAGGGAGGGATTCCTGATAAAAGAAAGGCTTGTGTGTGTCGGGGGCGGTGGGGGGGGGGTCCGCTCTCAGCTGGTGGGCTGTCTGATTCCTGACTCGGTGTTCACTGGGAGTCCGAGCTGCTTTGGAGGGAAGGGTGCATGCCGCTCACAGATTTGAGCATTTAGATGTGTGACCTGACCTTTGCCCTCCTACATTTACACTCTGATTCTCTTTCCCAGTGGAGGTGATGTCCTCTGCTAGTGGCATGGGGGATGATTTTAACCGGTAGAGGGACATGACATTAAATTCCATCAAATCACAGAGTGAGAAACTTACTTCATTTTCAATCCTGTTTATGGAAAGGAGAAAAATCCTAGGATGTTTTCAACTTTTACTCATCTTTCCCAGGAACAAAGAATGAGCAGGTTCTTGGGGCCAAAAAGAGGGTTCAACCGGACCCACTCTAGTGGGCTTTATTTTCATTGGTTTTAATGTTTCCTTTTCTTTATGGCACAAGCTGCTGGTTTACTTTCATAGCCAGAGGCTGTCCGCTGCATGCTCCAGCTCTGTTTTATGGGGTTCTTTGTTGCCTCAGCGAACCTGGCCTATCCTGACTGCTGCAGCAATGATATAACCTATTCTTTCGAAATAAATGTATTTGAGTAATTTTACACAATTTTACACAGCTATGGCAAAACATATAAGGGTGAGAGCATGAGGGGCAAAGTTTGGAGAATGATAGATGAGATCACAGAATTTAAAAAAAGGGGTATGTGTGACCTCATTAGGGTGATCAGCCCACCCAGTTTTCCTGGGACTGTGTTTCTGGGAGGTGGGAGTTTCAGATTTAGGACCGGGAAAGTCCCAGGCAAACTGGGATGTGTTGGTCAGCCTGGTCCTCCGTGAAACGAACTGATCCTCTCCACCTGTCTGTCTTAATCAAGGTGGGGTAGCTGGTATACTTATTCAGCAGAGTCTTCAGGGGGCGCTGGGTTAGATGAGGGAGTCAGTGGGTCTTGTCAAGCCTCTCCTATACAACGTGGTTTAACTCTTTCACCAGATGGATGATGAAACTGAAGATAGTAAAGTGACTGATTTGTGGCAGGTGGCACAGACAGTAAGTAGCCAAATGGAGAATAGAACCACATGTCCTGACGGTAGTTCCTGTTAACTTTCTTCCTCTGGATCCCCAGCTAGAGCTCATTGCTCTACTCCGTCCTTCCCTCCATCACCTCTGTTTGCTTTCAGATGCCTCTATAATCACATCAACACAATGAACAATTAGATGGCATTTATTAAGTGTGAGACACTGTTGTAAGAGCCTTCTATATATTGATCATTGATCTTCACCACAATCCTATGAAGATCAGTACTACTGTTATCCCCTTATTACCCACGAAGAAATGAGGCATTAGAGAGGTGAAGTCACCTGCCCAAGGCCATCAGCTAGTAAGTGGCAGAAGCAAGACTTAGAACCCAGGCTGTCTGACTCAGGAGTCCGCGCACTTAACCAACAGGCTACCCTGCCCCTGGGCTGGTGGGCTTGACCAACCTTGCCTATTTTTTATTTTTAAAGATTTTGTTTATTTATTTGAGAGAGAGAGCACGTGCAAGCAGGGAGGGGGGTCAGAGAGAGAGGGAGAGAACCTCAAGCAGGCTCAGCACTGAGTGGGGCTGGATCTCACCACCGTGCTAGGTTGTCATAAGGATCACATACAAGTAAGTCTGTGTGACAGGACTTTGTGAGCAGCAGAGCACAGAACACATATGCTTCGTTTCTAAGATAGGCAGACAGTGGCCGAACGAGATGTTTGTTAAAGGCATGATAATGATGGGCAAGCCCACTGTAAAGAGGCAGTGGGTGGGCTCACAAGAAAGGCCCTGGTTGAAAGTCTGTATGGCAGGGACATAAACAGTAGGTGCTCAATAACACTGGTGAAGGGACAAAGGAAAAGTGAGAGCTGGAAAGCAAAGCGTTGGGGAAACGGTGATGGAAGGCGAACAGACCGGGCATCCCGTGGCTCGCATGTGCTCCGCTCCAGGCGAGGAAAGCACGCAGAGCGCCCCAGACACCTGCGCCGGGTCAGCCCGCGTTTCCTCGCAGCCCGGCCCTTACCTGCGGGCCCGGGCTGGGCCGGGGGCCTCTCGGAGCCTCATGTGTCTCCTCTCGCATTCAGAGCGGCGAGGATTAGATGAAATAACACCCCCAAGTGCTCCGCCCAATGCCCCGCACTGGGGAATCCCTCCGTCAATATTAGCGATTATGATTAGTGGTGGAAGGACCTGTTTTAAAGCGAACCAACAGTCGCCACAGAGAAGACGTTGATTTGCACTGCTCCATCTCCACGGGGACGCTGGGAAGCGTTGGTAAGGAGGTCGTAAAATCTCCCTCTGATTGCAGAACCCCTGGCATCCTTCCTGGAGGTGGAGGGCCACCTTTCAAGACCCCTGGCAGCCTGTGTTTGATTCCAGCCCACCCTCCGGGTCTGAGCATCTCTTTCAGCTAATCCTTTAACTCTTGGAGCTTTAGTGAGGGGTTACCAGATACAGGAATGAGCTTTCCCACAGATGCCTTGCTGCTTCCCTTCAAAAACGAAATGCTCCGGGTGCTAACAAAGTGTCTTTCAGACAGCAGGGGCACAGGGTGCGCGGTGGCCCGGGTGAGCGCTTGTTTCCCCGTCCTGGGGGCAATGGCCCGCTGGCTGGCCCTCCCCCTCCTTCCCCCACCCAGCATGTTATCTATGGGGATTGGAAAACAGTATCAGAACAGGCCCCATCTGTTCCTGAAGTTGTGGAAGAATACTCGTGTGATAAATTTACAGGGTCACTGGAAGACCCTCTAATTTTCTGGGAAATGACAAGGCGTCTGTGGCCACGTTGTGTAAAATTTCCTCTTTTATACCCTAGTTACATGCCATGGACTATTTACTCGGAGTCTGAGGGTATATTTACCATTCAGGCAACATCACAAGCCGTCAAAGAAATCTACTCAGAGTAGGATGTGTTGGGTGTCTCGCCTTTCTAAAAATGACACTCAGTTGTTTTTTTTTTTTAATAAATCTTTTTAGGCACTATGTTCACAGTGCAAATAGCTCAGGGAAGACACTGGTAGGGAGTCAAAGTTTAAGTCAGGGCAGATGTCTTGCATGGAAACAAGACCCAACCCAGCAGCTCTGCCAAGAAAGGAAGCTGGCTGTGTATTGGACTCCTCTGCAGTGCTCCTCCAAAGCCAATTATTGATATATTGATTTGCTGAGAAAGCACCTCGCGTGTTCCAAGCCTCAGTGTGTCATTCAGAGCAGACTTCGGATAACCACACGGTATAGAGAAGTTGCCTCCAAAGTCAATAGCTGAAGGAATGCTTTGGGGAGAGATTGAAGAACATGTTTTTCCAAATTTAGAACCCACTCACATTTCGTGGGTTCTGAGATTAATATTGAACTTGAACATAAAGTTCTGGCAAAATACAATTTCCTGATTCAAAACAAGACGCTGTCCAAGGGAGCCTGCTGAGGTGTCTTGGAAGTCCTCGGTCTCTTGCAAAACAGCCTGTTTGAGGATTCAGATGTGAATGAACGGGGACAGTCTGATTCCCTTCCCCTTGAGCTCCATGTGGCTTTTCGAATTAAGCGGTGGTAATGGGGGATGTGGAGTGTAGGAAAGAACTCTGGAAAAAGTGCTTTTGAGGTTTTGCTGACCTGAAGATGTTTGAAAATGAGTTTGAATCCTCCTGCCAGGTCCTGACAGTCCAAGAATCTTGCAGACTCTGTTTTTGGTCTGATAACAAATCCCCAAAAGGAGTTTTTGGAGAACAGAGGGGACATGAAGCCTCCCCCAAATAAGGATGATCACCCTGGGGCTCTGCCTGCCTGTCTTTATCACAAAGCCTCTTCCCTGGGATTGACCCTGTGTGGTCCCTGCTCCCCGGGAGGGGAAGGAACTGCTGCCTTGCAAGGGTTTTGGCCCCGAGGCTGAGGCTCCCACAGTTGAGTGGCCCCATACACTTTTTCCAGATTCTCTAATGGTGTCACTTCTAAGCTTAAGGTCTCTGCAGCGATAGCTTCAAGTCCACTGTCCTTAGCATGGCCCACCCGGTCCTTTCTGGGCTTGCCCTTGTCCATCTGCCTCTTGGGTGTCTCTCTCACTGCCCTGCTTACCCACTTTTTTGCACCCGCCCTGCAGCACCATGAGAGCCCGAGAGCTGGATTCTCTGCCCTTGTCCTTTGTTCTGCTTGAAAGAGCCTCTGCCAGTCTCCCTCTTAACCCAAGAGTGCTTCCCAGAACCCAACCCTCTTCTGGGCCACCTGACACGGGCATCTTGAACTTACCCTGTTGGTGTGTTCACCACTTTCTGTATTCTAGTGGTCTATTTATGCGTGTGCCAAGTTGGAGCACATTGTAGTCACCAGATGCGGAGGACGGCCAACTGTCCTGGGTATGTCAGAGTAGGGAGTGAGGGCTAGATGACATTCCCAGGGGCCTGTGCCCTGGGGAGGGTCCCATGTTCATAGCTTGGGCTTTTGGAAAGTGGAGGATTATTGGTGGGAAGCTAGCAAGCTGGTGGAAGGCTGTAGAGTGTGGGGCAGAATTCTTCACCAGGACTCCTCAGGTCTTCAGTAAAGTCATTAAATCTACAAAATCATCACTGGAATTCTATTTCCCGTGGAAGATGGTAGAGGGGCCTGGGCCTCATCCCAACTGACTCAAGGCCACATTGGGATCAGGATGACACTTATTGACGGGAATGGAGACAGGGTCAGGAGGAAGAAAGAATTTGCATGAATTGTGGGGAGGGGAGTCTGGAGTCTCACAGATTATGAAATTGGGGATTTGAGCTATGGGTAACACTTGTTTGTCTTGCCATTGGACTATGAGCTCCTTGGGGGCAGAAAGTATGGCTCATTCATTTCTGGATCCCCAGTGTCTAACATAATACCTGGCACATAGCTCACGGGGCTCAGTGGCTCAGTGTAGTTTTTGACAGATGGATAGATGGGTGGATGGATGCAAGGAAGAATGGAAAGAAAGGATGGAGGGATGCATGAATGGATGGATGGGTAGATAGATGGAAGGACAGATGGATGGATGGGTAGATGGATGGAAGGACAGACGAATGGATGGGTAGATGGATGGAAGGACAGACAGATGGATGGGTAGATGGATGGAGGAAAGGATGGATGAGTAGAAGGATGGATGGTTGGGTGGGTGGCTAGTCTAAGCACGCAGAGAGACTAGCTGTGATTTTTCCTCTGCCTTGGATGCATTTCCTCACTCTCCTCATTCCTCAGCCAGCTAACTTGGAAGTCATCCTTTAGAACGGAGACTTTGAAGCAGAGGGAGTAGTGTAAGAAAAGGCTCGGAGGCCCGAGGGAGCAAGGCCCAGCTGGGAAATTGCAAGGTGTGTGGATGTGTGTGATTGGGAAGCACATTTTAAGGGAGGGGGCAGAGATGGGTGGGGCAGCTGGAGAATTTTAATCAGGGGTCAGACCACAAAAGGACTCGGTCCCTCAGTCTAAACCTTTGGACTCTGTCCTGAGAGAAAGGTTTCCTGCTGGGCAGCATCCTGCACATTTGCATTCTGCTTCTTTGTCTATACTGCTTTTTAAATGAATGCTTACAATGGCCCTGCTAGGAACACCTTAACCCCTTAGAGCAGAAACCAGGCCAGCCCTCCTTCAGCAGGAAGCGTCCTGGACCTGGAATCAGAAGGCCTGTGTTTATTCTGTGGCTCGCACTTTCAGTTGCTAGCTGAGCGACATTGACAGAGCCCCTTACCTTGCACCTGTAAAATGATTAAAATTGAGTTTACTCAGGACTGGCTTCATGGATGTGCACCTTGTGCAGACCCCAGGACCCTGTGCTTACAATGATCCTGCCCCTGGTTTAACGCTCTGCTGTCACTGTCTTAAAATTCTTATTAATTTTTGCCCAAAGAGTCCCACATTCTTATTTTGCACTGGGCCCCACAAGTTATGTAACAGATCCTGAATCCATCTCACAGGGATGGTGTGAAAATAAAAGAACATCCAGTATGTGAAAGGTCTTTAAAGATGGTAAAACACTAATGAAATGTAAGGCCTTACGGATATTATCCGAAGTGACACGATGGTCTCAGGTTTGTCATTTCTCCTGTAGGCGAGGACCTGGGGACCCAAAGATGATTAAACCTGGTTGCCATGCTTAAGGAACTCTGGGTTTTTCCATAAAGGGCAGAGCTGGGACTTGAACCCATGCCAACAATATCCAAGTCCAGCACTCTTTCTTCTACAATCAACTCTCGCTAACACGCCTGTCTGCTCCACTGTTGTCCGAGAGCTTTTGAGCTTGGGGCGTTTTCCTGATCCTCACACTGCCTGGAACAGTGTTTTGTACGTACAGGTGCCCAGGAAATGTTTGTTGAATGAATTAATACATTTGAGAGAATGATAAGATTAGGTTCAAGCATCTCTGTTTCAAACTCTTGGGTCCTAACCCAGCATTTGTCCTGGGAAGAAAGGTAGTCATCACTGTGTACAATGATTCCCTACCATTCATTTTGGGTTAAAACCCAGACTCCTGTGTTTTGGTGCAAGACCCTCCATGCCCTGTGCCTCTGTCCTCCTCTCCTACCCTCCAGCAGCCACTCTGGCTTCCTCTGGTCACTCCCATCCACCATACCCCTGCCTCCCCAGGGCCTTGGCACATGCTCTTCCCTTCTGTCTGGAATACTGTTCTTTGCTCTCATCCATTGCCAGGTGACCCCTAGCTTGTCATTCACATTGCATCTCAAGCTTTACTTTCTCAGGGAGGCCCGTGCTCACCTCCCCACCCGCATCCTCCTCCTCCTGAAGCTCTCTCCAAGCCCTGCAAGCATCGCTGTCCTAGCACTTCTTGCGCCTGCAACTTTGCATTTTGTGTGGTGACATCGACAGGCGCCCACCTCGCGCACTAGCAGGATCACATTAGTTTTGTTCCTGGCGGTATTGCCCGTGAGCAGCGAGGTGCCTGCCACAGAAGAGGTGTTCAGTAAATATGTGGTGAGTGCACAAAGAAGCGTGTTTGCAGCATTTGAGTGTGGGTGGGTGTTTCCTCCAGCATGAGGGGGGTAGCTCCCCTAGGTCTGGGACAACAGAGTAATCCTATAAAAATGAACATGTAGCAGGGACCCCTTTGCGCACCAGGCATTGTGGTAAGCCCTCAAAATGCACCATCTGACATTGTCCCCACAGTCCATCCACAAGATGGGATGGCCTCACTTTACGGATGGCAAGACTGAGGCTCGGGGAGGTTAAATGACGTAATATCCCCAAGGTCGTAGGTCTCCTAAGGGACAATCTGAACTCAAGGCCAGCTCTGGCTAACACGGAAGTCTGGGCGCTTCCTTGCTCTCTTTCACCACTTCTTGTTGCTCTTGTTTTTTCCAATCCTGCCTCTCCCCACGATGTGCCGTGTTGTCTTCGTGGGCAGTACACGTGTGGGGCCCATGCTGCTCACATGTGAGCCGTGACGTATGCGACGCATGCAGTGGACACGGGCAAGAGACTCACAGGCACAGGGACCCGTCCTGGCTCTACCCTTAACAGTTGTGTCATTCTGAGCAAGTCATATTTGCTATGGAGCTGCACATGCTTTAACTGTAAAGCTGAACATTGTACACAATGATGACTACCTTTCTTCCCGGGACAAATGCTGGGTTAGGTCCCAAGTGGATCTATATGGTTCTTTCTAGATCTGTCCTTCCCCTGCCCCATCCACGCTGCGCTTCTTCCTGCTTTTTGAGCATGTAAAGCTCCTTCCTGTCCATGGCTTTGGCACCTGCTAGGCCTTCTGCCTGGAGCGTCCTCCTCTGACCTACAGGGGGCCGGCTTGTTTCCTTGGCATGCAGATTTCGGCCTAGGTGAAAGAAAGGCCTTTCCCACCCATCTGAGCTAATGTTGGGGCTCCACCCCAGTCACTCTGTTACTTGGGCCCGGTTGGTTTGCTGCAGAGACCTCATCACCATTTGAAATTGTATATGTATATTGTATATACATATATAAGTGTATATATACTTATAAATATATATAGTATATATTACATATATGTACTGTAGATATACACACAACTTGTATATAAAATATAACTTAAAATCTTTCTAAATAAATATAAACATTTTATCTATCTGTGGTTTTGCCTGTGAGTCTCCGGTCACTAGACCCATGGAAACAAGGCGTTGGGTGTCTCGTGTATTGCTGTATTTTTAGCTCTTGGGAGGAGTGCTGTGAGTACTTACTGAATACATCGGAGGACTGGTTGAATGAATGAGTGGATGAATGAATGACAGAATAGTTCCTTGCTCTCTAAGGCACTAAGGATGGGGATGTAGCAGGGAGGGAAGGTCAGGCAGGATCAGGGCCAGTTGGTTCCATTGTCAGAAGCCCAGCACCAACGCTGGTGCAATGTAAGTGCTCCCAAAACAGTCATTAAATACATGAATTCATGTAACCCACTTGGCTATGGCATCCACCCCGTTATGGCAACTGTGTTTGCAAACCCAGTTAAGAATCATCCTAAAGAAGGATCACAAATCCAAAACAGCTCAGAGGAAAGGGCACCTTCCTGCCCTTTCTCCCTCTTCAACCAGAGAGCGTAAGTGCCCAGCTGCCAGGAGGCACAGCCCCTTTGAATCTGACCATGTCACCAAGGAAGCTTGCGGTCAAATTTTGGGACATTTCTAAAGCTCTCAGATGTTCTGCTGATGCTAAAATCTAGAGGTCTCCAGGGGCTCCAAGGGTTTACATGTGATATATTAGAAAATGTTCCACCATGGGAAGAAAGTGTGTTCTGCCCAGACTCCCGCCTGCCACACCCCCTCCCCCACTCCCACCGCCCACCACCCACCATCCTGGTTTACCATTTGATACTTTCGGGTTGCCCAGGGACTACAGAGAAACTGGAGAGATTTTATTTTACATCCTACAGCTGTTGCGAAGCTGGAGAAACCCCACATATTTAAAATAGTGAAATGGTTTCCAGGCTGAGAATATTTCTTCGTCAGCATTTGAAGATCTGGAGCCTGCTATTCAGTCGACCCATCTCTGAAAAATACAATAAAAAAATAAAACGTGAAGGTTTTCATCCTATACCGGTTGCCCCTGAGTACTTAAGAACAATTTAAGGACAGCATGGTGACTGTGATTAGTAATGCTGAATTGCATATTGGGAAATTGCTCAGAAGTAGATCGTAAAAGCCCTCATCACAAGAAAAACAATACTTTGTAACGAGGTATGAAGACAGATGTTAAGTAGACTTACTAGGGTGATCATTTTGCAATATATAAAAATAACAAATCATTATGTTGCACACCTGAAACTAACATAATGTTCTATGTCAATTATACCTCCTCAATTAAAAAAAACCCCAAATGTGGGGAAGCCAATGAGAAATAAAGAGCAATTTAGGCTGAATATATATATATTTTGTGTTTTCACCTGCTTTCCAAGACTCTCCAACCAGAGAGGTGGGGAGGCTCGGTTCTTCAGCTGGGACGTACCTCCTGAGTGAGAGGAAGGGCCTGAGAATTGGTCAAGTCCCTTGGTGCTGTCCCTGGGCTGGCCCTCAGTCCGCCCCCCAAAGAAACAAGAGTCTAAACACTTTGAGAGAAGGCGATTTCACAGTCTCTCTGGGAGTCCTCTTTCATGGTCCAATAAGCCCTCGCAGTCAGGAAGTCGTTTCTTGGTCTGACCTACGGCTCTTATGCTGCATTAAACCGTGTTGATCTTAAAGACTCCGGGTTTCCTGGATGGCACCTATCTCGGACTTTCCTGGGGCCCATGAAGGTAAATGAGCCGCCTTTAAAGGGGCATTTTAGAGGAAATCTGTCTTCCACTGTTGAATGGCTGGAGTGTTCCTGCTGCTGGAGCCTTTGATGATTTCCTTGCTCTCCAAACTGCCTGCCCCACAGCGGGGAGGCTGCCCCCGGCTTCCGCAGAGTCTAGTCGGGTCCCAGGGGTGGTCTCTGAGGTGAGGTGCAGAGGAGGGTTGATACACTGTATTCCAGTCTTCACTCCTCCTCAGGGGCCAGTGCTGAGAGTATTCTTAACTTCAGTCTGTAATTGCTTTACTCACGTACTGGCTCCATCTCGTCCTTCACACGCCTCTTTGGGATACCGCACCACAGAGGGGTCTCCATGGAGACCCTGCCTCCAGGATGTACTGAGCAGTATCCTTGTGGAACCCTATCTTAACCAGTCCAAGCACCACTGGTTCTCCTGTCCAGTTTTGAAGGACGCTTCTCGGCCCGAAAGCCTTTGCATTGCGGCTGCGTGTAGTGGATGGGCAACAGATATTTGTGAATGGAGGTGTTAATGAATGAATGGGGTAGTGCCTTACCGTGTACCAGACTAGACATGTTGGCATTTTGGGTTTTCAGTTGCTTCCCTGTTTAGCAGTGGGTTGTTTTTTCTTTTTTTTTCTTTTTTTTTTTGACCTCCCACTAACTGAGATCACAAAGCACATTTAGTACGTAGAGAATTTGCCAGTAACCCAGGACAGGGAAGACCCAGCTGGGAATCCGGGAAAGAGTTTGACCAAATTTTGGCTTCGGCACTCAGCCATGAACCAGGCAGGACAGAGGCTGAGGAGACAAAACCACTTCTTGTATTGGTGGCATACGCTCCGAGGTGCCTTTATGACTCTACCTTCGGGATCCGGTAAACTCTTCTTTCTACCCTTCCCTGAGCCCCCCCCACCTCTGCCTCAAGTCTAACAAAGCTAAACTGAGGAGAGCAGTGTCAAGTTCAAGGTCCTCTGAACTGAGAGGTCAGCTTACTTTCCTGGAATTCCTAATAAGGGATATGCTATAAATACTAAGTCTGCATCTCCTTGTCCTCCCCTGACAAGGCAGCCCCCAGAGCTTGGAAACCTGGCTTCTAGAAGAAAATGTAATAATGTAAACTATTGGACTGGGGGCGGGGGCGGGTTTGACCCTGTTTTATAGAGGCCATGAATCGGCAATGAGTTTGGTAACTGATTGTCCCAAGAGTCAAATCCCACTCCATGAGGTAAAAGGGCATTTCAACAAAAGAAGCTTGTCTCTTTCGTATTTCTGTTAGTAACATCACTCTCTCTCCCTGACACATACTCTGCTCCTCCAGACCAGCAGGGACACTGCAGCTTCTTGCTCATGAAGCCCACGGCTAACCGGTGGGTGACCCTCTCCCAAGCCTCCCGTGGAAGCACCGGGGACCTAAGCTCTCCAACACCCTCAAAAACCAAACCTCCACATTGGCCCTGTGGTCAGACCAAATAACACCCCCAAAGTCACCAGAGTACAAACAGTGAACCAGTGAATGAACAAGTCAAAGAACTAGTGAAATAGTACTTCTTCCTTCTTGCTCTCTAGTTAAGGGAGCTAATTAATTTTTTTTTTTTAAGATTTTATTTATTTGACAGAGAGAGACACAGCGAGAGAGGGAACACAAGCAGGGAGAGTGGGAGAGGGAGAAGCAGGCTTCTGGTGGAGGGGGGAGCCCGATGCGGGGCTTGATCCCAGGACCCTGGGATCACGACCTGAGCCAAAGCAGACGCTTAACAACTGAACCACCCAGGCGTCCCGGGAGCTAATTAATTAGTGGTTCGCCTCACCTCAGCTTTTTGCAGCTTGAAAAACAAAATAAACAACAGTAAGGTAAATCTTGACTTTCTCCCTCTTGGAAGGTGCTTTAAACTCCTTTGTCCCCTACTCTGACTCTCTTTCCCAAGAAATAGCACGCTGTTCTTGGGATGCGATACCCTTTCTTGAAGTTCACATGAGCTCCGACAGGTCTTCTTTTTAAATCTCAGGTTTGTTACTGAGTTCTCAGGCCTGTGGGAAGCTGTCTTCACTGTAGGAAATGTTCTCCATCTAACTTTTACCCCGCTTACTGTATGTACTTGATGGTCCGGAGGGAAAAGTGTTATCTTGCTTAACAAACTAGCATGCATCTTTTAACGGCTTCCTTTGAAGAAGCCATGCAGTGTTGGGCGGAATCATAAAGAAGAGAGGGCCAAGTCAGAGCCAGGAGGATGAGACAATATTTAACCTTTCAGCAGGACTGGAGCCTGAGTAGGGCCTAAGGTATGAGGTCCCTTTCAGGTGGAAGATTCAGGATTTCACTCAGACCATTCATTCATTTATTCATTATCTATCCATCTATTCATCCACCCATCCATCCAACCACCCACCCATCCATCCATCCATCCATCCATCTATCCATCCATCCATTTATCATTCCATTTATTAAGAGCATATCCCATGCAACATATTTTCCAGGCCCTGGAAACATAGTGAACAAATCTGACAAAATTTCCTGCCTTCATGGAGCTTACATTCATTACATTTCACAAATACATGAAATATATCATGAGGAGACAAGACAGGAGAGGTCAATGGAGTGGGAAAGCTGCAATTTTATATAGGGTGGCCTGGGGCAATGGGGACCATTGAAGTGAATGAAAAATATATGTCAGGGAAGCCCTTTTACATGGGACCAGGCATAAGTTGGTATGGTCTAGTCAGTCCCTTCTAGAAGTAGAAGGGATTGTACAGAAATAATAATTCCTATAGAGATTTTCACACCAAATTTAAGCACTCATCTGACTTTGCACACACTTGGAGAGTGCTTTCTAGCTTCTCCTCTATGTCTTCCACTAAGCTGAAGCTCTTCTGAGCAAAGAGAATATCTCCTGCATCCTTTCACCTGCACAAAAAGACTCCTAGAAAAACTGAAGGTGTGAGGAGAGATAGAGAGAGAAGGAAAGAAAGAGAGAAATCTCCAAAAGAATTGCGGATGTAGCTTTTGGTGTGAAAATTGAATAGAATAAAAATCACAGAAAACTTACAAAGGTTCTGAGAGAGCTTATTGCCAAAACTGCCACCAGACTGACCTAAGAGAAAATGAGACTGTTGGAGATGTAAACGAGTTTCTGGGTCCCCACTTTTCTTCAGGCAGGAAGCAGACTGGCCATGCTGCTCTCTACTAAGAAGGACATGGTCCCCAGTGGAAGCTTCAGAAGCTCCCAAGGCTGATGGAAAGGGAGGACCTCCAGAAGGCAGAGTCAAGGTCCTCATAGAAGAAAGGACTAGGGAGCTGGTCCGAGAATGTAGAACAGGGTCCAAATCAAAGAACATCCTCTACTCCCAGATGACTCCCATTTCATAGGGGAATGTTTTTGCAGTGATTATGTCTCTGTTCCACCACTGTATGTTGGGTGTACATGGGGGGAAGCAACTTGTCTTTTTGATTTTTAGGTCTCTGGATCAAGAGGAGCCTCCGTGAGATCTGATGTAGGTCATGAGTTTCTGGATCTCCAGCTCAGTGTCAGGACTGGATACAATTTTTGGAGTGTCTTAGGGCTGGAGTAAGTGTATTTTGCATGTGGGAAAGGATATTTGTGACCAAAAGGGCAGAGGGTGGGCATTTTCTGTAACTATTCATTCCCTCCCCTTTTTGTCCATCTCCATGGGGTAAGTGTACTTGACTTTGACTTTGGGCTTTGTTATTTTACTTGTTTTGGCAAATGAGATATGAATGGATGTGACATGAGCAGGGACTTGAAATGTGCTTGGGCTGTCGAGCTTGCTGTCTTGCATTTCTGTCATGCCATGAGAAAAAACATGACATGGGCCCAGGAGAATGAGAGAGATGTGGGGCAGTGCTGCCCCAGGTGACCTGCAGACATGTAGCCTGACACAACATCACCCCAACTGACCCTCCTGCATTCGGGTGAGAAACACTTATTGTCACATGCCACCATTCTATTTGTGGTTGTTACACAGCAGGAGCTGACTGAGACAACCCACAATAGCAACCCAGAGCCCCAAGGCGTCCTGAAAGGTAGGAAGTGAGCCAATACATGCCTAACAAATAGGGTGTGGGTCAGTGCCAACAGAGAGGAGAAATGTTACTATCCTTGAGAGGAGCTGAGAAAGTTCTCCCTCCTGCTTTGAAAACTGCATCGGTAGTAGTGGGTCCCGGCAAGGCAGGAGGCTGAACAGAAGCAAATGCACCTCAAAGTCTCCCATGCTGGTCAAAAGAAAGGAATAAAGAGTCGGTTGAGGTTGTGGGTGAGGCGAATGGGTTTATAGACTGTGGCTGCCCAGGAATCTTAGTGCATATATACAGTGTACATACTTAGTGTTTGATATATTTGTTATACAGTCATTTTCTGATAATTAAACTTCTTAATATAACTTTGTGGTAAGAGTGCTTTTCCCACATTCCAGAGATTACCAGGAGTCTGATTTTTTTTTTTTAATCTTGTTGTATTGTATGTATTTTTAGAAGGAAGTAGAGTAAAAATAAATAGATTAACCAGGAGTGCTGGGAAAGGGGGTTGGGTGGGAAAGAAAAAAAATGCCATTCAGAAATAGACCATGAAACTAATTACCTGGATAAACCAATGGAAACAAATTTATTGTTTGAGACAGGGGTCATAAACTCAAATGCCTTAGGGGTCAGTCAGGTGACAGAAACAAGGGAAGCAGGCCTGGTGGGGACTTGTGGTGATAGGGAGAGGCAGGAACCCGGCATGCTCTGAGTTGATTCCCTCCAACTGTTGCCATGTGGGGATGGGGCCTAGTGTTGCCAAATCTCAGTGTTTCTGAGAAGCAAGGCTGCTGTGGGTGCTCATGCAGGTTGTAAACTGCACAAGAGTGCTCAGCTGATAGGGCAACTGGAGACTGAAATATAGTCCAAGCTCCGCTTAACAAGCCCTGGGCCAGGACACGGGACTTGGGGAGCAGAGGTGGGTTGGATTTCAGCCCCCAATCGCCCCCTTCGGCTGACCTGTGTGTAGTGCAGAATCATATAGGGTGGCCCCAGGGTGGAATATCCTGCTTCCCATTGTGGAACTCCTCCCTGTCCATGGCAGTTGGGGCACAGGTGCCCTTCCTGGGTTCAGACAGTTAGATGCTCCTTCCCAGGGCCTGGAGTCTTGTGTGCGTGACAGTAGTACAGAGGTGGAGAAATTCCATGGGGTGGCATCAGCTGTGTTTTGGTGTATTTGACTGGTGATGGGTACAGCACTTCAGAGAACACTGAACTGCCAGACAAAATCCACTGGCATATAATTGAGCCAGCGGGTCTCCAGCTAGCCACCTTGGGATTGCTTCCTCCAAGTACAGAAGGCAGACTGAGTACAATTACTTGTTCTTAGGAACCTTTGTACGTGTGTAGGTTTCTGCTTTGGGAAAGTCCCCTAAATTGTGTGCTTCGCCACAGTGGGGTGTCCTTCCTGGGCGTCACAGGACTGGGCAGTAAGGTTTGTACTTGGTCCTACTCTACTAGAGCGAATGAGCTCTGTGATCTCGGTCAAGTTTTGGTCATACTGACCCTCGCCTTCCGCATCTATAATGCTGAATTTGAATGCTGGTGCCGTTGTCTCCCAGGGATATTTGTGAGCATCAAGTCCAATGAGATGATGCCTGAGAAAGCGCTCTGCCAACTCCGACCTGGCGTGTAAGCATCGGGTATCATACAGCTGCTGAAACATGAGGACTCATGGTGCTGAGGTTTTAAGCAGAGAGGGAGCAGGCCACTTGATTATTACCAAAATGCTGACAAAAGGACGTTGCACGGCATCCCTGGGCTGCTCGCCTGGGTCACTGCCACAAGCCTGTACCTTTCTTTCCCACTTCAATATGTATTTGTATTACGCCTTCACCTTATTTTACTTGATGCTCACAGTAGTCCTTCCTATTTGCTGTTGAGGAAACAGGCTCAGAGCCTAAGGTTATGCCGCTGGCAAGGAGCAGAACCAGGGAGTGAATTCAGGTCCTTCCACTTGTAGTTTGCGGGCTCCCTAGTAGTCGCCTGGGGCCGTCAGAGGCCAACCAGGAGCTCCACAGCACCGTCAGTGATAGGAAGGACTCAGGGCTCTGGAGGGGATCAGCTGGAATCTCTTCTCTCCATCTTCTGGAAACAGCAGCCTCCACCCCCAACTTTTGGGGAACTGCCTCCTTCTCTATTGAACGTCCTTCCATGTGAAACTGCTTCTTCACATCTGAGAGGGGCCTGCAAGTTAATCTAGGCTAAGGAGACACATGCTCCCAAGCATTTGACTCTTAAAAGGTGACACATGTGGAAGGAAGGAAGTTGCACTTGGGTCATCCCAAGGCCAAACCTTGCACCATGGTTCGCAAGCTTGAGTAAGCACCAGAATCACCCAGAAGGCTTCTTAAAACAGATTGCTGGGCCCACCTTTACAGTATCTGATTCAGAAGGTCTGGGACAGGGCCTGAGAATTTGCATTGCTAGCAAGTTCCCAGGGGCTGCAGCTGCTCAGGGACCGGAGTCAGAGGTTCTCAACCAGGGGTGATTTTGCTCCCCGGGGGACATTCGGCAATGTCTGGAGAGATGTTTTTGATTTTCACCCTTGGAGGGTTGGGGCTAGCATCTAGTGGGTAGTGGTTAGGGATCCTGCTAAACATCCTACAATGCACAGGGCAGCCCTCACAACAAGGAATTATCTAGCCCCAAATGTCAATAGTGCTGAGGCTGAAAAACTTTGCTCTGAAGGAACGGTCTATGTGCTCCCACACTGAGGACTCAGAGATGCCGGGTCCCTGCCTCTCCCTATGCTCTTCTACTGAGTCTGTGGGCTGTCCCAGGATCCTTCCCAAACCTTCCATTTTCTTTTATTTAATCAAAGTCAGTTTTTGTTCCCTCCAACCAAAGATCTGATAGAGGTGAAGATTTAACTTTTCTGAGGGTCCGGTGGGGGCTAGGAAGAGCATGGGGGCTGGTTTCTGGGTTGGAATGGCATGTAAGTCACATACATTTATTTATTTCCTTTCCTCCTGTGACTCCTGTCCCACCAGGTAAATGCTGTACTCTATTCCATGTTAAATATAAACTTGTTTGTTTTTGGTGATAATGATTCACATTCTTTGTCCTTCCCTTTTTTATTTTACTTTTTCTTTTTCTTGCTTGTTTCATTTCTTAGTAATTTGTAAGCGCTATGATATATTCTGGGCATCAATCCATTATCAGTCACATGAATCAGACATCTATTCTGTGACTTGTCTTTGAACTTTGTTTATGGTGTTATTTGTTGTATAGAACTTTTAAGTTTTACTTCAGTCAAATGTACTCTTTTTTTTTTTTTCTTTTTGGATTATTTTTTTAAGGCTCTTTTTGTGTGGCAACATAATAAAGATAGGCTACTCTATTCTCTTTAAAAAATGTAAAGCACTTAGAACATAAAAGTCTAGTCTTTAATCCATCTGGAATTTATTTCTGTTTGTACAGTGGGCCAGAAATCTCATTTTAATTTTTCCATATGAGTAGCTAGTTGGCCCAGCACCAATTATTGAACAACCCATCTTTTCCCCATTGATCTATAATGTCATCATTGCATATAGTTAGTTTCTGTGTATTTGTGGGTCTGTTTCTGGGCTCTCCATTTTGGTCTCTTTGTCAGTTTCTGCACCAATACCACACTGATTTAATTACTGTAAATTTTTAATATGTGAAAGCATGAATTCTTCTTGTTTGTCTTCCTTCAGATTATCTTGGCTAATTTAGACTTTTAGTCTATATATGTGTGTGTATATATGTAAAACACTATATATAAAAACAGTGTACATATGGAAAATCTCATTGAAATATTGATATATTAAGTTAGGAAAAATATCTTTACATTACTTTTGCCTTATTTTAAAATGTGAATGGATAACTAAGGATCAGCAAATATTTGAGAAACATCTTTAATGGGAGGTTGGGGGAGAGACAGAAAGAGAAAGAGAAGAGGTGGAGAGAAAGACTATGAAAGATACCTTGGAAGATATAATTTAGAGAGCAGAGAAGAACTACAGCTTTTTTTCTAAATAATATTCTCAGAGATTTGAGAAGATACTATACCATGATAACTCAGCATGGCCCCAAACTAACAATTGCAGAATAAGATCTAGCTCCTAGAGATGAAATATAAGTAACATGAAAAAAATTCAATGGGTGGCTTTTTTGATAAGGACAATGAAATCGTTCAGAAAGTTGACAGAAGCAGAGAGATGAAATAAAAGACCAAGGTTTAATCCAGGAGGTATAATATTCAATTTACAGAAGTTCCAGAAAGAGAATAAAGAAAGCAGAAGGGAAGAATTTGTAAATGGAATGTTTGAAAATTTCCAAAGCTGATGGACATGAGTTTATAAATTGAAAGGTGAGTGAAAAAGTGAGTGAAAAAAGGTACATTGTTGTGAAATTTCAGAGCACAAAGGGAAATGAGAAGATCCTAAAGGAAGGAAGGAAGAGAAAGGGAAAGAAAGAAAACATGTCATCTACAAAGGAGTGAGAATCAGATTTCTTATCAACGATTCTGGATCCTGGAGTATGTAATGAAGCAAATGACTTCAGAGTTACAAGGAAAAGTAATTTTCAACTTAAATTTCTCTATTCAGAAGAGTTATCAATTAAGTGAGAGATGTTTTCCAAAAGATACAAAGATTTAGAAGTGTCTCTTACAAATTCTTTCTTAGGAAATTACTTGAGAATGTGCTCCAGTGAAATTGAGGGAGTAAATCGAGAAAGAGGAAGTCATAGCCTTCAGAATACTGTAGAATAACCCAGGAGAGCACATCATATGAGTTTTCAGGAGGACTAGAAAGGAAATGTATGGAAGTTGGGGTAGGGGTGTAGGGTAGTGTTGCTAACTGAATACTTGGCCTGATGGAGAATTTGGGAAAAAAAAAAAAAGAGGTTATAATAAAGATAAATAATGTAAGAAAAAAGGCAATTAGAAACTCAAGGAAAAACAAAAAGCTTTGAAGAATGAAAGCATAGTTTTATACATTATTTAGGAATACTATTTATAATAATAATGTTAAATACTGTTCATTTTCATATTTTAGAATCTTTCTATAGATAAAGATTTGAAGATTTAATTATATTTGCCAAACAACAGAATGTAAATGTTATCAACCTTGACAATGTAAAAGTACAAATGTCAGAAGTTAGGAGATGGGTGTGGGGAGGAGAGCTAGGAAAAGATAGAGGCCCTAATATTATTATAAAGTAGAGAGTTAAATACTAACAATAGTTAAAGGATTAATATTATATAAATATATGACTTGGAGTTACAAGTATAATTAATCAACAGTGATGTAAATATTTGAGGGGAATAGAGAAAGAAGGTTGGAGTGATATAAAGCAGCTAAATTCACATCTTGATATCATAGCAAGGAATCAATAGCGAATATATAAAATTGGCAAATCAAGAAACAAATAAGTATATTTAGAGATTTCAAGGTAACTACCAGAACTACCAGGTGAAAGAGTTAAAAAATAGTACTCTTTGGAGAATGGAACTAAGGGTGAGAAGTGAGGTCCTTCTGTACTATTTTATTTTTTAACTATGTGCCTTGTTAATTTTACTTAAAAACAAAATAAGATAAAAGTCATGGGTCTGAATCAAGCAACTCATATGTTGTCCTAGTGTATTTGAATCCATCTTTGGTACTTGCAAGCTATGTAGGTGTCTGGCCCAGAAGTGGGGGCTAGGAAATATTAATTTCCTATCCCTCCTTCTGAGGGTTCCTTGTTGCTACCACTAGGAATGAACCCTTCTTGGCTTAGTTTCATTCAGCCCCTGAACTTATGCCCTGAACAAGAAAACAGAATTGCTGTGCCAAAATTCTAGGATCCATTTTGTCACAGGTAGTTTCCTTACACATGTGACCCCAGCTCTGGACACATAATAGCACAGTAAATATTTGCTGGAGTGGAATGAAAATGCCTAGAGAGACCAAATGCCCCCAGCAGGTTCTGTCTGTGAACTTCTCTTCATCCAGAACCAGAAATAGCACCATGTTTATTCACTCAACACGTGTTTGTGCAGATCGTACTATGTTCCTGGTCAGCCAGTGAGACAGGGCCTCAGCCTTCATGGAGACTGACATGCAATATACTTGTATGTAATTACCCACTGCAAAAAGTGCATGAAAGAAAAGAATTGGACGGTTAAGGGAGAATAACTTTATTGGAAGATGAAGGGAGACCTTTCTGATGGAGTGACATCTAAGTTCAGGATGAGGGGGGCCAAGCCAGGCCAAGATAAAAGAGGATTGCCTAGACAGAGGGAGCAGCGTGTACAAAGGTCCGGAAGTGGAAAAGCTGGATGTGCAATAGTGGTGCATCTCACACTTTCCTGTGTACTTGGGGATATCCTTGAAAGGCAGATTCTGGTTCAGGAGTTCCGGGATGGGGCTAACCTCCTGAATTTCCATCCAGCTCCCAGGTGATGTGGGTGCTGCTGGTGTGGGGCTAGAGCTCACACTTACAGTAACACTGTGTTAGAGGAACTGGCCATGCATGCAGAGCAAGGATGAGGGTGAGAAGAGCAACTAGAAGAGCGGACAGGGATCAGATCGTGCAGGGTCTTGCGCACCACCTTCTCAGTGTAAGTAGCGGAGTCACGCAGGGGGTCTGAGTTGGCAATTGATAAAATGCTTTCTACCTCTTTTATGTGCTCTATAACCTTGCTGCGAATGGTGGTGGTTGAATCACACACACCCTTGGGGGTTTACGATGCTGGGCTTGTTCTCTGATGCTGGAAAACTCTAAGAACCAAGGGGTTGCTAGACCGGTAAACCACGCAGTCAGAAGCCCACCCCGTCTCTCATCTTCCCTCTGTCCCAAACACTGCTGCGTTCCCCCCCCCCCCCCCCCCGCAAAAAGGCAGTGTGGTCTGCTGGAAAGAGGAGCCTGAAGACTCAGGGAGACAACTCAGCTCACCACCTGTGTATCTCCCTGACCTTGGGCACGCCCTTAATCAGCCACGGTTTCCACATCTGTAAAATGGAGATGCATGATCTCCCTTGGCAGGCAGGACTGTGTACTGCGAGCATGGCCATTCAGTAAATGAGCTGTGTTTTTCCTAATTCCTAATCCCCAGTCCCAGACCTAGGGAAGGCTCACAGTATGCCACCTTCTGCACAAAGTTTGAGGATTTGAGACTGTCGGGACCTTCTTTATCTTGAAATGCCACCCCACTCAGAGAAATTTCCCTCGTCTTAAGTAAACCAGCAGCATCTTGGGTTAGAGTGGCAAATTATAGGCAAAAAAAGAGGAAAAAGGGGGGAATAAAAGGGTATTTTCTTTTTCAAAAAGAAAATTTTCTGTGGGACAAACAAAATGAGCGGGGTTCCCCTGCTTAGGTCTGTGCTGACCTTTTCCTCCCTGTCTGTCTGTCTGTCTCTGTCTTCCTACTCAACAACAGGATGCCCTCCTTCTCCCCCTCCTCTGGCTGCAAACAACCCGGAGCCACTCTGTCTGCCAGGCTGCGCTCTGTTTAAGGGAACAGATGCCCGTTTCTCACAGAGGAACCAGTAGGTAAACAATAATATATTTTTTTAAGCCCAGAGAGTGGCTCAACATACTCAGCATGGAGTGACTGTCTCTAGCACTCCCTAGCTAGTTTCAGGACAAAGGTCTCCATGGGAAGGATGCTTCTTTTCTTTTCTTTATAAGAATAAAAGAGGACGACAGGAAACCTTGGCTGAGAGGGGCCAGGAGGCCTGAGGCTGGCAGGCAGGAGCCTTGTCTCTGCCCGAGGAACGCCGGAGGCACCCCAGGCAGGAGGGGATGGCTTTTGCTCTGATACGCTTTGTCCCCTAAACGGCACCTCCTATTTGCTGAACACTTCCAGCCCTGCGCAAAGGCCCCCCGATGTGACCTCCCTTGTGCCCTCCTATCACGACACCCCAAGGTATGCATTATTACCCCCACTGCATAGATGAGGAAACTGAGGCCTGGAAGGATAAAGGCATTTGCCCAAGGTCAAAGTTCACATCAAGACTCAAAGCCTGTAGACTCCAGAGTTCATTTCCAAACAACACTGACTTCCTGGATCCAAGCTTTTTGAATAATCCAACCTCACCCCATAGCTTTGCAGGGGACGAAAGGGACCCATTCTCTAGATCTGGAGGAGGGAGCTGCTCTAGGTTATCGGTGGGCTCAGGAATAGTGCTGAGGTTCCCAGGGTTCTGACTCAAATACCCAATGCCAGTGGTTTCAATGAAAGAAAAATCCAGAGACGCAGTCGGCATCCGTGACGGCGGGTGCCCCACTCAGAGACTTCCCACAGTGAGCTTTTCCCTCCGCCACCCCCAACTCCATGAGCTCTCTCCACAGCCGCCATCCGCGGAGGCCGGAGGCCCCGGATGTGCACCCATGTTCTCACCTGTTCGTGACAGCGAAGAAATACAGTAGACCCCCTTATCTGCGGTTTCTCTTTCTGCCCTTTTAGTTACCCGCGGTCAACTGGGGCCTGGAAGCAGATGACGCTCCTTCTGATGGATCATTGGAAGGTCCCCAGGAGCCTGACGTGATGTCACGTGCCCGCCCCATTCCCCTCACTATGTCTTATCCCGTAGGCACCTTAGCATCTCACGTCATCACGAGAAGGGTGAGTACAGTACAGTGAGATATTTTGAGAGATTCACATAACTTTTATTACAGTATATTGTTTTAATTGTTCTATTTTACTCTGAGTTCTTGTTGTGAATCTCTGTTCCTCATTTCTGAGTTAGACTTTAGGGCGGGCATGTAAGTACGGCACAGAACACAGTGTATATAGGGTTTGGTACCCTCCGTGGCTTTAGGCATCCACTGGGAGTCTTGGAACCCATCCCTGGTGGATAAGCCGGAACTACTGTAATTACCAGAAAAATAAAGCCACAGAATGTGTTTCTCAAACTGAGTAGAAAGAAAACATTTTTGGCTTCTTCAAAATAGAGCGACAGTGCCCTGATGGGGATAAGTCAACTGGGAGGGGTGCGGCGGGGTGGGAGGCCGGATGCCACCGGCTTTGGGCAAAGGCAGACCTGGCTTGGAGGAGAACTCGCTGGTGTGGGTCGGTGAGAAACCCCTTCCTGGTTAGGACCCTTGTTTCTTCCTGTATCACATCTGCACCCCGGGCTTGACGTGGGGAAGAAGAGGTTACGGAAAGCTTCTCTGTGCCAGGTCTCCTTCTGTCTTCGTGGCAGCCCGCAGAAGGGCAGCGTTACTGTTTTTACAATGAGGAGAAGCTCACCAGCCCGCTCGGGGTTGGCCTGGCTCCCAAGTGAATACTCTTAATCATACGGCTGAGTGGCACAGGGTGTGTGAGGAGAATGCACCAGATACACCGTACGGGACGGGCTCAGTTTGATTCATGTCCTTGATTCCTTGACTCCAGGGAGCAAAGAGCACGTGGCAGATGGAAACCCTGGCTGGTAGGCACGATGGTGGCCTGTTGGTAGGCCAGGCAGAGGGTTTGAAAACTTCAGTGAAGGTAGGGGGGTTTGGGCGCTTTGCCACCCCCTGTAAAATTAGACCTGAGGTGAGATCTGGAGCTGAAGGTTGTCCCTGTCATCAATTATTTCCTCCCTGAGCAGACAAGGGGAAACCAGGTCCCTGCGCTGGCCTGGAGGAAGGGGCGACAGGACAGAGCAGGGGGTAGAGTTCATGCCATGGGTAGTCGGACGACAAGAACTGGAAGGCATGGCATGCTTACCACGGGCGGGAGCCGCCTGCAGCTTCCACTGTGACAGGGGCACCGCTGGGTGTGACCGCTGTGTCCTCCAGTTACCTTCTTGGCCCTGCTTTCTGTGCCTGGGAGGCTGGACTCCTGGGCTTGTCTGAGATCCTAGCAGGGCATCAGAGGCCCAGAAGAGAGAGGCCGGGGGGATTTCCTCCCCTCCTGGGCGCCACAGCTCTGGGTCCCTGCAGGGACAGCGACTAGTGATGGGCCGCTCCACTGCCTCCGGCTCTTGCCTGGGCCTCGGTCTCAGGGCTGGCCACAGCTTCCTCCCTGCACTAAGTTTGCTTCACATCTCCCTGCCGAGTACGCCTTCTGTTCCCTGCAGCCCCCTGCTTGGATATGAGGAGGAGGCCGAGGCCCAGGATAACCGATCCTGCCAAGGCCACGGGGCTTGTGATGGCAGAGGGAAGACCCAAGCTTAGAATCTTCCCAAATCCACCACCCCAGAGAGGCTGGCTGGCCGGATGGGCTTAAGTGGGTCTGCAATGGGGATCCCCTTTGCTGCTTCTGAAGCAAACTCCTGGGCGGGGGCGGGGGTGGGGGAGGAGGCTTGAGGGAGCCCACGGGCTGGGAGGTCAGCCCGACTGGCCATGTGTCTTCACCATAAGTGACCTGTGCTGGGAACAGATGCAGTCACTCTGCCTGACCGATGCAGTCACTCTGCCCGACTGATGCATTCCTGTACGAGCTGAGCTGGGAGATGGCGGGGCGCTATTCCCTCAACCTGCTTTCCAGCTGGGGACACTGAGGCTCTTCCATCTCCAAGAAAGTCAGTTCTCGGGGCGCCTGGGTGGCTCAGTCATTAAGCGTCTGCCTTCGGCTCAGGTCATGATCCCGGGGTCCTGGGATCGAGCCCCACATCGAGCTCCTTGCTCCGCGGGAAGCCTGCTTCTCCGTCTCCCACTCCCCCTGCTTGTGTTCCCTCTCTCACTATATCTTTATCTGTCAATAAATAAATAAAATCTTTAAAAAAAAAAAAAGAAAGTCAGTTCTCTGCATGAAGCCCTTTCTACGTTGAGGACTCAGAGTGATTTCTCTTTTCCTAACGGGTACCTCCTGTGATTTCTATGAGAATGAAGTTACTCGACACCCAAGCACTAACCGAGTGTCAGCTTCTCTTTGTCATCGTCGGGACCCCACACGGTCCAGCCTGGGTCCCAGCTTTCTGAAACTTCGGCTCCTGTGTGGCTCTTTCTCCCTGCGGGTGGAATCCTCCACATTCATTTGTCTCTCCGCCTGAGCCCCGACGCCAGCCAACCACCCGCGCTGGGCCTGCACCCCGCAAGGCAGGCGTCGTTATGCCCATTTCACTAATGGGGAAACAGGCTCAGAGCCATGGTAGCTATTGGCCTGAGGTCAGAGGTGGGAAGGAGATTCAAAGCCAGATTTGTGAGATACCAAGCCTGGTCCTCACCACCATGCTGGGCCATGGAGGGGCTGCTGAAGTCATATTCTTCGTGAGTCAGAAGGGAAGCTGGGCCGGGTCCCTGAACTTTCTTTTAAAGTTTCGCTCTGAATGCTGCTGTAGTACTAGCAGCCAGGTGTGTGTGTGTGTGTGTGTGTGTGTGTGTGTGTGTGTTGGGGGGTTCTCTCCTCCTCCCACCCCCAGGCTACCTTCCCTGGGTCCTGCTGGAGCCGTTGTGACCTTTGCCACCTGTAGTAAGGCAAACACTGGATCTTGACCTGGAGTT
Source organism: Eumetopias jubatus (assembly GCF_037043125.1). Lineage (NCBI taxonomy): Eukaryota > Metazoa > Chordata > Mammalia > Carnivora > Otariidae > Eumetopias > Eumetopias jubatus. The sequence goes on along the minus strand of NW_028274816.1, from coordinate 113,527,375 downwards.
TTTATGGGTTAGTGAGGGACCCCTCCCTGAGGTGGGGGTACAGGAGGTGACGTACTCAGAAGGAGGAACTAGGAACGGGTTTCTCTCTTACTTGGCTGGGGGCAGAGTTGGGAGCCGGGTAGTGCATGGCAAACAAAATGCCCCGCAGTAGAGACTGGCTGAGCAGACCGTGGTGAGTCCGGACAGCAGAGTCCTGGGACCTACCGATAACGCATCCCCGCCTGTTGATGCGTCGTGAGAAAAGTGGGTTGGAGGACAGCACTAGGAAGGTGTCTGTGCGGAGTGGGGCTCGTGTGGAGGAGATCTGGTTTTCCAATGTTTGGAGGAGATTTGGTTTTCCAATGTTCCCACATGATTTGACTCTTGTATAAAAACAGTGAGCATATCAGTGAGCATATCCCCTTTTATTAACAGAAAGAGAACCTCTAAAGGATTTTCACTTGAAATATCCACAAGTGGAGAATAGAGAAGACCTTGTCGACTTGTGCCTGCTTGCAGGTTTCCCGGCCAGGAAGGTAGCAGGGAAATAAGTTGCCACTAAAGGCAACGAGAAAAGTCTAGGACTTTCTTTTTTTTCTGGAAAGGAGGGATGTGATCAAGCTTTAGGGCTGAGAGAAGGGTGCCCACGGCTGGGGCAAGGACACAGAGAGCGGAGGGGTGTGCTCCTTGTTGGGACAAGGACTTAGGGAGGTGGGGGTGGGGTGGAATTTTGGCCCAGGTGGCCGGATTAGCCCCGGACAGGTGGAGGAAAGGCAGTGCCAGTGTGCAGAGCTTGTAGGTGGGGTGGCAGGAAGGTGAGGGCGGCCTTTCCTGATTGCCTCTATTTTCTCTGCAAAGTAGGAGGCAAAGTCATCCCGTGAGAGCGAGCCGGTCAGCGTCCCAGGCTGGAGGCTCGTGGGGCCAAGGGAGGTTTGGAAGGCGCTGCAGGGGATAGAAGAAGGGCTGGTTGGTGGGGACAAGTAAAAGGATGGCCAATCTCTGTTGAGGCCAACTCTCTTAGAGGCCTTTTGTTTGGCCCTTGTCCACGCAGTTGAGTGACTTCCTCTAGGGCACTTCTGCTGTCCGGAGCTGGGGCTGGAAAGGGCACATGGTTGGGTTGCTTACAAAGCTGTGAGGCTCTATGGGTTAACGTGACTGAGCGATGACATGGGGAGGGGTTGGCAGTGACAGCAGGTTAGTGGGTTAAATGAAGACTCGTGACCCTCAGGCCAGCTAGGAAGGGAGGGGACTCAGTGTGCAGGAGACAGAGGCCTTAATGAGAACAAAGCGTGGGCTTTGTGGGAGTAGATGGGCAGGAGGCGGGCGGCCACTGAGGCCAGGGGTGAGGTGTGGTGCTGGGCGGTGGAAGGTTCCCGCGAGGTCTTGGCGGAGGGGGTGGACATGGAGGGGAATCAGAGTCATTGGATGGAGGCCAAGGTGGCAGATGGCTCATCCTTACGGTGAGGTGAAGCTTGGAATGGAGAGCAAGAGGTAGGAGCTAGGAGCCCTCAGGGAAGAGATGTTGGGGAGATCAAAGCCATGAGGAGAGGTGGGGAAGCTCAGGATGGCAAGAAAGAGATGTTTTTGTTTAAGGTGGGAAGAACAAATGAAGTCTGGAAAGCAAAGGTATGGGAAACAGAGCAGGTCCTGGGTCCCAGAACGTTGGAGGGGAGCCCGGAGGCCATTAAGCACACTTCACAGTCGGGGAAATTGAGATGGGACAGGAGGTCTGAGATGGTCATTAGCAGCAGAGACCATGTTCCCTAACCCCGGGCTAAGGCTTCTTCCTGTACTGAGATTATGGAACCACGAGCCTTTAGTGCTCAAAGTGTCCTAGAAGACATCTGTAGGCCAGTCCTTACACGCTAAAGCCAAGCAAGCAGAAAATTGGGCAAGTTAAGTGAAGCTTAGCAGAGCTGGGACCAAATGTAGCTTTCCTGACTCTCGGTCTGTGCTGGGCTTTGGGATGGGATGGGGGAGAGAGGGGGTCAGAAAGGGAACGCAGAGGGTAGAGTGTGTGGATGTGTAGGGGTGTGTGTGCATGCATGCACGCATGTGTGAATTCACATTCATGTGTCTGTGTTTGTAAGAAAGCTGGACCAAGACTGTGTTTCTCTTTCCAGAGAAAAGCCTGCAGCCGCCTTTATAAAAGATGTCAGTAAGTGCTTTCTTTTGCCAGGAGCAGTGACGGGAGAAATGAGTCACTCATTCCGTATGTCCTGACTCCAGTGGATGCACACTGGGGAGGCGATGACCTGTGCTGAATCTGCTTTATGATCTCACAGCACACCGGAGCCGCCTGGCCATGGCCGTACCTGCTCTAACCAGCAGGCTTGCGGGCCCAGACTCCCCCTTGGGTGTGTCAACCCCAGGACACGGATGCATTTGTTTAGCCAGGGCTTGGATTAGTCTGCTGGGCCGGCCCTAAGAAAGTACCACAGACTGGGTGGCTTATGTGACAGAAACATACTTTCTCCCAGTTCTGGAGGCTGGACGTTTGAGACCAAGGTGTTGGCAGGGTCGTTTTCTTCTGAGGCCTCTCTCCTTGGCTTGTAGATGCCTCTGTGCATGTCTGTGTCCTAATCTCTCCTTATAAAGAGAGCAGTCCTGTTGGATCAGGGCCCACCCCAATGTCCTCATTTTAACTTCATCTCCTTTGAAGACCCTATTGCCACATACAGTCACGTTCTGAGGTCCTCTGGGTTAGGGCTTCAACCTTCAGTTTTGAGGGACAGAACTTAAGCCCAGACAGGACCATTTTGGTTGCAAGGCACAGAACTCCACTCAAGTTTACGAGGTAAAAAGGGGGTTTACTGTTGAGGATGAGGCCACTCATGAGGACTGTGAACTAGAAGGCAATGCTTCTCATTTCTTTCCTCCCTGAGGTGGTGGTTTTATACTGTGGTTACAGATTCTCTGAACCGCCCCCCCCCCAATCAAGAGATGGGGTTTCTTGAATCTGGGTGGGCTTAAGACTGCTTCCACCAATCGAACATGGCAGAAATGATGCTATGTGACTTCTAAGGCTCCGTCATGACAGGCCATGCTGGAGACACTGTAGTGAAGCATGCTGGTTTACAGCCCCCGCTGAGCCTGGCTTCTAGCTATCCCTGTCAAGGTACCAGACACATGAGGGAGACCGATGCAGACACTCCTGCCCCAGCCCATCTGGTAGCATGCAACCTTCCAGTAACTGTCGCTGAACCATGCAGAGCAGAAGAATCACCCAGCAGAGCCCTGCCGGAATTCCTAACCCATGCATTTATGATATATAATAGCTGTTGTGTTAAATCACTAAGTTTCAGAGCAGTTTGAGATGCATATAAATAAGCAGAACACCGGAAGTCTGCTTCTTTCTGCTTTTCCTACCTCTGGGTTTTTCCTATTTCGTCACCTTTCCTGCTCCCCTGTAAATTTAACCTGCACACGGCTGTGACTTCTTGTGTGCCTACTTATCTGACCAAGTTTTTGCTCTAGTCCCTCCATCCATAAGGAGGTTAGAGTCTCCATATTAGTCCAAACACTTGAGAATCTCATCAGCCAAGACCAGGGGCAGGGCCATGTTGATGGGGAACGGTCCACGGGTTTTGGAGGTTCTTGCCTGGCAGACCCAGAACCTCGTCTATAGCATCCACTTCCATGGCCCGTCTGCGTCTGGCCTCTGAGAAGTTGCTGCCTTGGGCCTCCCCGCCTTCAGAGTGGTACTGCCCTAGACCACCATAGACTCTTCCTACTGGGGCCAGCCTCAGGCTGGAAGAGGGCCCTGCGATCATCCAGTTTAGTCTCTGATCCAAACAGGAATTCCTGTGATGATGTCAGAAAGATAAAATCTCCATGGCCTCCTCTTGATATCCCCCCCGCCAGAGTTCACCAGGGCTGGTATATCAGGTAACATACTTGCCATCCATCACGCCTGCTGGTTCAAAAGTTCTGCAGGTGGAGCTGAAATTTGCTTCCCTCATTCTTGTATTCTTTGGTCTGTATCCTGTCCTCAGCAGTCACGCCGAATAAATTATTCTCTCTTTTAGCAGAAAATATTTGAAATACTTGAATCCTTCATTTTAAGGTTTAACTCTCTTTAAATTTTTATTTTTATTTTTAATTTAATTTAATTTTTAAAAAGATTTTATCTATTTATTTGAGAGAGAGAGAGAAAGGCAGAGGGAGAGGGAGAAGCAGACTCCCCGCTGAGCAGGGAGCCCAGTGCAGGGCTCGATCCCAGGACCCTGAGATCATGACCTGAGCCAAAGGCAGACACTCAACCAACTGAGCCACCCAGCGCCCCTAAATTTTTTTTCTATTTGGGTACAGTTGACACACAACGTTCCGTTAGTTTCAGGTATACGGCCAAGCGATTTGACAAGTCCGTGCGTTATGCCATGCTCACCACAGATGTAGCTACCACCTGTCCCCACACAACGCTATCACAGTGCCAGTGACTATACTCCCTTTGCTGTTCCTGTCGTCCCCATGCCCTACTCATTCCATAAACAGAAGCCTGTCCCTCCCACTCCCCTTGACCCGTTTTGCCCTTGCCTCCACCGTTCCCTCTTTTTATGGTTTTATCACAGCGAACCTCAGGGGACTCAGGGGTAATTACCAGAATGGGTGACCCGAGAGCGGGGGGAGGGGCGGGGGGGCGCGAAGCTGATTTGATTTCACTGGGAATGGAACGAGTGTGGAGAGCGACACCAGCATTGAGTTCACTGTCTCCACGGCAAGTTCTTTTTGATCTTTACTGCTCTTTGCTGATTTTCACCAGAGGGCGTGTCTGGCTTGCTCCCCCACCCCCTTTCTGTACTAGTCTCGTAGGACCGCCATCACAGATGACTATAAACTGGGTGGCTCAAAACCACAGAAACATATTCTCTCACAGTTATGCAGGTCCGAAAGGAGGTGTTGGTACGGGTGGTTTCCTTCTGTTCTGCGCCTCCCTCCTGGTGTCTGATGTGGCGGCAACCGCGGTTTTCTGTAGTTTGCAGATGCATCCCCTAGTCTCCACCCGCCTCTGTCTTCACCAGATGCTCTTCCATGGGTCTTCTGTGTCTATGTCCATATCTCCTTCTTCTCCTAAGGACATCAGTCGTTGGATCAGGGCGCACCCTAATCCAATATGACCTCATCTTAACCAATTCAATGTGCAAAGACTCTACTTCCCAATAAGCTTACATTCTGAGGTTCCAGGTGAGCATGAATATTTTGGGGACACTCTTCAACCTGGTACACATTCCTTCCTTCCTTCCTTCCTTTACTCCCTCCCTGCCACCTTCCCTCCCTCTGTTTCTCTCTCCCTCTTCCTTCTTTTCCCCCTTTCATCCACATCTGCCTCCCGGAGCACGATGTGAGCATCCGGTGTGCTCCGAGGGGTTATCGTTCTTGCACTGTGCCTGGTGGGGCACGTGACAATTCGGTTGGAGGTCAGAAAATGTTCAGAAAACAGGGACCATGTTGCTGCTTGTAGATGACTAGCAAATCGCTCAGTGCCAACACTTAGAGTTTGCAGCAGCTGATGCTCAAGAACAAGGAGGAAAAGGAAGGTATGAGGAAAAATACAGTTGTGAGCTGAAGTAACTCTTGCATTTCACCTGCCTGATTGTAGGAGTGAAGATGAGTCAAGCCACAGTGATGCTTCCCTTTGCCTGAGATTCTCCCATGACCACACTCAGTGTCAAAGCCATGTTGAATCCCTTTAGACTGATGCTGGCCAATAACATCGCCACTAGCCACAGTGAAATGAGAATGAGCTCAAAGTGCAAAGTACACACCAGATTTCAGATACTTAGTATGAAAACAAAGAATGAAAAATATCACATTAGTAATTTTTGCACTGATGGCAAGTTAAGATAATATTTTGGATATACGGGGTTATAGAAAGTATATTATTAAACTCAATTTCACCTGTTTCTTTTTATTTTTTAAAAATGTGGCTACTAGAAAACGTCAAAGGACATATGTGGCTCGATGGTCTTTCTATTGGGCAGCGCTGTTGAGAGTCCAAAGTAACATGGTATAAAGGGATCTGCAGGGTTTGAATGTTAGCTTTGCCGTTGGCAAATTGTATGCTCTTGGGCAAGGCACTTTGCCTCCCTGGGCTTCGTTTTCCTCCTCTCTGCGATGGGCATGTTGTGAGGGCGCCTCCCCCACCTCCCTCTGGGAATCTCTAGGAGCCTCAAAGGCGAGAACATATGAGAGGCGGCTTCGTGACAGTGAAACGCAAACGAGTGTGTTTGGATCAGCATCAGCTGCCGTAGCAACCACATCTGCATCAGCACCATCACCATCGTCACTGTCGGAACTGCCTCATCCCTCAGCCAAGAGAATCAGGCCACCAGGGCAGGAGCGTAATACCAGACCCGGGGTTAAACACAGCCCACAAGAATTTATGCTTTTAGCTCTTCCCAAACCCTGTGGCTGGATTATAAGGACTTACCCTCTGCCGGCTCCCTGGACAGTGCTTTTGTCTGACTGCAGGGGGTGGGGTGGGGCAGGTCCCTGGAAAAACGTGCCTTCCACCTAGTACTTCTCAATCAACACGGTGTTTATGCATGCGTTTGGATGAGAATAAGACATGCCACTTTAAAAAAAAAAAAAAGCATTTCTGTTGCATCAGACCACCAAAGCATTTCCCCCTCTCTTTTTTTGGCCACCAAATATTTTTATGATTTTCCACATAAACAGCTAGGGAAAATGCTAGCAAGCCACTCAGGCGGCAGCGGCAGGCACGCTGTGTCTCCCAGGAGAGTAAGGGATTAAAAAAAACAACAACACAAAAACCCAACGACAACAAGACCAATGCCTAGGGGGTGGGGGTGGCAAGGGAGCGGTAACTGGTCTAAGATAGAAGTGTTTCTATGAATTCTTGGGAATTCTGGGGTAATAAACTAAAGGTCATCCTGTGGCTTCAGGCAGTGATGGCTCACTTCTGGAAGAGTGAAACATTTGCAGATGGAATTAGGCATGGGTGAGGTTAGGAGGTGGGTGGGGAGCGACCCCGCCCATCCCAGAGGAGCCGACCTGCCTCTTTGGGGGGGGGGCTCTCTTCCCAGCCTGACTTTCTGCCCCTCCACCTCCCTTCACTAAGTGAGAATCGATGTACCTGCCTCCTGAAGGACACCGGGTGGAGACCGCCAAGAGCTCGAGGTAACTAATGATTATTTGGTCTTTTTTTTTTTTTTAAGATTTTATTTAAAAAAATTTTTTTTAAAGATTTTATATTTTGACAGAGAGAGACAGCAAGAGAGGGAACACAAGCAGGGGGAGTGGGAGAGGGAGAAAGCAGGCTTCCCGCCAAGCAGGGAGCTCGATGCGGGGCTCGATGCGGGGCTCGATGCGGGGCTCGATGCGGGGCTCGATGCGGGGCTCGATCCCAGGACCCTGGGATCATGACCTGAGCCGAAGGCAGATGCTTAACGACTAAGCCACCCAGGCGCCCCTATTTGGTCTTTTCTTCTCTCGCCTCTCCACCCTGGGCCAGCTTTCCCAGAGACCTAGCGGGGCCTCTGTAGCTGGGCAGCGGCTCAGTGCTGAGAGATTCAAAATCCTGCACTTGATTCTGACTGTGTCCAGAACAATAGGCGTCTGAATCTGATTTATTAATCTTCTGGGGAGTGAGGGAAGCGGGCTTCGTGTCCAGGCTGTTTAATGCGATGACAATGGGCGGGGCTTGGGCTTGCATTTCAGCAGTGTTTATTATGGGCCGGGCCCGGGGGGGGGGTTGGGGGGGTGGTGGGGGGGTTGGGGGGGTGGTGGTGGGGTGCAGCGGGCGGAGAACACTTCCAGCGTGAGGGATGCTGCGAGGACCCACCACGCAGAACCAGGGGAGACGTGTTGAAGGAGCAGTAGGAGCAGCGGGGGTTGGTTTAGGGACGATCCCCAGATGGGCCACCGCCAGTGACTTCTTGGAGGTGGCGGGCGTGGTTCCTGGTGGCTGTGCGGCCCCGTTCAGTTCATCCCATTAACTCTGTTTTGTGGTTGAAGTTCTAGGTCTCTGGAAGACAGGAGCCGGATATGCGGGGCTAACGCGTTCCTTCTCCAAGCGGCGGGCAGGGTGAGAGGGCCTCTGGGAAGGCTGAGGGGCACATGGCGTATCCTCAGCCCTGGAAAGTCTGGATCGGAAAGACACGGGGTCACCCCAGCGTGGGCAACCAGACCGGATGCCGGGGCACCTGGCAGGCGTGTGGCCGCGAAGCAAACCATCTCGCCCTGTGAAGTGAAGATCCTCAAGTGTTCGAAGGCTTGCGAAGGGAAGAGAGAGAGAAACCGATGCATCCGGGGGTTGAGAGAGCTGGCTTTGGATTGGATTGCCTGGGTCCAGATCCTCATTCTGCCACCTGTTGGCTGTGTGATGTGGGATCCTCCATGTCTCAGTTTCTCTGTCTCTGAAATGGGGAGAGGAGAAGACCCTGTTCTGCAGGGCTGCTATTCCGGCTGAGTGAAATCATGCATGCAGAGTTCCTAGTACAAAATAAGAGCTGAAGGACGTTTGCCATTGCTCTCGGCAGCATGGACATTAACCTCATGGTGGTCATCGTTTTTATTACCCACGTGTTCTATGTGGCCCCAGAGGGTGGAAGGAGCAATGGGTGGAGACTGAAGGGAGGCTGATAGTGGTTTGACTCGAGAAAGAACAGTCTTGTTAGAACTGTAGAGAAAGGGAAGAGGAAGAAGGGGGGACCTGGGAAGAGGGGAAGGAAGGACATCAGCGGGGGAGGGAGGGGGCACTCACACGCACGGACTGTAGTGGACAAATCTGCAAAGGACAATGATGAGCCTGATGAGGCAGGAGGTGAGCACAGCCCCAGCAGGGGCTTGACCCCAGTCTGTGTTAGGGTGTCAGAGAGAGCAGAGAACAGGGAAGCTTCCGCAGGCACGGGTCACTGAGAACAAGAAAGTCTCCTTCCCCTCTCGCCGCCTCCCGGTGGCTGGACCCCTCCCCAAGGCTGGCCTGCAAAGCCAGTGAAGAAATGAGGTCTTGACGTTCTGGAAGGATGGTCCCGGGTTGCTGTTGGGCCTGTGTGTTCAAGGAGGGCTTTCAGTCTGAACAGACCCCTTAGGAAACCAAGCCTGGAGCTGTCAGCAGGGGAGAGCCCCACCCAACCAGGAGCAGCTTGCAAGGGGGGGGGTGGTTGTCTTCTAGAAGGAGGCATCCTTGGCTTCTTCCTTCTGCCTCATCTCTCTGAAGTGACCTGGCTGATTCTCATTCCATCCCGACCTGACCCTCCTCTCTACCTGAGCCATCGTTGCCCTTGACACAGGTTTATCTTCGTTCCCCCGTGCACAGCGGGTGCTCCCAGCCTGCTCTATGTGACTCAGGGACTGGCTGTATGCCAGAGCCCCAGACACCTCCACCAACCTTGACCTCTTCAGCCTGGGACCTCTTCACTGAGTGACTCGCCCCTCCAGCTTTGGGCTCCTTATTTGTAAAGTAAGGTCTCCACGCAGATGAGGTAACAGATAGAAGCGCCCTGCACAGTAAGTGGGAGCTGTGATTATATTATTATCATCAGATAGGGGGGACGATGGGACCCAGCCCTCTGTGCGGGCTTGAGGATAAGACCGCAGCCTTGAAAGAGACACCACAAACGGAGTGTAAGACGGGGCGGGGGAGGAGATAGTTGGAAGGGGGGCCGGGGGGGGGTGCCGATGTTAATGAAGTTCATGCTAAAGATACTTGGCGGCAGGGAGGCTGCAGGCCGTGGCTGGGCGCCAGGCCCAACCTCAAGCCTCATTTCCATATGCAGGTCAGCCTGCGGCATGTTTAGAGCGGCCTCTCCTCTCCAGAGCTTTACCAGGAAGGGCCAACCCCCCAGGTCTGTGGGAGGGAGGCGGGTGCTGGCTGTGGGAGGTGGGCTGTGTGCCTTTGGCTGGGAGAGCGCAGTTCCCATCAGAGTCAATTACCCGGCAGGCTCCCCGGACGTGAGGTCAGTAAGCAGGCCCCAGCACCTTGGGGCCGTGTGAATGATGTAGGCGAGATCTGTAGGTGAGGCCTTCCACACATGGCTGTGTGGTTATAAATACACACAGACCCGCACGCACAGTGCTGTGGGTGCCCAAATAACTGCACACAGCCATATAGGAGATGTAAACAGGCAGAGAGGGCCTGTGGTGCTCATCGACCTCCCCCGGGTGATCTCTGGCAAGGGCTTCCTTCCTCCTACTGCACAGGGCTGCTGGGGGGGGGGGTGCTCGGGCTTACCCTGGGGCTGTGCACCCAGGATGCCTGGCAGAAAGCATGCGCAGGGGAAGGGCACAGCCAATCTTGGGTTGGAAGGGCTTCTTTATAAATGGATCGTTTTCTGGTGTGGAGGCATCCTTCCCTTCCTCCCGTCTTTCTCATCTCTGTAAAGCTACCTGGTTGAGCAGGATCTACTCTAGCTAGCTCCTCCTCTCCACTTTCGCCACCATGGCCCTAGGTCTGGGGCATCTTCCTTCACCTGTGCTCAGTGGTGTGCTGGTAAATGTTTAACAATGGATTCTTTGAGGGGAAAAAATGAGAAAAGCCCTGATTTGTAGCATTTGTCCATTTCTGTGGTGGAGATACTCCCACTGGAGACATGGCCAGTTTCAAGCGAGCAGTGTGAGGTCACTGTGTGCAGAGCTGGGGTGGGGTGCTCAGGGCAGGCGTCATGTAGCATCCCCAGCATATGTGTGCACCAGATGTGAGGAATCGGAAGAGCAAAGCTAATAGTAAACTATCCCAAAAGAAGGAGAAAGTGATGAGTTCTTGAGTCCTTACCGCCTTTGTTTTAAATGTAAATCGATTCAGTTGTAATTTTATAAAATCTAATTGTGAAATAATGACTGCATTCCACAGCTGGCTTCCAAAAATTCTCAAATATTAAACCGCCAGTGTTTAGGGGCGTATGGGCAGGATCCCAAGGACACCCCCTGCACCAGAGCCACTGCCTCTTAGCCAGCCCCACCACCATCACCAATCTCTCTTCACTCCTGAGTTATGTGCCTTAACTGCAAACCTGATTATGTCTTTTACCCAGCTTACGTGAATTCTGTAATTTGAAAGGCCCTTCTTCATCTGACCCCACTGACCTCTCCAGTTTCAGCCCAGACTCCAGGTCCCAGCTTCTACCCCTCACATCACACCTCTTTCCATTGACCAAAGAGACCGTACTGTTGTGTGATCTCCAGGCTATGAGAAGACTTATATTGTGGAGCCATCTTTCTCCTACCCTAACCCGAGTCTCCAGCTTCCCCGGGGCTTTGTCAATTCAGCTTTTAAGACAGGTCGGCGAACGGCAGCCCATGGACCAAATCCAACCCGCTGCCTGGTTTTCCATGACCTGTGAGCCAAGCATGGTTTTTATATTTTTAAAGGATTGAAAAAAGTATCAAGACTTAGCAGAGAGGTGGTTGGGACCCTGTCCTGTAGGACCTTGGAGAGGTGGCTGGGACCCTGTCCTGTAGGACCTTGGAGAGGTAGCTGGGACCCTGTCCTGTAGGACCTGGCAGGCTGTGGAGGGGACTTTGGACTTTATTCTGAGGAACACTCTGAACTGAAGAGCAGTATCACCTGTGATATATTGAAAAGCATCACTCTGCGAACAGATCTCGTGTGGGAGGAGACCAGCGTGGAAGCAGGAAGAACAGTTAGGAAGCAGTTGCAGAAATCCTGACAAAAATCCCGGCTTATACAGGGGTGTAACATTGGAGGGGGTGGGAAATGTCCAGATTCTGGAAACAGTTTGAAGGGAGAGTCAACTGGCCGTTCTGATTGCATAATGATCATGACAAGATGAGGCAGCATGGTATGGAAATACCAAGAGCGCGGAAGGGCTGTCAGGAGAAGAGGGGCATGGGGTCTGACCGGGGGATTCAGGAAGGCTTCTTGGAGCAGCTTACCTCTGAGCAGAGCCCTGCTGGCTGAGGGAGGCATCGGAAGATGGCGATGTGGGAGAATATTTGGGATCAAGACAATAATGTGAGAGGTGTTGTGGAAGGAAACACATACTAGGTGAACAGGAGTGGCGAGTGGTCCATTGCCGTCTGTGGCACTGAGTGGAGAAGTGCCATGGGTGGCCTGGGTCGGGGAGGGCCTGGTCCGCAGAGCTGAGGGTTTTACAATGTTTTCTTATCAGTGGTAGGGAGCCATGGGAGGTTTTTGGTAATGAGTGACACGGTCTCTGATGAGAGTCTAAGAGGTCAACTTCAAGGGCAATGAGGCTTCAAAGCAAGCCTCAAGGTCAGCCTCAAGGGCAACAAGGATACCAGGTAGGAAGCCCCTGTAGTGGTCCAGGCGTGAAAGGATGAAGTGACAGAGCAGGGACTGACCCTGTGGTGGGAAGGAAGAGATGGAGTCTGGCGAATTTTCCAAAGCAGAATTTGCAGCGTACCTGATCGGTTGTTGCAAGCCGGGAGGGGGAGGGGAACTAGAGGAAGCAGCACATCTTTTGGGGTCCGTCTAGGGCTACACGGTGATGCACGGGTTAGTGGAGGCCAGATAGGTGTTGGGGTAAGTTCAGGACATGCTGAGTATCAATCAATGTGTGATGCCTGTAAACTTGTTAAATGAATGAATGAATCAAGGTCAGACTCCGAGTTTTGTGGCCAAAGAGTAAAACCTCCCCTGACCTGACACAATCTCTGAATGACTTAGGCTAAACTGGACAATTTACAGCAATGGCTGCAAGGATGCTCCCATCTGCCCAGCCCAGGCAGGTGCTGTGCAGAGCCCAGAGGTGGTGGTGGGGGCATTTGGTTTCGGGGGATGACTTTTAACAGTAAATTTTTTTTTAAAAAAGATTTTATTTATTTATTTGACAGAGAGAGACAGCGAGAGCAGGAACACAAGCAGGGGGAGTGGGAGAGGGAGAAGCAGGCTTCCCGCGGAGCAGGGAGCCCGATGCGGGGCTCGATCCCAGGATCCTGGGATCATGACCTGAGCCGAAGGCAGACGCTTAACGACTGAGCCAACCATGCGCCCCTAACAATAAACTTAAAAAACCCCCATACTTTTAATCAGAAAAACCCCAAGTGTGGAACTCTGTGCCCCAGCTAACCATCCAGCCTGGGGGATTTTCACCAGGTTATCACACCTTGTAACCAGCGCCCAGATCAAGAATAGAACGTTGCTGGTGCCCTGGAACCTGGCTCTTTGATGGACATGGGTGGGAGCCTGCCCTGGCTGAAGGCTGAGAGCCCTTGGCCTTCCCTTCTTTGGGTGGCCCTGGGCTCCCTGCTAATGGTCTTGCTCTCAGTCAGCCTGGCCTGGGGCAAAGCCCAGACTGCTGTCCCAGGGATCTGGGCAGGGCCAGCAGTCCTGAATGGGAGTCACCCCCATTCCCATCCCCACCCCTGTGTCCTTCTCTGTCCCTACAATTCGTGCAGCCTGGGCCCATAGGCCACCAACGAAACCCTTCTACTCTCCTCTGGTGAAGGGCTCTGGCTTCCACCACGGAACTGAGTGGCCTGTGGATGGCAGGCCAGGTCTCTGCAACCGTAGACCCTGCTGGAGTGGGGTCAGTCAGAGCCGAGAGAGGGACTCTCTCTTTCTTTCTTTCTTTTTTTAAAATACTTTATTTATAGGGCGCCTGGGTGGCTCAGTCGTTAAGCGTCTGCCTTCGGCTCAGGTCATGATCCCAGGGTCCTGGGATCAAGTCCCACATCGGGCTCCCTGCTCAGCAGGAAGCCTGCTTCTCCCTCTCCCACTCCCCCTGCTTGTGTTCCTGCTCTCGCTGTCTCTCTCTGTCCAATAAATAAATAAAATCTTTAGAAAAAAAAATAAAATACTTTATTTATTTGACGGAGAGAGGGAGATCGCAAGAGCAGGAACACAGGCAGGGGGAGTGGGAGAGGGAGAAGCAGGCTTCCCGCGGAGCAGGGAGCCTGATGCGGGGCGCGATCTCAGGACCCTGGGATCATGACCTGAGCCGAAGGCAGACACCCAACGACTGAGCAACCCAGGCGCCCCGAGAAGGTCTCTTTTGATCTCTATGATGTCTGAAGCACAGGAATGATAAACTTTGTTTTGATGAAAGTAATAATCCCAGTTACTACTTGAGGCCTCGCTCCACACCAGGATGAGCTCCGGGCGCATCACCGCATTTTATCTTCCCAACCACCCTCTGTGGCTGCTGCCTGTCTGTTTTCAGTGGGGCCCGGAGTTTCCTCACACTCTGATCACGTATGCAATGAAAGGTGGAAAAGAAAAATACCGTTAAGGTATTTGGTTCAGTTGGGTCACCTTAGTCCCAGCCAGTAGCTGACAGTCTTTTCGGGAACTAACTAACCCTCAGCTTGGACTGATCAGGCACCTGCTGCGCCTTTCACGATGCTTCCCCTCTCCTGGTAGGCACTGGGTGAGCGCCCCGCCGGGAAGGTGGTGGGCCTGGGACCCATGTCTCTGCAAGCGGCATTGAGCGCATGGACTTAATCACAAGGTGGGGGCTCCGGGCCAAACCTGATGGAAATGATTCCAGAGTGGTGCCTCTACTTTCTCGTTGGCCCCATAAAATGCGTATTTTTCTGGAAACTGTAGTCAAAGGTAGTGTCCAGGAGAGGGCAGTATGGAGGCACAGGGTGTGGCCTCCCCTGGGGAGAAGGTGGCATCAGGGCCTCTGGGCAAGAGACGCCGGTGACAGAAGGGTAAAGTGAGCTGCAAGTGTCAGACGACAACGGCCCCTGGCTCTGCTTCCACACACCCTGTGGAGGACAAGGTGTGGGTCACAAGCTGAGACCCACCAGGGTCTTCCCTGTCCCCAGCCAGGGGGGCCTCTCGTCCATATCAACCTGCACAGACCTGACCTTCAGGCTGATGGAGAGCTGACACCCTCCCACCCGATCTATAATTGCTAATTAGCATCCCACCACCCAGAACCCTGCTGGGATGTAGACCCTCCTGGCCTGAAACCGAGACCTGAGCCAGCTGATGCCCCTGCAGCCTAAACATGGCCTCATCCATCTCCCCAGTCTTGAGAGAGAGGTCATGTTGCCCTTTCTGCTTTCCCCATCAGGTACGCAACCAGGAAGGTGAATGCATTATCCCCAGAGATCCTGGACTGAGGTTTTCTTGGTACCACTGCATCTGTAAGGGGAAGGGGCAGATTCTTCAAGGTACCAGGGAATGGTGAGAACAGGAGCTATGATGGCCTTGGCGGTGCATGAGTGTGCTGGGCTGGCAACCCTGACCTTGGGGAAGTCACCTGCACCTGGACTGACAGCAGCTGGAGGGCTGCTCTGGCCACCCCCACCACCCCCTTCCTGGGAAGCTGGATGTTGGTCTGCTGGAGACTGGGCTGTCTCTTCACCTCTAGCCACTACCAAGGGAGGGCGACAGAGCCTCAGGCTGGGCTTGCTCCCACCTCCTGAGTGGGCAGAGCACAGAGCACTTAAGGCTGTGCATGAAACAACCTCAGTGCATGGCTGGAGTCTGGCCATGGAATGCCAAGATACACAGGCACCACTGTTCCAGCCCAGGTCCCTAGGGACTGGGGCTCCAGGGAATGAATACCTGCACATTACCTCCTCCCCAGCAACCTGAAAGCACTGTGCACAGGCTGGGGTTGGGGAGGGCACCACTGGGAACTGGGATGAAGTTGGCCCATGGGCTGTGGAGTGTGGCTTCAAAAGACCCTGTTCTGAGCCGAAGCCAGAGTCCCTAACTAGCAGATAGTGGAATGCTTTATTGTGAAGGGGCTGAGCAGAGAAGCAACAAGCAAATATCTGGCAAGATGAGCTGAGGTTTGGGAAGAGTGGGGAGGGGTCAAAGACTGGAGTGTTTCCCTGAAGTGTTGAAATGAGACTTGTACTGGGGTACGCTGGAGCTTTTTATAGAGAACTGACCATTTTGGACCATCCATCCATCCAAGCATCCATCCATCTATCCATCCATCCACTAAACCATTCATTCATTCAACAGCACTTACACTGTGCATGGAAATTGGCGGAGAGCAGTGGGGGATATAAAGTAAAATAAAGCCAGTCCCTCTTGGTCTCTATCCCCCCCAGTATAGCTAGGCTGGGGCTCAAGGAATAGCCCATAGTGGTGCCACATGCCCCGTCAATACACTTCAACACCCTGCCTCTTGTACCCATCTGAAGAAGAATGACAGTATTTGTGACAGATGATGCACTGGGTACTTGGGACATGTGCTCTCATGTAGGACTCATGACAACTCTATGCGGGGGGCAAGAGCTGGGAAGTGTAAGGACTTCACTGAAGTGACCTGCCGCATTGGTGAGGAATGGAACGGCAATACCCAATTCAGATTGGAGTCTGAAGTGGATGCTTTCTGTTTGCTGCCTCTCTACTTCACAGAACCCTGGGGCTTGGTGGCTTTTAAATCCCTAGGGGCCATGGGTCAGTGTCTCCAAAGCACGGTCTTTTTATCTCCAGCCCCAGGAGTCTATGGTCAGATCTGTAGGAGTAAAGCAAACCTGCCCTCTCACTAGCAAAAGGAACAATATTTTTGTCTAGGTCACATACTGGATTTTCAAGCAAATTACTGTACCTAATATTTTGTCAGTTTGCTAATCTCTAGGAAGTACTGAATTTATAGGGTTGCTGTGAGGACTAAGTGGATTGAGGCATGTGAAACATTCAGACCTGTGCCTGGTATGTAGTAAGTGCTCAATAAACATGAGCCATGAACACTGCCAACGCTTTTGTTTCCACACAGCTTTCTATGGCTCACCGACCTGCAAAACTGATGGTGTAGTCCCTTCCTATTAGAAATGAAATCCATCCAGGGAAGCCGACTGTGCCCAGGCTCGTTCAGTGAGCTCTATGACCATGGGCTTCGTCCATCTGCAGTGTCAGGAGAAGTGCTTCTAGGGAGGGAAACCAGGCTTACTGGGCAGATGACGGCAGAAGGTGCCTTGACCCATGGGTGGTGCTGAGTTAGCTGCCAGGGGCCGCCTCCTTCCTTCCAGCTCTTGGAGTGCCCCTGGAATGACAGCCAGCTTCCATTGTGCAGGAGCAGGTGTCCACTTTATGGTTTATCTGTGGTCCCCATCCCCTTCCCCTTTCCACCGGACCGAGGCTGAGCTGCTGCAGCGCCAGGGTGATGTCTACTTATCGGCACCTAGTAGGTATCTCGTGAGTCCTTCTTAGGGAAATAAGAAGGGTTGCTTTGGCACTAAAGAAGCAACCCATGTGTGATGCCAATGGGAGGTCGAACCAGTGGGGACAAACTGGGGTGCATCTAATATTGGGGATTCTCCTTCAACAGAGAGAATGGCAAGAGTGAGTTGACAGAAGGAATCAATGTGTTCAATGACTGACTGAGGGCTGGGTGGGATAAGGGTGTGGAGACCCCCCCCCAAGGGCCCCAAGACCTTTTGACTGAATTGTTTGTTTCTGTTGCTTTCTCTTCCTTTAGGTTTGAGCCTCTTGAGGTCAGAGAGCCTCACCGATGTGTCTCTGTGGCCTGGCAGCTTTGCACAGAGCCAGGCACAGATGGGCAGGTCCATACATAGCCGCCGTCTGGAAAACTGCCCCTGTGGGTCTGTAGTCCCAAGCCAGTGGGGACCCCTTTGTTCTCCCAGTGCTGTTGCTTCTGATCCCACCAGACAGACCTCTTTTTTCTAAGCCCATCCCTGGCCACTTCATTATCTTTTGCGCCCCCTCCACACCTCCCCTCCCCCAACCCCTCACAGAAACACAAGGAGTCTGGGCTCTGAAGAAAGAGTGCCTGCCCAGATTTGATCAAGACACAAGTGAGAGGCAATGATTTGTGAAGAAATCCTGGTCCCGTCTAATGGAATTTTCCCAAAATAAATTCATGTAAACAACTTCCCACAAAGAGGCAGTCAGGGGAGCTGGGTGTGTAAACAGCGTGAACAGTCGCAAGTACTATGGGCTCCAGGGGTGCCGTGTCGTCTGGAGGGGGGGCGGTGGGGAGACTCCCTTTAGCAAAACACCTTTGGCTCCAGTCCTTCTGACATCATAATGTCAGCCAATTCATTAACTTAAAAAAAAAAATCCTTATTTTACTATCATCCCTAAAACATAGAAACACCACTTTGTAGTTAAAAAGACTGCAGAAAGGATTTTGCTTAAAATTCTCATCCCACTTCCAAACCAACCGAACCAGGAGATGATCTTCATGCCTCGAGAACTGGGGGCAGGAATGAGGTGGGTGGAGAGAGAACGGGGAGGGGGGAGTGGTTGGAGGAAAAAAAAACCCTGGAGAAAATGATGTCTCTTTGGGGCTCAGTGATGGGTATGAATAAACTCATACAGTTCCTAGAATCAGATGAAAATCTGCTCTTCTTAAGGCACTCAGAAATGGAAGATGGCTGGGGGCTGGGCTGTGTGTACGGCCGTGCAGACCAAGCTTCCGGAGGGAAGTGTGTGCAGGGGATCTTTGTGGACACATCCTTCCCCCAGACATTTTTCCCAACCCAGCCTGGCTTTCCCCAACCTGAGCTGTTTTCAGGACCCTGCCATTACCAGGGCCCGGAGAGAGACTTGTATTCAGGTTCCCACCAGACCACTGGGAAGCTCTCGCGAGACTTTTGGCAAATTGCATCACTTCTCTGGGTCTCAATTCCCTCACCTCTGCAGTGGCCACCTGGATAACACTCCCAACCCTGTGGATGGCAAAGAGTTGTCAAGTTCAAGTAGGGCATGGCTGCGAAGTTGAGGGATTTTGATTATTATAATCAACTTGATTCTGATTTTTGCTTAAGCCCTATCTTGGCTCACTTGGATATTGCTGAGAAATCTGCCTTTGCAGAAGTCGGAGACAGGGAAACAGGAAGAGTTGGGGGTGGGGGTGGCTCCTGAAGGCAGTGGGAGGAGCCAAGACGCCTCTGGGAGTTAGGAGGGGGCAGAAGGAAAGGGGAAGCCGGTGGCCACCAGCCAGGCCGATGTGCCCCGTGCAGGGTTCCAGAGGATCCCAGGACTGCCTTCTGCAATCTCTTCTTTTAACCAAGCCAGAAGCCTGCTGGTCCTGATGATGAAGAGCTGACTCTGGCCCTCTGGCCCTGGGTTTTAATTTTTTGCCCCCTGGAAAAGGGTTGTGCCTCCCCACTCTCTGCCATGTGACTCTACAGCCCTCTCCCACTGTGGGCGGAGGTCACGTCCTTACCCCATTGGTGTTGGCTTGGCCATCCTGACTTGTTTGGGCCAATGAGATGCTAAAGAGGCATTTGGAGACCTTAAAAGTGCTTGTGCTCCTAAGATGTGCCATGAAAACATGTCCCAGTAGCTGCTGGTCCAAGAAGAATGTGTGGCTACACGGGTAGGCCTGCACGCCCCCCAGAGCCTGGAGCCAGGCACAGCTGATCTACAGCCTGCCACAGAGCTGCCCCAGGCAACAGAACTGACAGGGGCACCCATGCTTGTTGTTGTAGGTCATTGAGTTTTGGGGAGTGTTGTGATGCAGCACTATTGCAGTCTGACACCCTGATAATGAGGATGATACAGGCAGTCCTCACTTTGCCCGGTTCCGTGGCAGCCGAGATTGGCAAGTGTGAAAACCTGGTTCTGATGCCCACATACAGTTAATATGGTACTGTGCAAAGTGAGGATGGCCTATAAGAATTAATAATTTTTCATAATTTAAAAAAAATTAACAGCAGAAACTTACTCCTCACAGTTGTGGAGGCTGGAAGTCCACGATCAGGGTGCAAGCATGGGGTTGGGGGAGGGCTCTCTTCTGGGTCGCAGACTTCTTGTGTCCTCACATGGCAGAAGGAGGCTGACAGCTCTGTGGGGTCTCTTAGAATGGCATTTGTCCCACTGATGGGGGCTCCACCCTCATGACTGAACCAACCCCCAAAGGCCCCACATCCTAATACCGCCACCTTGGGCAGTAGGATTTCAACATATGCATTTTGGGGAGACACAGACTTTAAGACCATAGCACCTCTTAAATGCTCATCTAATCCCTTGGTCACACTGGGTGACCTACCCAACCATGTTCCCGAGAAAACAGAGGCCATTGGGATGGAAACATTCCCAACCTGTCACCACACTCCTCTCAAATGAAGGGACCTTATCTCCTTCTCTTTCTCCTGTCAGAGAGGATTGCCCTTCTATTATGTCCTTTATCTTTGCTCTTAAACTTTAGAGGAAAAGAAATAACGAGTTTACAAGAAACAACTGTCCTGTACATTATTGATTTCCTCTCTTTTAGTCAGGATTCTTGCAATAGAATCAATTTCCATTCACTCCTCAACCACAGAGTGTGGCATTTCCTTGAGCCATCCTCCCGAAATGTTCAATGAAGAGCTCAATCGCGTCTCGGTTGTTCACATGTTGTGGATATTTTCTCTTCTTTACGGTAGCGAACATTTCCTTTTTAAAAAGCATTAGCTCCCCAACGTATGTAGAGCACCAGAAGTCCACGAGGCCATAGAAGGCAGGATGCCGTAGAGCTTAGTAAGTAAGAGCTTGCCCTCTGAAGTCAGGTAGTCTTAGATGGGAATTCTGACTTGGCCACATTCAACCTTTGGGACCTGGACAATTTACTTGGCCTCTCAGAGCCTCAGGTGCTTCATCTTTGTAGCAAGGATAATCATTTTTGTCAGAGGGACATGAAAGGGGTTATTAACCTTTTTAGTACAGAGCCTGCACCTGGTACATGCATCATTATTATTAGCTATTATTTTGAATGTGAAATAATGTTTGTTTCCATAAAGCAATGTCTCCACTAAAGGCCAAACAAAGTGAAGATGTAAGTGGCTGTGAGGAGATGGAAGGCCCATTTGCTGGGAGCCTTCTCAGAGTGGAAGGTCATCTTCTCCCTACATGGGGACAAGGGAAGGACAGGGGTTCCAGGCAGCCCTGGGCTCAACAGTGTCACCTGGGTGAAGTGATGACGCTCTTCAGCCTTCTTGAGTTCTCTTCCTTCATCCAAAGCCCCTTCTCTCTCTTGTCATCTGCTGCAGAGTGAGTCAAGTTGCCGCTGATGGACCCTCTAGGAAACAAGTCTTCTTTCACTTAAAATAGGGGGTGAGGGTTGAGGGACAGAGAAGGAGCCATGTGTTTGGAATTACGGCCTGTGGGCTGGGGGCCCACAAGGTTGGGATTATGGGCATGAGCCTTGGAGTGGATACTCCTCTTTTTCCCCCGGGGCTGTCAGAAAGGCATGGCTCTTGTGCTTTAAAAGTTGGATGCTTGAGGCACCTTCCCTATCAAACTTGGCGGAAGCCTATGACAACAATGACGACAGTAATGGTAAGCTTTAGTCCAGCGATGTGCAGTTTCTGCGAAGCACGTTATTTGATTTTGGTTCTCACAGCTCTTCTAGGAGGAAGGCAGGACAGGAATTTTAGCCTTCTTATTGGAGAAGCAGCAAGTAAAAATCTCAGTTCATAAACTCAGATGTGCAAATATTCAACTGAAATTTCCGTTACAGGCTCCCGCCGTGTTGGGAGGATACAATTTAATTCTTGGTCAATTCTTTCTCCTGTGCCCTGCAGCATTTCTCATGGGGTTTTTGTCTAGGTTCCGTGAGGCAGACTGGTCTTCGCGGGTCTCCACTGACATGTCCCTTGTCCTGTCTGGTTCTCGGTCAGTGCGGTCACCGTGGCGTCTGCCATTCCTTATTCCCGATTGCAAGAGGTCTGGCTGTCTCTCAGTAACACCTGGGCCTCCTCATCTACACGGGGAACAGCCATCTCCTCCCTTGCCACTCTGGTGATGTCTGACTCTGCGAGGCCTCCCAGGGTCCTCCTTTTCTGGACATGTCACACAGCCTCTTCACTGTGGATTTGCCATCAGTGCGATCAATGCCACCCCCACCACAACCAAATAACCAAGGCTTTATGCATCATCAGCTTCCTTTCCAATTGCTAATCCCACAAAGGTAGGAGAGTTCAAACGCTGTAGAAGTTCATCAGTCCCCTGACAAATGGGTGTTCCTCATCAGGAGGTGGCTCTCCAGGCCGAACCTTCCTCCTGTAGCTCACTCATCCTCGGCATGTGGCTTCCAAAGTTACAGGGTGTGCTGGCACTGGGGGCCAAGGGGACAAAGGAAGAGCTTGGAAGGTGTTTCTGGGCCAGGCCTAGAAGTGCCCCACATCACTGCCGATCACATTCTATTTGCTAGGACTCAGTTACTTGGTTACGTATACCTGCTGGGGCGTCTGGCAAATGTAGTCTCCCTGCATGCCCAGGAACCAAGGGGTGAAGGGCTTGGTAAAAAGCTAGCCTGTCTCTGCTACCCCATTTCTTCCTTATATGGGGGTGGTGTCCTTTAATCAGTCTTGGATCAAGCAACTTAATTCCAGTTCATCATATAAGAGCTGTGTCTTGAGACTCCAGGGTCTCTATTTTTGAAACCCAAGAGCTATTTCTTGGCTTCTGAGGTAGTTTTTCTTCCCTGAAGAAGTAGAGGCTGTGAAGTCTATTTGCCTAAAGGAATAAGGGAAATAGGTATTTCCTAGAAACAGGAAACACCAGAGAAAAACACACTGACAAATATTTCACAATCTTTAAGAGGTAAAGTGATTTGTTGGCAACGGCGCAGCTCACAAACGATGGGGCTGGGGGCTTGATTCAGAATCTAAAGCCTCAACCTTTTTGTTGGGATCCCCAAACCATAACACCTGGTAGGCCAGGAATCCAGGAGAGGCCCAGTTCATCCATTTTCTGGTGTGTCTGGGTGTCTGGACCAAAGACGCTTGGGCACACTCAGGGATCTCAATAGGGATGGAACAGGTGAGCTCAGAGACCTTCCAGGAGTCTGTGTGGGGATCTGCATCCCAGTGAATTTACGTTGATCATGTCTTCCCTCCTTTTCCTTTCTTACTTGCCTGTCCACTCCAATTTCTCTTAGCTCTCTCTACTCCTTTCTAAGTGACCCTCCCCCCACCTTATCAACACCTCCTGCTCCCCAGGGCTCCACGCTCTGCTGCTGCTAGAGATTCAAATCAGTGTCTAAGCTGGGTTGTGGGTCATCCAACCAACACTTCATTCAGCCAACACTTACTGAGCACTCCCTTCTGTAATGAGCACTGTTTTGTGAGCTTTTCAGGGTGACTTGCTAAGAGAACATAATCTTTGGGTTAGACAAACTAGAGTCGGCATTCTGGTTTGGTGGCTCAAGAAGAGGATGGTGGGCAAAGGGACTTAAGTTTCCTGGGCTTCACCCCCCTCATTTCTAAAGCAATAGAAATAAAACCAATTTTTCAGGATTTGTGTTGAGGATCATATGTAGACGGGACTTGCACAGAGCTGGTCCTCACTTCTCTGCAACCAGTGTACAGACCCTCCTCCATTTGTTCCCATTTTCTCCTTCTTCTCCTTAGAGGCTCATCCTCCCACACGTGCTCTGGACCCTAGCCCCCTGGGACCTCCCAAGGCCCTCTCCCTATCTTCATCTCCTCTCCCGACTGTGTTGTCCTTCTGCCCTCCCTACTGGATCATTCCAATCAGGCTCTAACAACTGCCCAAGTTTTTCAACTTTTTAAGAGGATAAAAAACATCCCTTGAGCCCCCTCCCCCATTCTGCTCCAGCTCCTACCTTTCTTCTACTCCCCACCCACCCCAGGCACAAGTGCTGAAAAGAACTGCCCGCACATGCTGCCCTCGCACCCACCTATCCAATATGGCACCCACTCCACTACTTCATGAGGCTGCTCTTGCCAAGGTCACCAACCACCACCACGATGCGATCCACAAGGTCTTCTCTGTCTTCATCCTACTTAACAGTGAAATAGCTAAGGACCCTGTGGACCATTCCTTCCTTTTTAAAACATTAGTTTTTCCTGGTTTTCCTCCTATCTTTTGGGCGGTTCCTTGTCAATCTCTTCTTCCTGCCTTCCAAATGTTGGGATCCCTGGTTCTGAGTCCTCCTCTCTTCTCTCTCTACAATCTCCCAAGTGATTTTACTCATTCTCATGACTGGATGTGACATCTATATGTTCTCATTCCCAAATGGCTAGTTCCAAAATGTTGATTTCTTTGGAATTCCAGACTTCCATAGGGAACTGCCTGCCTGACATCTCCAAAGACGACTCTTTATCTTGCCCGACATCTGCGCCCCCTTCTGTCCTTCCCCATCTCTGTTAACCGTCATCTTCATCCTCCTCCTCCCTCACTTCCCATATCCATTCCGTCACCAGGTTCTGTTGATTCCTCTCCCCAGGGACCGTTCTGTCAAGCTCATTGCATTGCAGCCACGCTGGCCCTCTCCTTCCAATTTCCGGTGGTACGGTGTTCATGGCCACCTCGGAGCTTTGACACACAATTCTCGGCTCATCACCTCATTCCTGCACCTCCTTTTAGTCCCGGCTTAAGTGCCACTACTGCCAGTCTAATTCCAATGCGTCCTCCTATTATTCTCCCCCACGTGTACTATCCACTTTCTTCCAGCACTCATCACAGCGGGGGATTATATAATTGTGTCCTTGCTTACTACTAGCAGTTTGCCTCCCCAGCCGACTGTAAACTCTGGGAGTGGTGGACCATGCGTCTTTGGCTCACACCTGTGGTTCCAGTCCTGGCACACAGTAGAAACTCAGTAAATAGTCACTATTGAATAACAGCTAATAGTTCATGAGCTCTTCTCTGTGTCGGGCAGCCCTCCAAGCACTTCGCTGTATTGTCTTATTCAATCCTCACAACAGCCCTAGGAGGTACGTACTATTTTCCACTTCAGAGGCAAAGACATGGAGATACAGAGAGTTTAAGTAACTTGTCTAAAGCCACCCAGCTAGGAGGTGGAACTTGGATGTGAACTTCTGGTCCTCAGCTCTTAATGTCCTTGCTCTGCCATCACTCAAGAGTGAATGGACACAGTCGGTTCTCAGGAAATGGAGCTGCGGGGTGGTAGTTTCCACTTACTTCTCTTGGGACTGAAGAGGAGGGGAGTTCAGAACCTGGGGGCATCCCCCACCCCATCCTACTGCATCTCCTAGTACCTTAGTATTACCATAGTACCGTAGTACCTACCAGTTGGTTGGTCAGAGGGACTCTGGAGCCTCAGGTGGGTCGGGGGTTGGGGGAGGCCCAGGGCTTACAGACACCAAGGAAAATGGGCCAGGCTGTCATTGAGAAAGTCGCCCCAGAAAAGAGGCCATCCTCAGTCTTAAGGCAGCAGGAGCACGGAGGAGGCTTGCCCGGGAATGTTCTGGTTGATGCGGTGCAGTGCTCACTGACCTGGGAACCTTGGGAGAAGGGACCATAGTGGAGGATAAGCAAGTTTTAAAAATGGCATCGAACGAAACAATAATATTTGCGTTTCCTAAATCCCAAAGCAGGGTAAGCAGCGGGTGGGTATGGAGAAGCCACTGGCTGATCCTGCTTTGTCCTGCTTCTAAGCCTTTCTTTGCTCAGGCTGTCCCCTTTGCGTCAGTTTCCCCTAACCCACACCCCTGCAGCCCCAAACCACATGTGGTGTCCCCTCTGCATTCTTCCCATATCCTCTTTGAGGGCAAGGATTGGGACTTATTCAGCCTGTATCCCCAGGTCCTCATATTGTGCTTGGCACTTAGTAGGTTCTTTCTCATGTTTGTGGACCCGATGAATTCCTCCAATTCCTCCAGGTGGAGTTGGCTACTTTGTCTTCTGTCTTATCTTCCTAAACGGTACACACGCCTATCACACTAGCTGGCCCCTAGCACTCAAATATTTCTTTATTCTTCTGCCTTCCCAGTTAGAATGCAAGCACCTGGGACCCAGGAGCCATGCCCAAATCATCTTTGTATCTTCAATGTTGAGCACTTGTGTTAACTGAACGAAGGAGTGGATGATCTTCCTTCTGCGGTCCCGAAGAACCCCGGCCTCCTGCCGTGCTTCCCTAGCAGGTCTGACTTTGGAGCAGTGCCCCCCAGAGGCGGGGAGGTGAAAGAGCACGTGGGGGAGCGGAGAGCCTGGCCCAGGAGAGGGCCGGCTGCCGGCTGATTCCGCTTGCAAAGCTCCTCAGGGTTTATAGTTCAGCTATCCTCATTGTCTAAAGACCAGGTACAGCTCTGGGGGAAATGAGACGCATGCAGTTGCTTCCTAAACATAACAATTGCCTTGAGAATCTGCTAAATACCAGTCACTGGACCTATATTTCTTTCATTTTTTGGATACCTACAAGTAAGGTATCATTGTTTTCATTACACAGATGAAGACACAGAAGCTCAGAGAAGGGAAATGTTTTGCCAGTCTTGTAAGGTAGACTGAACTCAGCGTCCATGGACAACTTTTTGACCACCACTGCCTTTCTTCCCTCAGGGAGATTTATAAATAGATCGGGTTATGCTCTCTTCCTGACGGCAGGGCCTTTTTCAACCAGGTGGCTTTTTGAAGGGAGTGTTCCTTTTTGTTACGTGAGACTCCCTAGGACCGGGCTGAGAAAATCGAAGACAGAGGCGACGTCGGCCAGATCTTATAGCTGGCCACCAGGTGGTGCTGTTGGCCCAACATGCGGTCCTACTATACTGGCCTGTGGGGGAGAGCGGACGTGCGTTGAGAAAGAAGCCTTCGACGTTGTCATCAGAGCCACGGGTCCTTGACTTTCCATTTAAGTCACCTCATTCGAGCCCCCAAACTGCCAAGGGTGTTGGCATCTCTTTTATATGGAGCCTCAGAGAATTTAAGTAATTGGAGTGAAATTCCCAGAGTTACAAATCGAAGAGTCAGGATTTGAAACTAGGTCTGTTGGATTCCAAATCTCCGGATTCTTGTATGTAAAGGCAGACAAGACCTGACTCGTGAGTTTCACAGCAACCTTCCAGCCTCTGTTTTACCTGGCCTAGCTGGAAATGGATTATCTGGGAAATGGCCACACAATGTCAGATCCCTTGCCGACTTTTAAAGAGCCGGGGTCCACCAGGGATTCTCTGGGGGAACATGGGCACTCTCTAGAGCACTGTGCCATTTCTTTTTTGACAAGTGATTTTAGTCATTGGCCTTTTCACATCTTCGTGCGTTCATTCTCTTGGTGGAAGTTGCAAATTCAGCTTAGAGTTATGGACAATTCATGTGACCTTCTGGAAAATACCGTCCTGCATCTTCCTGTTTCTGGAACTACAAGTCAGCTTTTCTTTTCTTTTCCTCATTTTTCAAGAAGATACATGTTGATCTGTATTGACAGTTGTAATTGTATAAACAGAAACAAATTCAATAAAGAACAGGGTTGCGTAGGACAAGGGGAGATACAGGGGAGGCATAAACCATTGATCAAAACAAGAATATTGGTGCCTCATTAACAAAACAATTGCTTAGCTACCAATGTCCTGGGAGACTGATGAGAGTCTGGGCCAGGAGGAGTCATGTTGGTCATGATGCAAGCTTCTGTGTATGGTCTGGGATGTGCTAAGGATGAGGAGCACATTATATCTAACCCTCAAACAGCCTCTGCAGAGGATATTATTGTCCTTATTTTATAGAGGAGGAGGAACACACAGCATCGTGGCTCAAAGTGTGGGCTCTGCTGTCGGCTCCCTAGATTGAAACCTACCTCTTCCATGGAGCTACAGGTCCGGGTCTACCAGATGTATCTGTGTATTTGCAGGTGTCCCACTCTGCCTGGGACCCCACAGAGGCTTCAAGGATGGTACTGGGAATGGGAGACCCACATGGAGGGTGCGGTCAAGTCTGCAAAGATCAGACTTGATCAGAGTGTTTTAGGGTGCCTGTGGGATCTGGGACATTTGGCTGTGTGTTTTGTATCCTTCATATTTCCCATCTCTTGGGGCCCCTCAGTCCTTTCCCTTACTATGTCTTTTTCCTGAATGGATGATCCCCAAGACCTTTCTCCAACTACCTGGAATGCCCCACAGTGCCTTGCTCTTTATATCCTTCCCTGGTGCTCAGGAAGAGGGACTTCACATCATTGTGCCCATGCCGTGGCCTCCTCGTGGACCCACATCTTCTGCTAAGACTTATTCCTCTTCGTGAAGATGCCCTTCCTCCTCCGTTCATCCTCCCACATTCTCCTAAATAATCAAATGGGCAATATCTTGAAAAAAATGAAATGTTTTTTCGGTTTTCTAGAAGAAAATGGACCCCAGGTTTTTTGAAAGCGTAAGAACTGAGCTGGATTCTCCAGGCCCTCCAGCAAGATGAACATTGCCTCCCATTTGGGAATATTCCTGGTCACTCCTTCCAGAGCTGGCCCCTTTCCTCAGGGCTCCAGGCCTCCTATCCTCTCCAGGAGTGCCTGGACCAGTTTGCTCAGGAATCTGAGCCGGGGAGTGTCCTGTGCTGGGCTCCATGGTCATCCCCGGGGCTCTACAGGAAGTGATGACTCCCTGTGTGGATAAGTGTGAGCTAAGCATTCTCTAGTTCTTATTTTTGATCCTCACAATGGCCCTGCAGGGCAGCTATTGTGCCCATTTTACAGATGAGTGAACAGGGTGCAGAGAGGTGAAGTAACTTGTCCAGTCTTCTCAGATACTAACTGGCAGAGTCAGAATCAGAATCCAGACGTTAAAGTTCTTGTTCTTTCTACTGCTCCTTGTGCAGGAGCCCAGGGTGGAAGGGGCTGTGGAAGCAGCATGGGATGGGCAGTGGATGAGGTTTTCGGGGTTGCTATAGCAAATTACCACACACAGAGTGGTTTACAACAGAAATGTATTCTCACCGTTCAGGAGACCAGAAGTCTAAAATCAAGGTGTCGGCCGGGCCACATCTCTGAAGGCTCGAGGGGAGCATCCTTCCTTGCCTCTTCCAGCTCTTGAGGTTCTTGGGCACGAGGCAACATCACTCCAATCTCTCCCTCTGCCTTCATGGTGGCTTCTCCTCTCCCTGTCTCTCCTCTGTGCGTTTCTTATAAGGACACATGTCATTGGCTTTGGAGCCCACTTGGATAATCTGGGATGGTGTTATCTGGAGATCTTTAACCTCATTACAACTTCAGGGACCCTTTTCCCAAATATGGCAGAATTCAGATGTTTGGGGAGGTGGACATGTCTTTTGGGGGCCACCATTCAACCCATTACAGACAGCCATCCTCCAACAGGGAAAGCAGGAGATCCCCTGTCTCTGGAGCTCCAACAACTAAGGTTGGGGCCAAGGAGAGTGGAAGCTTAAGGGACACAAGTTTTTACTCATTATAAATAAGAACTTTTTGGTGAGTCGGAGTGAACCAAGGTGGCCTGTGCCCCCTGTGGAAGCAGCAAGTTCCTGTCATTACAGATGAAAATCAGGGCTGGTTTGTCCTTTGGCGTGGTGGGCACAGGGTAAATAATACTGTAGAGGCCCTGGACATGTTTTAATTGCTTTTAAAATCAGAAAAAAGGAAGTTTTGAGTTGAAGAAAATATTTTTTATGTAATTTTCATATATTAGTCTCTATACCAAAGCAGTGGTAAAATATGGCTTAAAATTTTGTTTTACCTCAATGAGATACCACCTCACACCAGTCAGAATGGCTAAAATTAACAAGTCAGGAAACGACAGATGTTGGCGGGGATGTGGAGAAAGGGGAACCCTCCTACACTGTTGGTGGGAACGCAAGCTGGTGCCACCACTCTGGAAAACAGTATGGAGGTTCCTCAAACAGTTGAAAATAGAGCTACCACATGATCCAGCAATTGCACTACTGGGTATTTACCCCAAAGATAAAAATGTAGGGATCCGAAAGGGTACGTGCCCCCCAATGTTTATAGCAGCAATGTCCACAATAGCCAAACTGTGGAAAGAGCCAAGATGTCCATCGACAGATGAATGGCTAAAGAAGATGTTGTATATATACACAATGGACTATTATGCAGCCATCAAAAGGAATGAGATCTTGCCATTTGCAACGACGTGGATGGAACTGGAGGGTGTTATGCTGAGTGAAATAAGTCAATCAGAGAAAGACATGTATCATATGACCTCACTGGTATGAGGAATTCTTAATCTCAGGAAACAAACTGAGGGTTGCTGGAGTGGTGGGGGGTGGGAGGGATGGGGTGGCTGGGTGATAGACATTGGGGAGGGTATGTGCTATGGTGAGCGCTGTGAATTGTGCAAGACTGTTGAATCACAGATCTGTATTTCTGAAACAAATAACGCAACATATGTTAAGAAAAAAGAAATAGAATAAGATAGCAGGAGGGGAAGAATGAAGGGGAGTAAGTCGGAGGGGGTGACGAACCATGAGAGACGATGGACTCTGAAAAACAAACTGAGGGTTCTAGAGGGGAGGGGGGTGGGGGGATGGGTTAGCCTGGTGATGGGTATTAAAGAGGGCACATTCTGCGTGGAGCACTGGGTGTTATGCACAAACAATGAATCATGGAACACGACGTCAAAAACTAATGATGTAATGTGTGGTGATTAACATAACAATAAAAAAATTAAAAAAATTTGTTTTATTTCATTTTAATTTTTTAAAGTTTTTAATTTTAGTTCCAATGTGGATATCATACAGTGTTATATTATTAGATTCATGTGTACAATATAGTGATTCAACAGTTCCATACATCACCCGGTGCTCATCATGACAAGTGTACTCCTTAATCCCCATCACCTATTTCCCCGCATCTCCCACCCACCTCCCTTCTGGTAACTATCGGTTTGTTCTCTATAGTGAAGAGTGTGTTTCTTTCTTTCTTTCTCTCTCTCTTTCTCTTCTTTTCCTTTATTTGTTGGTTTCATTTCTTAAATTCCACATATGAGTGAAATCATATGGTGTTTGTCTTTCTCTGACTGACTTATTTTGCTTAGCATTATACTCTCTAGCTCCATCCACGTTGTTGCAAATGGCAAGATTCCATTCCTTTTTATGGCTGAATAATATTCCATTGTATATCTATACCACATCTTCTTTATCCATTCATCTATTGATGGACACTTGTGCTGCTTCTATAATTTGGCTATTGTAAATAATGCTGCAGTAAATATAGGGTTGCATATATCCTTTTGAATTAGTGCTTTTGGATTCTTTGAATAAATGCCCAGTAGTGTGATTACTAGATTGTAGGGTAGTTCTACTTTTAATTTTTTGAGGAACTTCCATACTCTTTTCCACAGTGGCTTGCACCAGTTTGCATTCCCACCAACAGTGCATAAGGATTCCTTTTTCTCTACTTCCTTGCCAACACTTGTTTCTTGTGTTTTTTGTTTTAGCTATTCTGACATGTGTGAGGTGATATCTTATGGTAGTTTTGATTTGCATTTCCCTGAAGATGAATGATGTTGAGCATCTTTTCATGTATCTGTTGGCCATCTGTATATCTTCTTCGGAGAAATGTCTGTTCATACCTTCTGCCCATTTCTAATTGGATTATTCATTTTTAAAAAAGATTTTATTTATTTGAGAATGCAAGAATGAGTGGGGGGAGGGGCAGGGGGAGGGGGAAGCAGACTCCCCACTGAGCAGGGAGCCTAATGCGGGGCTCGATCCCAGGACTCTGAGATCATGACCTGAGCTGAAGGCAGATGCTTAATGGACTGAGCCACCCATGCACCCCAGGATTATTCATTTTTTGAGTGTTGAGTTGTATAAGTTCTTTATATATTTTGGATTCTAACCCTTTATCGGATATGTCATTTGCAAATATCTTCTCCCATTCCACAGGTTGTCTTTTACTTTTGTTGATTGTTGTCTTCTCTTTGCAGAAGATTTTTATTTTGATGTAGTTCCAATAGTTTATTTTTACTTTTATTTCCCTTGCTTCAGGAGACATATCTAGAAAAATGTTGCTATGGCTGATTTCAGCAAAATTACTGCCTGTGCTTTCTTCTAGGATTTTTATGTTTTCAAGTCTCACATTTTGGTTTTTAATCCACGTTGAGTTTATTTTTGTGTAGTGTGTAAGAAAGTGGTCCAGTTTCATTCTTTTGCATGTAGCTCTCTAGTTTTCCCAACACCATTTTTGAAGAGACTATCTTTTTCCCATTGTATATTCTTGCCTTTTTAAAAATTTATTTTTATTTATTTTTTAAAAAGATTTATTTCAGAGAGAAAAAGAGAGAGCGAGAGTGGGGAGGTGGGAGGGGCAGAGGGAGAAGGCGAGAGAGAATGTTCGAGCAGACTCCCTGCCGAGTGCAGAGCCTGAGGCAGGGCTCAATCCCAGGATTCTGAGATCATGACCTGAGCTGAAATCAAGAATCAGATGCTTAACCAAATGAGCCACCCAGGCACCCCTCTTGCCTTTTTTATTGAATATTAATTGACCATATAATTGTGGGTTTGTTTCTGGACTTTCTATCATGTTCCATTGATCTGTCTATTTTTGTGCCAATATCATACTGTTTTGATGACTACAGCTTTGTAGTATAACTTGAAAATCTGGAATTGTGGTACCTCCAGCTTTGTTTTTCTTTTTCAAGATTGTTTTGGCTCTCGAGGATCTTTTGTGGTTTCATACAAATGTTAGGATTATTTGTTCTAGTTCTGTGAAAAATGCTGGTGGTATTTTGATAGGGGATTGCATTAAATGTGTAGATGGCTTTGGGTAGTGTGGACATTTTAACAATGTTTGTTCTTCCAATTCGTGAGCATGGACTGTCTTTCCATTTGTTTGGTGGAGGAAGGGGCCCCTGAAAGAAAAAGTGCCTAGAGCCCATGAAAGTCATCATGTGGCCCTGGCTAGACCACAGCTTAGTGGAGAAGCAATAAGGAGAGAGGACCCTGAGTGCTGGAAGGGGGAGGTAACCATTCCCCAACACCTTCATCCATGCTCTGGTACTTATTTACCCTGGGGTCTCATCACCCAGGAATGAGGACCCTCCATCTCAGAGGACAAAGCCCTCTTGCAAGGATATCTGCTCGAGATCACTTGGAGCAGACGCTTGAGGATGGTACCTCCTGGCAGCTTGTCATGGCTGGCATCTCAACAGTGCCCACATTTTGTGAGCATTTGTTAAAGGTTAAACAAGAACAACAGCAGCAGCAATAATAATAATGATGATGATGATGATGATGCATAAATCCCTTGGGAGAGAAGGGAAGGGGACTCACATTTTCTGAAAGCATACATTCTTCAGGCACTTTATAGAATTATTTTATTTTTACATTTTACAGCTCAGAAAAGTGAAGCTCAGAGAGATTAAGAAACTTGCCCAAGAAAGAGCCCAGATGTCCATCAACAGATGAATGGGTAAAGAAGATGTGATACACACACACTTAAGAAACAAAACAGAAGATCATAGGGGAAGAGAGGAAAAAATAAAACAAGACAAAATCAGAGAGAGAGATAAACCATAAGGGACTCTTAATCATAGGAAACAAACTGAGGGTTGCTGTTGGGGAGGTGGGGGAGGGATGGGGTAACTGGGTGATGGACATTAAGGAGGGCAAGTGATGTAATGAGCACTGGGTGTTTTATAAGACTGATTAATCACTGACCTCTACCTCTGAAACTAATAATACATTATATGTTAATTAATTGAATTTAAATTAAAAAACTTAAAAAAAGAAAAAAAACTTGCCCAAGATTTTTTTTTTTTTAATTTATTCATTTGAGACAGAGATACAGAGTGAGAGAGAGAGAGCGGGAGCAGTGGGGAGAGGCAGAGGAAGAGGGAGAAGTAGACTCGCTGCTGAGCAGGGAGCCCGATGCTGGGCTCGATCTCAGGACCTGGAGATCACAACCTGAGCCGAAGGCAGACGCTTAACCATCTGAGCCACCCAGGCGCCCCTTGCCCAAGATTTTAATAGCTAATATGCAATGGACACAGGTCTATTGGGAGCCAGTTCTATCTGATTCCCCTGAGTATCCATTGCATGGCATTGCCCCCAAATTCCTGGACAGTGTGTTGGGGAAGAGGGAGAAAAAACACTGGATGGGGGAGGGGAGGAGGAGGAGGAGGAGGGTGGGGCCAGAGTTGAGATGAAGCTTCTCATCCAGGATTTTTGGGCTCTGGATCCCTAGTGTGGTTGGACTGAAAGGAAACAGACTGGGAAGTCAGCACGCCCAGAGCCTTTATTCAGGCTAAAAGGGGAGAGAATGCTCCGTGGCCTGGGCTGTAGCATTCCCAGGGGTGAAATGCGAGGAGGTGGACGTGATCTCCAACATTTGAGGACGGGATTCATCTGTTCCTTGGCCCTCCTTCAGCTCGTCACCCCAGCTAGCCTGGAGGCCCCTCAGGAGCAGGGAATAAGTCTTTCATTTTATGTACTCAAATTTATTATTTCAGTGTCGTCTTCGAGATTTTTGCCTCCGTGGGTACCACTTGTATTCCTATGTACTGAATATGAGCCTTGAAATTTACTTTATTTTTCATTAAAAGTGACTCCTGTCCTAAACCAGAATATTTATGGAATCATGGGCTCAATTCATTTGTTCATTCCTTCGACAAGTCTTGGTCGAATGCTTAAGGGGTGGTCGGCTCTTCTAGATGCTGGGGAAATAGCAAAGAACAAACAGGCCAAATCTCTACCTTATGGAGATTATATCTTCTGGAGGAGTTGGAGAATAAATACATATGCAAGAGAATTTCAGATAATGATAACACCTCTGGAGGAAATTGGCATGGTGATGTATTAGGTAAATTACAAACACACACAGGACAGCACGAAATCGTCGAGAAACACTACTTAACTTTATCACAAACAATGTGCTGTGTTATTTTATCTCCTTTTCCATTTTATATCTACATATGCTGTCTGTGAGCCACTAAAGATCGAGGCACTAATGGATTGCAGTCTGCGGTTGGAAAACCACTGGATAGGTGGAGGGACGCATGGCGTTACTTTTGAAAGGATGGCCAGAGATGGAGCTTGAGCAGAGGCAACAGAGCTGAGAAGGAGGGAGTTACGCGAACATCTAAAAAGGAGAGCATTCCTGGCAGAGGGAACAAGTGCAAAGACCTTGAGGTGGACTGAACTTAGGTTCCAGGTACTTGGGCTGTGTGTTTGTTTTACATGGTCCATGTATTCTAATACAGATGAAAATAATTATATAAGAATTGACATAGAAAATTTCCTTTTTTAAAAATTTTTTTTATTGTTATGTTAATCACCATATATTACATAATTTGTTTTGGTAGAAAATTTCCTTTTTGAACATGCACATTAGTTTCCTATTGCTTTAGGAACATATCACCACAAATTTAGTAGCTTAAAATAACAGATTTATTTTCTTACAGTTGTGGAGGTCAAAAGTGCAAAATGGGGTGACAGGGCTAGGTTCCTTCTGGAGGCTCTCAGGGAGCATCCATTTCCTTACCTTTTCCAGCTTCTAGAGGCTGCCCACATTCTTTGCCCCATGACCCCTGACTCAGACCCTCCTGCCTCCCTCTCATAAGGACCGTTGTGATTCCATTGAGCCCACCAGGAAAATCCAGGACAACTGGTTATGAAATTTAATCACATCTACAAAGTCCCTTTGTCATGGAAGGTAACGTATTCACAGGTTCTGAGGGTGAGGACTTGGATGTCTTTTGGGGGGTGACGTCAAACCGTCGTGTGTGGGCCATTGGTGAATTTACCTGCACAGCTTTGTCCAATGGGCTACAGGCACCGGGAGCCCGATCTCGTTTGTGGGATGGTTAAATTCCGCAGGACCCTCCTGCCCCTTGCTCCTCTTTCTTTGCTCTTCTGGAAATACATCCGCTCACAGGAGCCAACTTGGTCAGAGGTGACCCAGGGCCTGTTGGCTTTTCATGGGACTGGGAAACTCCCACCCTCTTCTGCTCCTGGTCCCCCCGAGACTCCTTGTGCAGAGGACTGGAGAGAGACTTTGGGGAGGACAGGTTCTGCCCCCTCAGTTTGCGCAGGAAGAAAGCATCCTAACCCCTTCCCTTCTATGGCTTCATTTGACATTAATCCTAACTCACTTTTATGATTTTCTACCTTCAAAACACATGGTCCCCTTTTCTCATCTTTTTTGTGGCCCCTTTAGTAAATGTATCAACCTTCCCATTTTACAGATGAGGAAGCTGAGGCTTTGAAAGTTGGGGAGGAAAAACAGGCCTAGAGCTCAAGTGTTCTGACTTCTCACCCCAATCTCCTTCCATTAAGCTTTCCAGCTTCTTTTTATTTTTAAGGGTCCAAAGTATCTGAATTCCCAGAGCCCTTCTGGAAAGGCTTGCTACAGGGAAGAATGATCCCTTGTGTTCTGGGAAGTGCTGAGGAGCACAAGTAAAAAGCTCTACAGAGACAAAATTTAGATCAGCATATATGGGGGTGGGGGGAACAGTCAGGATTATCCGAACTGATCAGATTGGCTGCCTAAGGAGAAACAGGGAACCGATTCCTTGTCACTGGACGGTCCTCAGGAGAGGCTGGACTTGGAAATGGTTAACCTTAGTTAGATAATCTTTGAGTTAAAGGTTTAGCCACAGGCTTTCGAGAGGCTAAGAGAGCAGACCTCCGCTCTGAACTCCCCAGTTCACTCTCATCCATCTTGGCTGACTAACCGTCGGGCTTCGGAGGAGGGGCAGGGGCAGGGGGTGTAGAAAATGGGTCTTACAATGAGGGTGGGGGCTGGTGGAAATGAAAACCTCAAACAGGCAGCCCTCCCCATAGGAGATAACAATCGCATTATATACATTTTAAATGGCATTCTCGGGTCTTAGTGATTTTCATATGAAAACTCAGCTTGGAGTCCTTGGCATCTGTTTCTCCTTTTAGGACAGAAACCAAGAGACTATTTACATATTCTTAGGGCCCTATCACCAATTAAATCTCTTCAGAGCCTTAGTCCTCCCTGTCCTCCCCTCCACCCCCACCAACTCTCTCCACGTTTAGGATTAAATTTCTTGGCAGACGGTGGTTGCTACTCTCTTTGGCGATTTATTTATTCAGTTGGATTACTTTTCATCTCTAGCCTGGGCACTTCAGGCCTTGGCGTCCACTTTCTGATCATGAGGAAGTGACCCTGCTTGGGGACCCTCCCCAAATCTGGCTGTGGGGCCGTGGCGGGAACGCATTCCTTCAGGCGCCAGAGCAGCCTGTCTCTGTGTCATCCCTCGGCGCCCCCGCCCACCCCTCCCCCTTCCGGTGACAGAATTTCCTCGGGGAGATGAGGGAGCACAGCTGGGTGACGTCACTAGGAATGCACAGGGGCCTGTGCAGGGGCCCAGAAGGAGCCGAAATAAGATGTCACGGGGAGCAACTGGACGGTCTGTTTCATCATTTGCCTCAGAGTCTTTCTGGTCCTACAGAGAGCGAGGAATCTGCTCAAATGTCTGAGGAAACTGTATCTGGTGGCACGCACCCCACGCTTATCCCTCCTCACTGCCGGCCTTGCTCGCTCTGCCTCTGGGACTCCTGTCCCCAAGAGGCAGCGAAGAGCAGGGTTTGGGAGCACTGTGCTTTGAGCCAGCCTGGGCTGCCCCCGTCCGGCTCTGCTCCTGACCAGCTCTGTGACCTTGTGCAGGTCACACGACCTCTCTGAGTCTCCCATGAGGCATCCAAAAATGGGGCCAATGGTGGGCGCTGCCTCCTGGGGCTTGCGGAATAAAGGAAGCGATGTCTCTGGGGCCCCTGGTGCACAGTCGGGAAGAGAGAGCCGTTGGTCACAGCAGTCACTTGTGGTCTTAGAACTCAAAGGTAGAGGCCTGCAAAGGACGCATGCAGCTTCACTCGCCAGATCACTGAGTCTTGACTTTGTGTCTTGGCTATGTACCAGGTGAGGAGAGGAGATCAAGGGCACAGGCAGAAGGGGTGACCTTGGACGTTACCCTCACAGAGCCTCAGGGATAAATCAGACGATTTATCTATAAAGGGAAGATGATACCCATCTCAATATGACTGCTGAGTTTGGGAGAAGACAATGTATGGAAAGCTCAGGACATAGAGAGACTATTTCATACATTAGAGTTACCATTATTATTTCTACCAATATAGTAACCTACTAGTAATACTTAATACTTACAATACTACCACATTTATAATAATAAGACCCAAAGCCTGCACTCAAGGAGCTCAGTGTCAAGTGGGTAAGTAGGGGAGGAGGCCGGTAAGTAGGGGAGGAGAAGGAAGCACCAAGTGGCAATTGCTAGCCCAGTGGATCTGGAGCCAGACGTGGCCCGGGTTCCATCCCTCCTTGTCAGTAGCCGTGTGATTGCTGGCAAGTTACTTCACGTTTCCCTGCCTCTGTTTTCTCCTCTATGAAATGTGGATAATAATAATAATACCTACCTTGAAGGGTTGGGGTGAGGAGGGAATGAATTAGGAAACGTAAAGCCAATGTGTGGTGCCTGCCCCATGGTGAGTGCTATTGAAACATTGGCTTCCACTATCCCTGGCAAGTGATTAATACTGTACGGGGCATGAAGGATGTCTTCTGAGGAGGGGTGACATCGATGTTGGCCCTTGAAGGTTAAGGAAATAATTTCCAGGTATGGGTGGGGGGGGGCAGAGGTGGAGGGAAGAGTAGGAACCAGAAAGTGGAAAGGGGTGGTTTGACTAGAGCGAGTAGCTCTGTGCCAGTGACGGGAGTGAAGGGGGATGGGCTGGGTCGGCCGGTGAAGGAGCGGCAGGGTCCCTGAGGGAAAGGGCTGGGACCCCGCCTCTTGGAGGTGGCAGCAGGTCTGTGTTTGGGGGACAGCTGTCCGGCTGCACTGGGAAGGATGGTTTGCAGCAGGGGCTCTCCATCCCCACCACTCATTGGTGTCTACTGGAGTGCTTTAACAAACATCAAGGTCAAGGCTCTGCTCCTGAGCAAGTCAATAAGATGGGATGGGATTCAGGAAGAATGCAGTTGTTCAGCTCAAGTGGGGGGACCGCTGTAATATGGGGGAAGAGCGGCTGGAGGCCATAACAATGTCTTAATACAATTTGGGGGTGATGCAGCCTGAACCAGAATAGCAAGGTACTGACCAAGACAGAGACAGAGAGGGGTACAGGGGGTGATGGCCGTGGCTGGGAACATACCTGTCTTCCCCTGGGAGCCATCAGCCTCATCTCTGGGGCTGGGGATCCCACACGGATTCAGGAGGCAAGAGTGTGCTGTCCCAATCTGGCAGTTCTGAGCATGCGCGTTTTGACAAGCGTCGGAAGTGTGAGCTAAGCCAGGAAGGAGTCCCAAATTCTCCCCAGTCCATGAGGTTGTAACTCCATCCTCCTCCTCTGTGGGTAGTGCTAATAATTCACCAGGCTTTCTCCCTAGGGCAGGCTCTGATGTCATGGCTTAGCTGTCTTGGTGGGGTGGGCTGGGCCTGGGTGGGTGCAGGCGCAGGGGCAATCTTGCCAGCCTTTGAAATCAGAGCTGATTGTTTTCAATAATGTCAAACTTTAAAATTCATTTCTCATGTTGACGAACATTTCTCAGGCAGGGCAGGTGGTCTGCTTGTGGGCCCTCAGGGCAGGATGGGCCAGCCCCAGAGCACTGGCCTAATCCCCTTTCACTTTCAAGGCCCACAAACACCCGCCATTCTCATGACGTCATGGCTCCAAGGCTCCCTTCCCTAATAACCCCCCGAGGCACTCTTGTTCTGGCTAATAAGCCAAGTGCTTGGCTCTGCCAGGGGCCATGCTGTGGGTCTGCTGTTGCCACTCTCCTGCCATGTCTGGTGTGTTGCCTTACCCGCTTCCAGCTTGTCTCAAGGTCCTTGCCTTTAATTCTTCACAGAGATGGTCTGGGGGCACAGACATGACTAGGAAAAAGGGAATCCCACATGGAAAAATCTACTGAGGGCAAAGAAAGTGTGGCATAAGCACTGGACAGGAAACCAGGAAAGGTGGAGTCTTCTTTCTGGGTTGGTCACTCTTTCACATGGTTCTATCACCTCTTATCTTTGGGCCTCAGTTTCCCCCTCTGTAAACTCTGAAACCAACTGGTCGCCATGATTCTGATCTGCTCTACTGTCTTATGGCTTTTTGAGGATGAGTTTTAACCACTGATTGGATCTAGACCTTAAGGGCTAAGGCCTTTATAGGATACTTCTAGAGATACAGTGTAGGGAGGACACTGGCTTTTTAGGAAAACACTCAAGGAACACCCACGAGGGAGAACGAGGGAGAGAAAGAGAGCAAGCATTTGTTGGTATCTAGTGTCTACCAAGTCCTGCTTGAGATTTCTACATTCCTGACGCATTGATTCCTTGCACCAGCTCTGGGAGGTCGGGGTTAGACGTCCCGTGATGTAGATGGAGAGGTTGAGGCTTGGAGTGTAAAGAAGCCTTCTCAAGTGAAAGAAATGAGATATGAGCCAATTCTATCCCACTCTGAATAGTAATGGCAGCCATAGCCATAAGACCAACTGCAGGTACTAAATGTTTACTATGTTTCAGGCTCTGTTCTAATCATCTTATTTATTCCACATCACAACCGAATAAAGTTGGTACTAGTAGGATCACCATTTACAGAAAAAGAATCCGAAGGTCTGAGAGGATCCTTATTCAAAATAGAGCAGCAGGGGGGCACCTGGGTGGCTCAGTTAAGTGTCTGACTCTTGATTTCGGCTCAGGTCCTGATCTCAGGGTCATGGGATCCATTCCTGAGTTGGGCTCCATGCTCAGTGGGGACTCTGCTTGATATTCTCTCTCTCTCTCTCTCTCCCTCGGCCCCTCCCCTGCTTGTGCTCATGCACTCTCTCTCTCTCTCTCAAATAAATAAATAAATAAATAAATAAATAAATCTTCAAAAAATGAAACAGAGCAGCTGGTTGGTGGTAGGACTGGGATTCGGGCCCCAGTCTTCCTAACTCTAGAAACTGTGGGCAAAGAGTTATTATAGTAATTATAGACTGAGACCACAAGAAGAAGCTAAGTGGAAAGCGTCAGTGTCCCCACATGTCAACCATGTATTCTGTGCCCTGTCCCCTATCCCAACCCTACAGCCCCACAGGATCTACCAGAGGAGGAACTCAGTGGCATCCCATATAGAATCCATCTTAGAGAAAGTTGCTGAGTTGGCTCAAAAAGATTTCCTCCTTGGGGAATTTGACCTTGGAAATGGTGAGAGAATGAGGCAGCTGGCACAGGAGGCTGAAGCTGAAAGCTCCTGACATAGAGGGAAGGTAGCAAAGTGCATAGAGCCTTCTAGAAGCAGAAGCTACTGGAAGGAGAAGAGGCACGCAGAATCGTCGAGGGCAGGCCAGCTGGGAGATGGGGAGCAACACGTGGGGCTGCACACATCCCTGCGAGCAAAGCGGTCTGGGCTCTGCAAGGAGGACAAAGCCTTCACGTCTGGCTCCCCCACCCAGCCCTGGGAAGCCGCATTCTTGTACCCCAGCAAGACCTCTCTGTCCCCACTGGCATCCTGCCAGCACCCATTTCTCCTACACCCACCCCTTGCTTTCCTAGTATTTAAGAGATTTTCTGATAGCCAAAAAGCTTGGCCCAAAACACACTCAAGCCTAGCTGTGGAGTCCGGGAAGAGCAAATTAAGTCTTCATTTCATTATTTGTTGTTGTTGTTGTTTTTTTTACCTGCTCTGCTCCATGATATTGAAGTGAATTACAACTCCTTCCCACAAAAATCTCTCAAATACACACATTTATATATTATGTATATAAATATAAATGTATATGGAATAATGATATAAATATATATTAGTACATATTTATAAAGCATATGTAAATGCAAAATACTTATAAATATATTAATAAGTAAATAAAGCATGTGCGTGGCACATAACAGGTACTCAATAAGTAATATATATGCTCAGTAAATTATATTATATATATTATATTATAATCTCTCATTTTATTTCCACAACTACCCTATGAGACAAGTGGCAATGAACCTCATTTTACAGATGAAATTCAGGCTCCCGGGGTTTAAGTGACTTGTCAAAGATCTTGTGGCTTGAAAGAAAGTTACAAAATCAACTCTGAGCATTTTTAGCGGCCAATGCAAAAATGAAGACATGGTCGGTTATGTGTTCGTATCCCTATGGGTTCCGGGAGGGGTGCTACTAGAAGTCTCTTCACCTTAGTCTCGTGGTGGCGGCAGTGGGGTATACTTCCCATGAGCCCAGAGAGCAGGGCTTGTGGTCTAAGCAGAGGCCCCTCCCCCCTTTCTTCCTTCCTCATGCACTCTTTCCTTTATTCCTGGGGGCAAATTAAATAATAATAAAAAAATAACCAAACTGATGAGCCACCTTTTGTTTGCTGTTTAAAACAAAATAGCTCTATTACATTCCATGAGAGGGTAAAAAGTGACTTCTCAGGACTTACATCACTTACTCGAGAGGAAGATGCCAATGAGTGAAAAAACACTAATTTTAGCAACAGAATGATCACTCTTGGCATTTTTGAGAAGCAGCACTCATCGATGATGGCCTTTTACTACTCATCCTGAAATTCCATTGTGAGCCAATGAAATTCAAGTGCACAGGCAATGTGGGGTCTGCTGGTGGGCTGCTCATCATGGCTTTACATACTTTGGGTGGAATTCACTTAGTGACTGGGTGCTGAGTTCCGGGAGCACCCACCCAACCCAGCTGTTTGGAAAGTGAGAAATAAGCCAACCAAATGAGCATATTCTGACTTTTAAGTGCGCCTAATCATCCCAGCGCATGGCTAGAGTGGGTGGAGCCAACTGTGGACAGATGGGAGGGGCCCAGGCTCGAGCGCCCTGGCTGCCCTGTTCCCCCAACCTGTGCTTGGCCTCCGAGCCCTACCTCCGGGCTCCGGCCTCTGTCTCCTCTGGCCCTTCTCCGGCTGGCAGCCCGTTCCTCCGCTTCTGGCTCCCTGTTTGGCGCCTGGCCCCGAGCACTGCCTTGATCTTACCGTCACTTGAGGCTTCTGATAAGAGACGTTCTCCCGCCGGATATAGGCCCAGCCAGGAGTCCCTGGAGCAGGGCTTCAGAGTCCCGGCGTGTCGGGTTCTAATGCCAACCTACCACTGGTTAGCT
Organism: Eumetopias jubatus; assembly: GCF_037043125.1. NCBI lineage: Eukaryota > Metazoa > Chordata > Mammalia > Carnivora > Otariidae > Eumetopias > Eumetopias jubatus. Next base: position 113,484,816 of record NW_028274816.1, on the reverse strand, counting down.
CTGTGACCCTAGGAAGCCACGCCACCTTTCGGAGCCTCAGTTTCCTTATCTGTAAAACGGGGGTGATGAGCTCTACCTCTGGGTGGGGGGTATGAGGAGGGTTAAACGGGGGAGAGTTAGCACCAGCCTGGCTCATGGGAAGCACTTGAGGATCGCTGGTTTGTTTTACGATGTGAGATTTTAAGTGCATCTCTATCTGGGGTGCTAGGAGTAATACAGAAAAACCAGGTCTCTCCAGCCCCATGAATGCATTCTCGCTGCTTTTTTCAAAGGTCCTGCCTCATAATAACCATTCTAAGGCATTACAACACTTCCGATTCACAGATCAGGAAACTGAGGCACAGAAGGAAGAACGAGGACACCCTGTATCCCAGCCAGCAAGTGGGGGAAGCCTGGATTCGAACCCAGGTCTCCTGACTCCCAGTGCTGGAAAGCAGCCCGGGCGGAGGCTTTGATCTCCCGGAGCTGCTGTCCAACAATGCGCCCAGGGAAGGGAAGACAGGGGGAGAGGCGCTGCTCCCCAGCGGCCCCTCCTCGCGGAGTGCCGGCTGGCTGCCGGGCAGGAGGAATTCGAGCGGCTGGCTTGTGCTCATGCTTGAGGAATGTCTTGAGAAGTCGTGCCTAAGCCCTCTGTATCTGACTCATCAACTCCCCGTCTCCAGGAGTGTCAGAGAAGAGCTCCCTTAATCCCTCCTGTCCTCGGTCCCAGGCTTTCATTTGTCAAACTAAAAATATTCCCTCCGGGAACCTCCTTTTGCCAGCAGGGGTATAAGGGGAATGGCGTTTCAGTGTCACTTCCTGACAGCGCCTCCTAATTGTTCAGCAGCCAAGGAAGCGGAGATGGGGCAGCAGGAGCAAGGGGCCTCCGTCATTCTTGGGCCAGGGCCAGCCTGTTGCGCACCTTTCTCCTGCAGGCTGGCTTCTTTTTTGCCTCGCTTGAGGCCCCAGACAATAGTGTAGCAGCCTGCCACCCGGCCCAGTCCTCCCGGGCTGCTGCGTTGTTCAGGTGAGGACTATAGAACTCCAAGTTCATTTCTTTTGCGGCCTGAGGGGAGGGTGGGCTGGCAAGGTTGGTACTTGTCTGCAAGGCTAGTCTACCTGTAAAGAGCTGTACAGCATGACAGTAAAGGGGGAAAAAATTAGCCCTGGCCTCCCAGGTAAAACAGCAGAACCGGAACTCCCCAAGTCCGACAATGGCAATGTTGGAAAGCCATCAAGATTTGTCCCTGCTGCCCTCCTTCTGTTTTCCATTCTGTCTCTCCTGACAGCCCCTTGGTCCTTAGGGCTGCTCCTGAGTCCATGACCTTGATTTGGCCCCAAACCTTGGCTCGTCGTCCTAGAGCTACTACCTTGGGCCCCACTAGGGTGCCCACTTGTTCAGTGGGAATAGAGAATAGTGAAAACAAAGGAGCATGGACTTGGGATCCAAGCTTGGGTTTCAAGTCTGGCACTACCCACCATCCAGCTATGTGAGCTTGAGCAAGGTGCCTCATCTTGGAGCCTCATTGACTCCTCTGTCATACCCATTGTCCTGGCTGTCGTGAAGATCAGTAAGATGGTGCTTGGCATCGGATAGGGCTGTGGCCTTATAAGTAGAGGAAGATATCTCTCTCTCTCTCTCCTTCTCTCCCTCCCTCTCTATTACATGAGGAAACGAGGAGAAGGCAGCCCTCTGCAAGCTAGGAAGAGAGTCCTCACCAGAAACAACCCTGTGGACACCTTGGTCTTGGACTTCCCATCCTCCCCAACTGTGCGAAAATAGTTTGCTGTGTAAGCCCCCTAGTGTATGGCGTTCGCCAGCAGGGAGACCGTCTGAGCTGCCTGAAATGTGGCTCTGGGACAGGGGCACTGAGGCAGAGCCCGGGGGTCCACGCAAGCCCTCGGTAATGTCTACTGAGCTACAGAGCAGTGATGGAGTCTCCGGGCAGAGGGAGAAGCCACACCCACCCACACCTTGCAGGCAGGAAACACCTGGTATGATGCCCTTAAAATAAGAAACTCTACTTTCCACCCTGAACAGTGATTAACCCTGGCTCTGGAGTCAGACAAGCTGAGTTTGAACCTGAACTCTGCTGCAAGCCAGCTCTGTGACCGTAGCAAATTTAACTGACCTCTCTCGTCTCATCTCCTCGCCTGTCCCATGAATCACTGCTGCCACTTCCCAGCGGTGTAGGGTAAGTGTGATAATGTGTGCATGGTGCATGTAGCCCAATGCTTCACACGCAGTAGGCACTGGGTAGCTGCGGGCTGCTGCTAGTAATAATGTCACATAAAGTTACTAATTACTAATAATTTTGCTCAGATGATTTGCTTCATCTGCTTAAGCTAAAAAGAAGACCACGCTTCTCTTCTCATTTGAATTGAAACGACTATAGCCCCTGTGTCTCCATTAGAGGAACGGCCTTCTCTCTTTCGGGTGTCTCCCTTTCCACGATAGGCTACAGTTCCCGGAATGCTTATTTGTATCAGACCCCGCCCCGCTGGGGGTCTATCAGGTGCAGGTGTGCCTCCTGAAGGCAGGAGGTGGTGAAGGCTCTGGCCACCCCAAAATCACCTCTGCCCAATAAGGTGTCCTCGCTGAAAGTCTCAACTCTGGGTCTGGTTGGCGTCGCAAACCTCCTGTCCCCTCCCTTTGGAGAACTCCTTCTTGGTAGGCCCTTCATGTCTTTTCTGTTTAGATGACCTCACTATACAATCTCAAGTCTTCGGAAGCTCGAATAACGTCGAATCCAAAAAACCCTACCAGTTTCCATCTGGATCTGCTGGTCCCCTAGGCAGATCTGCCCATCCCCTTACCAGAAGACTTGAGTTCCACCCATAAAGGATATCGGGGAAGGTGGCCTGGGACAAGCCTCCAATAGTCCTTCCCCGTGACAATAAAGTGCCTTACTTGCTTTATGTATCTTTATGCTGATGGGACTACTCCAGCGGTCCTTTTTACAACAGGGAGGTCTGCTCCAATAACAATGAAATATCACATTTCATTGAATGTAAGATGTCGCAGTTTGTAAAAGAAAAATCATTAGTCAATGCATCACCAAGAAAGAAAAAATGCTTCCAATCACTTATGACACACCATCCTCTGAAAGACACATTGTGATTTCAGAGACGTTAAAAATGTGGAATCTCATGCATCTCAGAATCAGTCACATTGTTAAAATATTAGCTAATATTCCTTGAGGATTTACCATGCACTTGGCGCTTGTCCTAAGCGTTTTAAATGAACTGATTTATTTACTACTCAAAACGGCCCTATGAAGGAGAGGCTATTTTAATTATCCCACTCTCCAGATGAGAAAAGTGAGGCACATGCTGGTTACATAGCTTTGATGACACACAGTTAGGGAGTAGCTGGATTCAAGCTTAGGCAGTCGAATGTCCCTCTTACCAGACATGAAACAACAGAAACTTTAACATAGGAGCTTCATGTCTCTGTTTTTGTCTCTGCCTCTGCCTCTCTCTTCCATACCCACACCCATGGGATTTGAAAGTCCTTACTCTACTGGTTCCTTCAAATGTGATTAGAATACCCACTTACATCAAAGATTCAGGATTTGGGGTCGGGATGATCCAGTAAACCCTCTTCAGAAGCAGGTTTTGGCGCTCAAGCCCCACTGGGGAGAAGAGGCATTCTCCACCATGCATCCTCATAGGACCACCAGTGCACACAGGCTGCCCAGGAGATCTTTTTTTTTTAAGATTTTATTTATTTATTTGAGAGAGAGCGAGCGAGAGAGAGAGAGAGAGAGAGAGCATGAGAGGGGGGAGGGTCAGAGGGAAAAGTGGACTCCCCATTGAGCAGGGAGCCCGATGTAGGACCTGATCCAGGGCCCCAGGATCATGACCTGAGCCAAAGGCAGACGCTTAACCGACTGAGCCACCCAGGCGCCCCCAGGAGATCTTCTCTAAAATAGAAATCTGGTTGAGCTCCTCATCCTGGCTCTTTCCAATGGCCTTTGCTGAGCCTGGGTTCCGCTTATCCTTCAGGAGCTGGCTTTCTCACGACGATACTAGTAACATGGCCTGCCAGAGCCTTTTGGAATGGCCTGAGCTGCTAGCAACAGAAAACCCAATTAAAAAACAACCTTGCCAAATAGAGCTTATTTTTAATTTTTTTTTCGTTCTCTGCCCGCTGAGGGTCTAGAGGACAGCTCTGGTAGTGGCTCAGGATGTCAACCACTCAACTCTTCTCTTAGTCCTGCCATCTTTGCCTGTTGATATGTCTCCACTGCCGCCAGGCACTTGAGTCCCCTTCCAGTTAGAAGGGGGAGGGGCTCTGTCTTTTTATTTGGGAAAGGAAGCCCTTCCCAGGAGAGTTCTCGCAGCTAGGAAGCCAGATGTGGGTCACATGTCTGTATACTTGGGCCCATTTCTGGCCAAGGGTAATGGGCTGGTACGCACCTGTAGTGATGTGTCCGCTGGGACGGGGGAAGGTCTCCCCCTCCCCAGGATCAAGGGAACCCTGAGTTCAGCGGCCTGAACACGAACAAAAGCGGGAAGGATGGATGGCTGTCGGGGAAGGAGCAGGGAGTGTCTGCTATACGTCTCCTTACCCCTTCCTCTCCTCTCCTAACCTTCTCTGCCTCTCGCACCCCCACTGTTCTCCACATGCTTGGCCAGGGAAAAGAAGGTGCCCAAGCTGCATTCCCATCAGCCGGGTAGCCCCGCCCCCCGGAATGTGAGTACTGGGAAGGGAGGGGCCCCCTCGGCTCTGCTCCCCACCTTATCCCCAGAGCTTACCACGTGCCTGTCGCGTCGTAGGCACCCAGTAAATACCGCAGTGAATGGATGAACGGATCCCGGCCCCGAGCCCATGGGCCTTGGCCGCCCTCTCAGGAATCAACACGGGGAGATCAGGCCTCCTGCCGCCACTGGCGCGTGCGCGCGCGGGCATGTGTGTGCGCGCGTGCATGAGCGTGCGACAGTGTGCGTGCATGCACACTTACAGCTCCTCCCTGCCTTAGATTGAATTACTTAGAAACAGGCCTGTGCCAACCTGGCAGAGGCTGTGTTTAACACAACGGTTCCCACAATTTCCCAATTCTTTTGATTTGGCAAAATCCAAAAATAAAACAAAGTTCCCCCCCCCCGCCCCCGCCCCCGCCCCGCCCCGTCTTCTGCTCAGTGTGTCTCTGCAGCCCAGTGCCCTGCTCGAGCAATGGGTTCCGCATGTTTGGGATGTGTCTCCAGAGCCTGCTCATCTGCCTTTCTTCCTTGCACACGCTTCTGCCCTGGACATGGCCTTCCTCCTGGCCTCTCCCTGGAGCTCAGGCTGCAGGTCCAGGCCTCAGCACTCCCGGGGCGCTCAAGGCCTCTGTTCTGCATGGGCGTGCTCCCATCCTGCTTTCTGCCCCCTCCCCCCCCCGCCCCCAGGACATCTGTTGATGTAACTCTTTGACAAAGGAGTTGAGAGCATTTTCCCTCTTCAAGAATCCGATTGAGCCTAAGATGGATGCTACTAAAATGTCTTCAGCCTCTGGACTCTTAGTAAGCAGTGTGTGGTTGGCTCACTTCATGTAATTGGATTCTTAGACACCGGGATGTGCGAGCTTTTATCACTATTTTCTCATATGTGTCTAGGATTTCATGCAAATGAATTTGTGAGCTCCCTGTCTATTGAATTAGGGGTTTAGATTAGACTCTTTCTGAGGCTGCTTCTAACGTTGACTAGGTAGAATAGCAAGTGTATTATTTTTAAACTGAGGCTCAGAGGGGCTAAGGGAGAGGCTCAAGGTCACACAGCAAGTCAGTAACAGAACCAAAGCCTGAACTGAATCTCAATCTGGTGGGTGTCGCATGACACCATCCTGTCTTTCAAGCTAGTTTCTCCATGAATGCCCAGTGGATCTAGGCACAGAACTCTCTCTCTCCAGGAAATTTCCACCCCTCTCCCAGCCCCTAAAATGTTAGCCAGGCAGGGTATGGTCTCCAGCCAATGTTGCGGTGACAGATGTCATGTGGATGGGTCTTGATGACAAACAGCATCTGGAACTTGGAGCCTGGTGTAGGCAATGGCCTGGAACTCCCTCCACACACCCCCCCCCCACCTTCCCAGCCCATGCCTCCTCTGTGTTCATTAAAGCAATCCCTTTCTCAATGCCTGGTGTTTTCAAATGTGTCAGCAAACACCAATTACAGTACTCTTTTGCTAAGGAAGGAAAGAGCCAAAGCCTAGGTATTGAGAGAAGAGGGTTCAAGGCCTGGCATGGCCACTTGCTAGATGTGGGGTTCCCTCACATCTCTTAATCTTTCGAGGTCTCAACCTTCTCTTCTGTAAAATGGGTGTCGGGGCGTATTGGACTACACAGCCTTCTATTTAGGATCCTTTCTATCCCTAATTTGCTATAGTTTGTGTTTGTGATGGTATTTGATGTAGAAATGACACAGACATACATGGTCTCAGGAGCAGAACATTTTATATGCTGTTTGGAAACTTGGAAACACAGAAAGAGTCTATGAGGCGCAATCTGTGTGTAAGAACTCTAGCAGCGTTGCTGGAGTGGAATCTAGGAGAACTAGCAGTTATGGAGTACTTACAACACGTCCAGCAATGAGCGGCAGCCACGCTCTTAACCACAGGGTTACGTTGCCTCTACTTTGCCTACTGACAGTGAATGTGCCTCTGCAGGTCGTCCACCACGTAATTGCCCGGAGTTTTTCAAACTGTGGTCTGAGACGAAGTGCCTCAGAAGTTACTGGTGCGCTTATTAAAACTACAGATTTCTAGACCTCTCTCCTGACCTCCTGAAGCCGATTCTCTGGGGAGTGTAACCTGGTAACACATAATATCAAATTCTCCAGTGAATCTTATGCCCATTAAAGTTTAAGATGCACTCAACTAGGGAATGAATAGGTCCTTCATTAAATGGACTTGTCCATGAGCCTAGGAGATTCAGGGTGTGGTGGAAGTGTCCAGCAGGGAGCTGAGCATTATTATTACCTCACTGAGATACCCACGAAATATAGGTACTTTGCAGTCGTTTTCTGGCTATGGGCTTTATGTGCGCTTTAACAGGTAGTCAATCCTAGTGTTTCACTTTGCCAACACTAGGTCATGCTGCAGGTCCAAGCTTCCCCCCAGGATCAGTTGTTTAAAACAAGAGAGATTTCTTTCCTTTTTTAAAAAAATTTTTTATTGTTATGTTAATCATCATATATTACATCATTAGTTTTTAAAAAATTTTTTATTGTTATGTTAATCACCATACATTACATCATTAGTTTTTGACGTAGTGTTCCATGATTCATTGTTTGTGCGTAACACCCAGTGCTCCACGCAGAACGTGCCCTCTTTAATACCCATCACCAGGCTAACCCATCCCCCCACCCCCCTCCCCTCTAGAACCTTCAGTTTGTTTTTCAGAGTCCATCGTCTCTCATGGTTCGTCTCCCCCTCTGACTTACTCCCCTTCATTCTTCCCCTCTTGCTATCTTCTTTTTCTTTTTTCTTAACATATGTTGCATTATTTGTTTCAGAAGTACAGATTCGTGATTCATCAGTCTTGTACAATTCACAGCGCTCACCATAGCACATACCCTCCCCAATGTCTATCACCCAGCCACCCCATCCCTCCCACCCCCCACCACTCCAGCAACCCTCAGTTTGTTTCCTGAGATTAAGAATTCCTCATATCAGTGAGGTCATATGATACATGTCTTTCTCTGATTGACTTATTTCACTCAGCATGACACCCTCCAGTTCCATCCACGTCATTGCAAATGGCAAGATCTCATTCCTTTTGATGGCTGCATAATATTCCATTGTGTATATATACCACTTCTTCTTTATCCATTCATCTGTCGATGGACATCTTGGCTCTTTCCACAGTTTGGCTATTGTGGACATTGCTGCTATAAACACTGGGGGGCACGTACCCCTTCGGATCCCTACATTTGTATCTTTGGGGTAAATACCCAGTAGTGCAATTGCTGGATCGTAGGGTAGCTCTATTTTCAACTATTTGAGGAACCTCCATACTGTTTTCCAGAGGGGTGGCACCAGCTTGCATTCCCACCAACAGTGTAGGAGGGTTCCCCTTTCTCCACATCCCCGCCAACATCTGTCGTTTCCTGACTTGTTAATTTTAACCATTCTGACTGGTGTGAGGTGGCATCTCATTGAGGTTTTGATTTGGATTTCCCTGATGCCGAGCGATGTTGAGCACTTTTTCATGTGTCTGTTGGCATTTGGATGTCTTCTTTGGAAAAATGTCTGTTCATGTCTTCTGCCCATTTCTTGATTGGATTATTTGTTCTTTGGATGTTGAGTTTGATAAGTTCTTTATAGATTTTATAGCCCTTTATCTGATATGTCATTTGCAAATATTTTCTCCCATTCTGTCGGTTGTCTTTTGGTTTTGTGGACTGTTTCTTTTGCTGTGCAAAAGCTTTTTAGCTTGATGAAATCCCAATAGTTCATTTTTGCCCTTGCTTCCCTTGCCTTTGGTGATGTTTCTAGGAAGAAGTTGCTGCGGCTGAGGTCAAAGAGGTTGCTACCTGTGTTCTCCTTTAGGATTTGGATGGACTCTTGTCTCACGTTTAGGTCTTTCAACTATTTGGAGTCTATTTTTGTGTGTGGTATAAGGAAATGGTCCAGTTTCATTCTTCTGCATGTGGCTGTCCAATTTTCCCAATACCATTTGTTGAAGAGACTGTCTTTTTTCCATTGGACATTCTTTCCTGCTTTGTCAAAGATGAGTTGACCATAGAGTTGAGGGTCTATTTCTGGGCTCTCGATTCTGTTCCATTGATCTATGTGTCTGTTTTTGTGCCAGTACCATACTGTCTCGATGATGACAGCTTTGTAATAGAGCTGGAAGTCCGGAAGTGTGATGCCGCCAGCTTTGCTTTTCTTTTTCAAGATTCCTCTGGCTATTCGGGGTCTCCTCTGGTTCTATACAAATTTTAGGATTATTTGTTCCATTTCTTATAAAAAGGTGGATGGTATTTTGATGGGGATTGCATTGAATGTGTAGATTGCTCTAGGTAGCATTGACATCTTCACAATGTTGGTTCTCCCAATCCATGAGCATGGAACGTTTTTCCATTTCTTTGTGTCTTCTTCAATTTCTTTCCTGAGTATTTTATAGTTTTCTGAGTACAGATCCCCTTTGCCTCTTTGGTTAAGTTTATTCCTAGGTATCTTATGGTTTTGGGTGCCATTGTAAATGGGATCGACTCCTTGATTTGTCTCTCTTCTGTCTTGTTGTTGGTGTATAGGAATGCCACTGATTTCTGTGCATTGATTTTCTATCCTGCTACTTGACTGAATTCCTGTATGAGTTCTAGCAGTTTTGGGGTGGAGTCTTTTGGGTTTTCCACATACAGTATCATATCATCTGCAAAGAGTGAGAGTTTGACTTCCTCTTTGCCGATTTGGATGCCTTTGATTTCCTTTTGTTGTCTGATTGCTGTGGCCAGGACTTCTAATACTATGTTGAATAGCAGTGGTGAGAGTGGACATCCCTGCCGCGTTCCTGACCTTAGGGGAAAAGCTCTCAGCTTTTCCCCATTGAGAATGATATTGGCTGTAGGTTTTTCATAGATGGCTTTTATGGTATTGAGGTATGTACCCTCTATCCCTATACTCTGAAGAGTTTTGATCAAGAAAGGATGCTGTACTTTGTCAAATGCTTTTTCTGCATCTATTGAGAGGATCATATGATTCTTGTTCTTTCTTTTGTTAATGTATTCTATCACGTTGATTGATTTGCGGATGTTGAACCATCCTTGAAGCCCAGGGATAAATCCCACTTGGTCGTGGTGAAGAATCCTTTTAATGTACTGTTGGATCCTATTGGCTAGTATTTTGGTGAGAATTTTTGCATCCATGTTCATCAAGAATATTGGTCGTAATTCTCCTTTTTGATGGGATCTTTGTCTGGTTTTGGGATCAAGGTAATGGTGGCCTCATAAAATGAGTTTGGAAGGTTTCCTTCCATTTCTATTTTTTGGAACAGTTTCAGGAGAATAGGTATTAATTCTTCTTTAGATGTCTGATAGAATTCCCCTGGGAAGCCATCTGGCCCTGGGCTTTTGTTTCTTGGGAGATTTTTGATGACTGCTTCAATTTCCTTAGTGGCTATAGGTCTGTTCAGGCTTTCTATTTCTTCCTGGTTCAATTTTGGTAGTTGATACATCCATAGGAATGCACCCATTTCTTCCAGGTTATCTAATTTGCTGGCATAGAGTTGCTCATAATATGTTCTTATAATTGTTTGTATTTCTTTGGTGTTGGTTGTGATATCTCCTCTTGCATTCATGGTTTCGTTGATTTGGGTCATTTCTCTTTTCTTTTTGATAAGTCTGGCCAGGGGTTTATCAATCTTGTTAATTCTTTCAAAGAAACAGCTCCTAGTTTCATTGATCTCTTCTACTGTTCTTTTGGTTTCTATTTCATTGATTCCTGCTCTGATCTTTATGATTTCTCTTCTCCTGCTGGGTTTAGGCTTTATTTGCTGTTCTTTCTCCAGCTCCTTTAGGTGTAGGGTTAGGTTGTGTATTTGAGACCTTTCTTATTTCTTGAGAAAGGCTTGTATTGCTATATACTTTCCTCTCAGGACTGCCTTTGCTGTATCCCAAAGATTTTGAACAGTTGTGTTTTCATTTTCATTGGTTTCCATGAATTTTTTTTAATTCTTCTTTAATTTCCTGGTTGACCCATTCATTCTTTAGTAGGATGCTCTTTAGCTTCCATGTATTTGAGTTCTTTCCGACCTTCCTCTTGTGATTGCGTTCTAGTTTGAAAGCATTGTGGTCTGAAAATATGCAGGGAATAATCCCAATCTTTTGGTACCGGTTGAGACCTGATTTGTGACCTAGGATGTGATCCATTCTGGAGAATGTTCCATGAGCACTAGAGAAGAATGTGTATTCCGTTGCTTTGGGATGGAATGTTCTGAATATGTCTGTGAAGTCCATTTGGTCCAGTGTGTCATTTAAAGTCTTTATTTCCTTGTTGATCTTTTGCTTAGATTATCTGTCCATTTCAGTGAGGGGGGTGTTAAAGTCCCCCACTATTATTGTATTGTTGTCAATGTGTTTCTTCACTTTTGTTATTAATTGCCTTATATAATTGGCTGCTCCCATGTTAGGGGCATAGATATTTACAATTGTTAGATCTTCTTGTTGGATAGACCCTTTAAGTAGGATATAGTGTCCTTTCTCATCTCTTATTACAGTCTTTGTTTTAAAATCTAATTTGTCTGACATAAGGATTGCCATCCCAGCTTTCTTTTGGTGTCCATTAGCATGGTAAATAGTTTTCCATCCCCTCACTTTCAATCTGGGGGTGTCTTTGGGTCTAAAATGAGTCTCTTCCAGAAAGCATATTGATGGGTCTTGTTTTTTAATCCAATCTGATAGCCTGTGCCTTTTGATTGGGGCATTTAGCCCATTTACATTCAGGGTAACTATTGAAAGGTATGAATTTAGTGCCATTGTATTGCCTGTAAGGTGACTGTTACCGTATATCGTCTGTGTTCCTTTCTGATCTATGCTGCTTTTAGGCTCTCTCTTTGCTTAGAGGTCCCCTTTCAATATTTCTTGGAGGGCTGGTTTTGTGTTTGCAAATTCCTTTAGTTTTTGTTTGTTCTGGAAGCTTTTTATCTCTCCTTCTATTTTCAATGAGAGCCTAGCTGGATATAGTATTCTTGGCTGCATATTTTTCTCGTTTAGTGCTCTGAAGATACCTTGCCAGTCCTTTCTGGCCTGCCAGGTTTCTGTGGATAGGTTTGTTGCCAATCTAATATTTCTACCATTGTAGGTTACATATCTCTTCTCCCGAGCTGCTTTCAGGATTTTCTTTTTGTCTCTGAGACTCGTAAGTTTTACTCTTAGATGTCGTGGTGTTGACCTATTATTATTGATTTTGAGAGGGGTTCTCTGTGCCTCCTGGATTTTGATGCCTGTTTCCTTCCTTACATTAGGGAAGTTCTCTGCTATTATTTGCTCCAATATACCTTCTGCCCCTCTCTCTCTTTCTTCTTCTTCTGGGATCCCAATTACTCTAATGTTGTTTTGATGATGATGATGATGATTTTGATGAAAATTATCCCAATTACTCTAAGTGTTCTTATCGTATCACTTATCTCTCGAATTCTGCCCTTGTGATCCTGTAGTTGTTTCTCTTTTTCTCAGCCTCTTTATTTTCCATCATTTGGTCTTCTATATCACTGATTCTCTCTTCTGCCTCATTTATCTTAGCAATTAGTGCCCCCATTTTTGATTTCAACTCATCAATAGCCTTTTTGATTTCAACTTGGTTAGGTTTTAGTTCTTTTATTTCTCCAGAAACGGTTTCTCTAATAACTTCCACGGTTTTTTCAAGCCCAGCTAGTATCTTTAAAGTTATGATTCTGAACTCTAGGCCCAACATTGTACTAATGTCCGTTTTGAGTAGGTCCCTGGCTGACAGTACTACCTCTTGTTCTTTTTGCTGAGGTGATTTTTTTCGTCTTGTCATTTTGTCCAGAGGAGAAGAGATGAATGAGAGAACGAAATGCTAACAGGTTAACAACGTCCCCAGCAAATATACTGTATATAAATCGGAAAAGACCTGAAACCAGGGGAAAAGAAAGAGAAAGAAAGAAAAAAGAAAGAGAAAAGAAAGAAGAAAAAAGATAAAAACAAAAACAGAACAATACAAAAAAAGCAGAATATGATCAAATATGATCAGGCTACTGCATAGATCAGTGCCACATACTAGATTTTGGGCATATTTTGGTCTGTTAGAAAAAAGTGTCTCCTAAAATTTTAAAGGAAGAAAGACATATATGTACAAAATAAGGGTTGATACAATGAAGGGATGGCAGATGACTGTAAAGATGAAAATTATAAAAGATTGTATAAAAGGAATTGATAAGATAAGTTTTTTGAAAAAAGAAAGAAGATTTAAAAAAAAAAAAAAGAAAAAAGGGAGAGAATGTGATCAGGTAGGAGACTAGAACAAAGCCATACACTAGTGATTTAGGGTATATTTTGATCTGTTAGAAGAAACTGTATCTCAAAATTTTAAAGAGAGAACAACTTATATATATATATATATGCCAAAAATAAGGGTAACTACTCTGAAGGGATAAAATATGACTCTAAAAATGAAAAATAAAAAGTGTTTTTTTTAAAAGGGATTGATAAGATGTTGGTTGAAAAGGGGAAAAAGAAAAATTAAAAAAAAAACAGTTAAAAATTAACTTTGATGAAATAATGAATCATGGTAAAAAAAAAGCCATGAATTCTATGTGCAGTATTCCCCTAGCGCTGGAGTTCTCCCGTTCTCCTGGATCGGTAAACTTGGTCTTGGCTTGCTGGCTGTTTGTGTGGATCTTCTGGGGCAGGGGCCTATTGCTGTGGTTCCCAAATGTCTTTGCCGGAGGCAGAATTGCCCCGCCCTTGTCGGTCCCGGCTAAGCAAGCTGCTCGGGTTTGTTCTCAGGAGCTTTTTGTTCCCTGCAAGCTCTCGGTACAGCTTTGGAGGACCAGGGCGATAATGGTGGCCTCCCAATCTCCACCCGGAGGAGCTGAGGACTCGGGGCCCCGCTCCTCAGTGCGCCCCCAGACAAAAGCAGTCACTCCTGTGTCCCCGGTCTCCGTCCGCACTCCGTGCTCACCCGGCCTGTGACCGAGTGTTTGTATCTCTGGCACCCGACCCCGTGTGGAGTCTCCAAACCCAGCAGATCCCTGCGGTGCGCTCCCGCGCCGCTCCTCCCGGGGGTGGAAGGGGAGTCTCCCTGGATCTGCCGCTTGTTGGGTCCTTGCTGGGGGAGCCGTGCCCCGACTGGGCCGCGGATCACAGTTTATGGAACCCCGAGCTGAGAGCCCGCGCCTCGGCTCCGTCTCTGCAGCCGGCTTCCCTGCTCCGATCCCTGGGAGCTCTGGCGCACTCAGGCACCCCCGGTCTTTCTGTGACCCCGACGGTCCTGAGACCACACTGTCCTGGGAGGGTTCCACCCCCTGCTTAGCCACTGGAGCGACGTCCCTCCGTGGAGCCGACTTCTAAAAGGTCCGATTTTGTGCTCCGCGGCTCTAGCACTTGCCAGAAGCGGCCGACAGAGGCCCCCTCCCCCGCCGTCTATCCTCCCGAATATCGCCTCGGATTCACTTCACTCGTCCTACCTTCCAGAAAGTGGTCGCTTCTCTGTTCAGAGAGTTGTTGCTACTCTCCTCTTCGATCTCCTGTTGAGTTCGTAGGTGTTCAGAATGGTTTGATCCCTATTCAGCTGAATTCCTGAGACCAGACGAAATCCAGGTCTCCTACTCCTCCGCCATCTTGCTCTGCTCCCGAGAGATTTACTTCTATCTCCTACTGCATGTCCGATGTAGATCTGTGGGGTGAGAGATGAGGAGCTGTACTCATCATTTATTGTCTCACAGTTTCTGTGGGTGAGGAATTCAAGAGTGACTTAGCTGGGTGATTCTGGCCCTGGCTCTCTCGTGAGGTTGCAGTCAGGATATACTAGTGGGAGGTGCCGTCATCTGAGGGCTTGCCTGGGCCTGGAGTATATACACTTCTGAGATGACCCACTCACGTGGGTGTTGGCAGGGGCATCATTTGGATGTCTTGACAGGTGGCCTGAGTGTCCCCATGACCCCTTATCCGGCTTTTCTCAGAGCAAAGGATCTAAAGGGGAATGAGCAAGCAGGTGCCTTTCATGACGTAGCATTCAAAACTGTCCACATCACTTCTACTACTTTCTTCTGTTCATTAAAATTGAGTCACTAAGTCTAGCTTACCCTCAAGGGGAGGGAAATTGTTTTCCAATCCTTGAGGGGAGGAGTATTAAAGAAACTGTGGACATTTACAAAACAGCACAGTTCACCGTCTGGCCACAAACTATTTATATTCTTCCTGTATGCAAAATACACTCACTCCTTCCCAAGGCCCCTAAGGTATCATGCCACCAGAGTATTCGGTTTGAATTCCAGAATTGTTTCATCTCAACCCGGAGTCAATGAGGATCCTCAGGTGTAATTCCTTAAATTCAGTTCCTTAAGTATAGTTCCTCTCAAATATAAAGACCAGTGAATACACTCACTCAACATATAATGCTGGGGCAGGCAAAGGATAACCACTATAGACACGGGGGGAAACGGCAGGTACACAGGACTCACTGGTCCATGGCAAGTCTGAAACACAGCTGGACAAATGTTGGAAGTTCTTTGACTAAAACTTGGTCTTCCTTGTGACTGGGAATGATTCTCCCTGGCTCTTTGCCCTTCCCTCTGGGGTCTTGGTGCTTCCTCTGAGTCATCCTTGCTTTTCCATGAAAGGTAGTCTTGTTTGTAGCCGTGTAGTTTTCTTAGACTATTTCCTGCCAGAATCTGGAGGGAGAGGTTCACGGGCCATTTTCATTTTGCAGTGTTTCTGCCCCTTTCAATCCAGGCTGACTGTGTTTCTACAATTATCATCTTCTTAAAAATTTTCTGAAGCTCTGGTGAACAGTATTGGGTTCACTCCATTAGACAAAGGCCACACCCAGAAATCTCTTTGAGATAAGCCTGTGGGTTTCTGCTGAAATGGCTAAGACAACATCTGTCAGCTTAGAAGCTCTATTGTTTAATGGAGAGTATCTGCGAGGCACACACTTCTACTTTTTAGGGGGGATTTTGTCTGACTGAACAGCCCTCTGAGCTACCACCTTAGATCTTCCTGAGGATTTTACAAAGGGCTTTATTGCCACTCCCTTGGATTCATCTTCTGCATGTTTTCCTTGCAGTTCCCTGGAATTGATCATTGTATGCAAGACATTTCTCTCTCTCTCTCTCTTTTTTTTTTTTGAAAGTAGGCTCCACACCCAACGTGGGACTTCAACTCATGACCCTGATGCTCACATGCTCTACCGACTGAGCAACCCAGGCATCCCTGGAAGACGTTTCTTAATTTTAGCATTGCTTGCCATCCTGAGAGGTTGAAACATTTCAAGACTACCAAGCCCAGGCTCTTTCAGTGCTTAGTGGTTTTTTCCTTGAGCCTGTCTGTCTCCTCTCACATTTTATTATAAACAACAAGAAGAAACCAGGTGGCAACTTGACACATAGCTTAGAAACCTCCTCAGTTAGACCCAGTTCATTCATTAGGTACGTTGTCTTTCCACATACTTGTGGGTGACAGCGTTGCTAAACTTTCTGCCACTATACAACAAGGACCCCCCATTCCTTCACCTTTCAATAAGATTTTCCTGACTCTCCTGTATGCCCTTACCTGCAGCCTCCTCAAAGGGCATTATGCCTCTGCCAACAGTTTTGTCAAAGCCCTTCAAGTTTTCACTAAAATTCTCCTCAGAATCCTTCCAACCTCCCGCTTCCTGCTTGCTTCTAAAGCCTCTCCTGCATTTTTAGTATGGCAACATCTCACTTCTGATACTAAAATCTGTAGTGGTTATCTTTTGCTATATAAAAAATTACCCCCAAACTTCACAGTTTGAAACAACATTTTTTTCTCACTAGTTTCTAAGGGCCAGGAATGGTCTTGCCTGATGGTTCTGTCCCAGGGCTAGTGAGGTCTCTTGGGGTCTCTCAGGGATGGAGAAACCACTTCTAAGATGGCTCATTCACATCGATGTCAGTTGAAAGCATCCATTCCTTACCACATAGACTTCTCTACAGATTTCCTAAACAGTCCTCATAACATGGCAGCTGGCTTCCCCTGGACTGAGCGATTCAGAGAGAGAGCAGAGAAGAAACTGCAGTGCCTTAGAAGTGACATGCCATACTTCTGCCACATTCTATCAGTCACACAGACCAACCCTGCTACAATGTGGGAGGGGACTACTCAAAGGTGTGAATACCAGGAAGTGGGAGATCATTGGGAACCATCTTGAAGCTGGCTACCATGTACCTCCGTTGACTCATCTCTCTGGGTAAGCAAAATACTGCTGTGTGTTGCACTATGAGAAGGGGAGGGAGATCTATTTTTGTTATGCTTTGTGACAGAAGCCCTAACTTCATATACAATTTCAGCAACATTAGTTCTTTTTATATTTACTCAAATAATCTGTCATTTCCTGAGACCTAGGCACGAGACTATGAGGGAGGCTGGCCTGGAGACAAATCCAAGAGGCAGATGCTATGCTAGTCAGACCCTCCCTTCCTCTGAACATGAGGATTTGTTTAAGCTCTGCTCCTCAGCCCAACTCCCTGTTCTCTTAGGGTGAGTTATTTCTTAGGAGTCCCCCTCAGCTTCTCATGTAAATAAGTAAACTCTTGGTGGGACTCCAGAACATCTTGGAGACATATCTGAGTCCCTAGCTGACACATCTAGCCTAGGCTTAGGCTGGACATTACTAAAAAGGTCAAGAATTGGGATAATTGGGAGCCTGGATGGCTGTCATAAAGCGTCTGCCTTCGGCTCAGGTCATGATCCCAGGGTCCTGGGATCGAGCCCCGCATCGGGCTCCCTGCTCAGCGGGAAGCCTGCTTCTCCCTCTCCCACTCCCCCTGCTTGTGTTCCCTCTCTCACTGTCTCTCTCTGTCAAATAAATAAATAAAATCTTTAAAAAAAAAGAATTGGGATAGTGTGAGGTGACCTAGGAATGAGAGAGAGGCAGAACTGTCCTGGAAATGTTCTACACGTCTAGACCCATGATGGGGCTCTGACAGGGGCTCTGGGTACCTGTGGGTATAGAAGCCATGACATCCACAGTTAGCCAATAAGAATCAACTCTGACAGCAGCAAAGGTTTGGATAAGATTCTCTGGGCTGCCCTATACCGATCCCCTGTGCCTGTATCCATTCCTCGGGTCCTTGTTCCTTTGTAACCTCCTCCCCCAGACTTAAGGTTTCTGATTTCTTTCTCAGCTCAGGCATTTCTTTCTGGAATAATCCTAGGTACTCTGTGAATGAATACACCTATTAATGACCCTGTGGCCCACTTTTGGTGCTGTTTTTCTGGATCTTGACCCAGTTTCACTATGTACCATGATGAAACCTGATTACACTCTACCAGCACCTGTATGGCATAAAAAGGGGTAATTCTAGATGTTCTGAAGAAATCTCAAGTCAAAATTCACCCTCCTTGGAGAGATGAGCCCTGTTCTGAGACATGATATGGAATTTTCTGAGTAGTGCTGATGTGATTGAATTGGAAAATATTCTGTCTAGCACATGTGTATCAGGTGTGACGAAGAACCTGCTAGTCGTCATCAGAACGACCAGTCACTACCTGCTTTAACTGAGTCCCCTGGAAATGAATGAAGGAGTGAGTAGATGTCCGGGCCACCAAAACTATTTGGATTTTTAATACCGTAGCTAAGAGACTGAATAACCTGAAGGCATAGGAAGCATGTTCATCTCTATTTCTCTCATTTCCTTTCCTCTCCTGAAAGTAGGGCTTTCAACTAGAAGGAATCAGGATTCTTTAGAGTTAGTGAAATAAAACAGTGTTTGTTGCCTGGGACGTCGGTTCATGATAAGAGAAGGATGACCTGGTTGTGAAGTGTCTGTCATAAAAACCAAGAAGAACATGTACGAAGGAGACTTGCCTACCTGAAATATTTTGAATCAAAGGAGGGGAAAAAAAATCTCAGCTAAAATGATATAAATGATAGGAATGAATGAAAAAATTCTTGTCTTGAACCAGAAGTCCTCTTAAGAAAGGTATTGTCTTGGGTCACTGGGTGGCTCAGTCGGTTAAGTGTCCATCTTCGGCTCAGGTCATGATCTCGGGGTCCTGGGATCAAGCCCCATGTCTGGCTCTCTGCTCAGCGGGGAGTCTTCCTCTCCCTCTGTCCCTATCCCCCGCTTGTGCTCATTTTCTCTCTCTCTCTCAAATAAATAAATAAAAAATCTTTAAAAAAAGAAGGATATTGTTTTATTCAGGAAAATGCCTAGATAAGCAGTTTGGGATTGAAGGTATGACCCCATAGAGACAATATAGCATGAGAGTCAAGGGGAAAGAAAAAAGAACGAACTAAAACTGTTAGTAAAAACAAAAATTGGTGACAAGTTGGAGAGAGCCGGGAAGAGAGTAGGAGGTAGAGAAGATGAGGTAAAGCATCATGGCAGGGCAGACGAAGGAGGCGTGCTCCATGATCATTTGGAGCATGTGTTTCTGCTGTGCTCATGTCTTGTGTGAGTGCTGTCTTGTAGAAACTAAAGATAAGAACTTGGCTTTACTCCTTGGGTCAATGTGACATGGCAAGGGAAAGATGCAGACAAGAAGGCAGGATGATCCGTAAA
Source organism: Eumetopias jubatus (assembly GCF_037043125.1). Lineage (NCBI taxonomy): Eukaryota > Metazoa > Chordata > Mammalia > Carnivora > Otariidae > Eumetopias > Eumetopias jubatus. Next base: position 113,465,644 of record NW_028274816.1, on the reverse strand, counting down.
CTGAATGCACAAGACATGAGCATAAGCTCAGAGCCAGCCTCTTAGGCAGAAGTAAGAGGAAGCAGAGGTGCAGACAGGGAAGCAGAGATGCTTAAGAGCCTGTGCTTCAACACACAGGGAAACAAAGCAAATTTGATATGTAATAGGAAGAGGCAAATATGGTTTCAGAGAGGACATCATCTGGTGGGATGGTACTTGTCTGGCAGTGAAAGGGTGCTACTGGCTTAAAAGAAATAGAAATTCTTTTTAAAATATTATATTTATTTATTGGAGAGAGAGAACAAGCAGAGAGGAGAGGCAGAGGGAGAGGGAGAAGCAGAAGGAGAAGGAGAAGCAGCGGGTAGCACGACGGGAGGCTTTATCCCAGGGATCTGGGATCATGACCTGAGCTGAAGGCAGATGCCCAACTGACTGAGCCACCCAGGCGCCCCAAGAAATAGAAATTCTAATAAAGACAGGGAGGAGTGGCCCAGTATATGCAAGAAGTGGGAAAACAGATTGAGGGTGGTCAGAGTAGAAAATTTGGGTGATGAAATAATAAAAATGATAATGATTTCTGTTAACATTCATTGTGGTTTTTTTCTATTGGTAGGCACCATCAAAGCATTTTGCATGCAATGTCTCATTTAAGTTTCATTACAATCTTAAAAGGAAAAGCTATTATTTTTCCATATTATAGTTGGAAAAACCAATGATCAGAAACGTCAAGGAAGTTGTCCAAGACCACCCACATAGAAAATGGAGGGAGAATCCAGACCTGAGAAGTCTGCAGAGTCTACACTCTTGTGGACATGTGAACCCGGACTAACAGAAGGTACAGGTGTTTTAAAAAAGAATTCTGATTCCCTATCTAGTGCAGACACAAAGGCAAAGAAATCAGGAGGGCTGCCAACTCTCCAGTCATTTGCTGGGGGTGCGGGTCTTAGTATCCTAAATGTCCAATGTCTGAGCAAAGCCTTTTCACTCTGCAGAGCAAATAACATCATCTTTGAAAAGACTAAGGAGATAAGGAAGGAAACTCTCCCTTGCATCTTGTTGCACAGGGGGATGAACTTGCTGATCTTATGAGTATTATGGAAACCTTGGGAGAAAGAGCCTATGTCATCATGGAGGCTGTGATAGTGAAGGAGGAGGGCGTTGGCCCCAGTTAAACATGTGCCCCAGACGTTGGGAGGGTAAACATATTAGTCAGAGCACTTTTCACTGGCAGTTGAAGGAAGAGAGTAAATTGGCCCTTGCAACTGGGAAGCTGCTGGCTCCAGTCAGGATCTCAAACAAGGCAATTAAGACTACTTTCTCTTTCTTGCCTCATCCTTTAGTTCCCCCCCCCAACCCCGCACTTTTTTTTTTTTAGCATCTGTAGACAGGTGGGAAGGTAGCTGTCTATAAATTCAGATTTATATCTTCTTAGTTGAGCTACCAGATGGAAAAGTGCCTTTTATCTTTCTCAATCTCTCTTTTTCAACAAAAGCAAGATCTCTAATTGGCCTTGCTGGGCCTCATGCCCATGTCTGGATTAATCACAATTGCAAGGTGGGTCCCATACTATGGCTGACCCAGCTGTGGTCACTCTTTCACCCAGTGATGGAGGTTGGTTTGGGTATGGTCTGTGGGGAGCAGTTCCACAAAGGAAATAGGGTCTCTGGGACAACAGTAGTGATGTCCAATACAACACATTCTAAATGTTCACAGTAGCCAATGATTTCATCAAGAAAGGAAGAATGTTCCTAGAAAAGCCATTATAACACTACAGTCAGAACTGATCCCAATGAGAAGAAAAGGCAGGGGGGTGCGGGGAAGTGACCAAAGCCATACTGAAGGCATGCAGGTTGCTCTAGGGTGGGCTCTGGCTTTCAAAAGACACATGACCAACAGGACCCTGAGGATGAGTACCAAAGAGTAGATGAGTCTCTGGGAAGAGTGATGGCGAGGCTAAGGTTCAGAATAAGTTCATATTTAAAAAGGGAGACATTCAAGGGGGCCTGGGTGGCTCAATCGGTTGAACGTCTGACTCTTGGTTTCTGCTCAGGTCAAGATCTCAGGGTCGTGAGATGGAGTCCCATGTCGGGCTCCACGATCAGTGGGGAGTCTGCTTGAGAAGTCTCTCTCTCTCTTTGCCCCTTCCCCCGCTCTCTCTCTCTCTCTCTCAAATAAATAAATCAATCTTAAAAAAATAAGAAAGAGGGAGACATTCTAAGATCAGTAGAAGGCCTTTGGACTCTGTTTGTAAAAGGAAAAAAGGGCAAGTGTAGACCCATTGTTTGGGCAAAAGGAAATAATGTTATATAAAAAAGCAAAGTATAATGGAAGCTGAAAATATAATTTTTCTATCAAGGATATCAAATCAGAAAGGGCAGAACAAACAATATATAGAGATTTGAAGCCCATGGAGAGAAGGTGATAATCGGTTCAATGGTCACTTCCTCCCACCTTGTTGGCAGATGGATGATTTTTTAAGTGTGGGTATCCCCCCACCATGTCTGAGGAGAAATTCTGAGTAGTCCAAACAATCCCTATGGTTCCATTCCCCTCATCACTGATTGGCTTAATGACAGGCAAGAGACTTAATTCTGACCAATGAGAGGTGAGGACTGGTCTGTCAGGGTTTCTGAAAATGTGTCCTTGCTTCTGAAAAGAGATATGGACCGAACAGTCCTTCTTTCACTGCTGGGCGTTGTTGTGTTTGCATAGGCTCATTGGAAATGCAAAAACCTTGTGACCATGAGGGAATTAAATGGACACCCTGATGATGGCCGAGTAGGTTAGACAGGTATCCTTGAAGACGAAATCGAACTACTGAAGTAACCAATCCCGAAGGCCCTCTACTTAGCCCTTCTCATTTTATGAGATAATCAAATTTTCCTTATTGGTCAAGCCAGTGAAACCTGGGTTTTCTGCTCCTGCTGCCCAAGGCATCCTGACTGGCTCAGAGCTCAAGAAAGATGAGAAGATTAGATAGGAAGGGGACAAGGAGCTGATTCAAATGGGTCTAAGTATCTGACCCAGTGACTCACATCCCGAGGTGTGGAAAGAACTTTCCGGTGGGGGTAGGGGGGGCCACTGTCAATAAGTAATTACTTTTAAGTAATTTTGTGGAGAATAGAAGGTGGTGCCAGGATCAGGAACTGGGCAGAGATTACCCTGATTTTTATAAAGGGGAAGAAAGATTGTTTCTGGAAACTCTAGACAAATAAGTTTGAGGTAGATCCTTGACAACAGGGAAGCAGGACGGATTAAGAAGCAGATGGTGGGTGAGCATTTAGGAAGGAATGTGGTGGTCAGTTAAAAGCAAAATGACTTCACTGAGCACAAGTTATTCCAAACTAACCTCATTTCCTCTTGATAAGGTTACTATGTTTGTGAGTCAGGTGTATGCCATAAACATTGCAGGTCTTGATTTCAGCTTAGGGTTAACAGTTCCTCTCATGGTTTCCTTGTGGCTAACATGGTGACATGTGGGTTGGATGCGAGTCGTGGTTTTATGTATTTGCAGCTGGCTCAACAGCTGAATCCAAAGAGTGTTGAGTATTGGATGGATGTCACAGCCCATGTGCTAAACTCAGTTGGGGTGGTAGGGAGAGAAGTCGCACATTGGCCTGAGCTTGTCTGGGAGCGGAAGTCTGACACTCCGGGTGCAAGAGCCCCGGGAAGGGCAAGACAAGTGCCAGCAAAGCCTGAGCCTGTTGCCCAGGGACCGTGGGTGAAGCTGAGAGGATCAGGTGGATACTGGATGGGGCAGAAATGAAAAGAAGGGTCATCAGGAAAACCTAGAGAGGGGGATGTATATAAAGAGACTGGTTTCAGGAGGGAGGAATGAGAAGGCAGAAGCAGGTGGGGAGGCTGAGGGAAAGTAAGGCAGTCCTGTGGGTTCACATGTATAGACCCCTGCTCCATGCTCCATGTCCTCGTTCTTGGAGGGGCCCTGTGCAACTCATGACAATGGATGTCAACCTCCAGAGAGGTTCCTTGTGGAGTGCCAAGGGCTCTATCCTTGATCCTGTCTGATTTATCACTCGATGAAAACTCAGGAGGTATACTGATCAAAGGTGTAGATGTCACAAATCCGAGAGGGAGAGTTAATACCAGAGGTGACAGAATGAGGACCTGGAGTGATCCTGACAGGTTGGAATGCTGGGTCAAAAACAATAAGATACAATTTAACAGGCCTAAATGTAAAGTCTGGAATTTATGTGCAAAAAACAAATGGCAAAAACATAGAGTGGGGGAGATTGCCTTGGCAGGAAGACATGTGAAAACTATCCGAGGCTTTTAAATGACCACCAGCTCAGAATAAGCCAACAGTGTGATGTGATTGTTAACAATCCAACACAATGTTGAGCTAGAAGAATGAATAGAAATCCAGTACTCTTGGGAAGGAGTGGTCTCATTATATTCTTGGTCAGATGACACCTGGGGTGTCATGTTCACTTTTGGGCACGAGATTTTGAGAAGGACATTGACAAATTAGAGTGTACTCAAAGATGGGATAAAATGGCGAAAGTTCCAGAAATTACTTGATGTGAGGAGAGGTTGAAGGATCAGAGAACATTCTGCCTAGAGAAGCCAAAACAAGAGGATCTGTGTCACTGAGGAAGAATTCGGTCCATTCTCTGAGGTAGGACAAAAACTAAAGAGTGGAAGATAATGGGGAAGCCCATTTACATTCAGATAAAGAGACCTTTCCCAATTATTATAATCAAGAGAAATAACGACCGTGGTATAACACAAGTTTCAAAAACATGAGCTCATTGGTGAGGTGAGTGATTGTTTCCATGTCTTAGATAAGGTCACTGTTTGAAATGATCAAGGAATTGTATACTAATCTATCCCTAGTGCCTAGAATGTTCCCCTGGTAAATATTTGTTGAATGAGTGAGATCGTAGAGAGGTTGAATGTCTTTCCTGAAGACACACAGATGGATTCTTGACTCCATGACATGCCTCACAGCACCTCGCAGATGCCACGGGCTGCCTTGGGAAGTCGAGGTGTTCTTGTCACCAGAGACCAACTGAACGCTGGCTGGCATGCATTAGAGGGCTTTCTGGCGTGGGGCGACAAGGCTGGGGGGAGGGCAGAGGACCTCAAAACCCCTTCCAATTCAGAGGTTTCATGCAGAATATTCCTAATTCAAAGAACACTAACTTTCTGCTGGCGAACACATGCAGGGCATGGAATCTGTCTTCACACACCCCCAGCCAGCCCGCAGTCGATCCTATCTTCCCCTGGAAACCTTTTAGCTGCTCTCCCTATAGATCCCTATCTTGGGCGTGTATATCCAGTGCTTCTATATCCAGACACCCAGGGTAAAATTTAAACATATGAAGGCTCAGGGAAGATGGAATTTCAGCTCACTGAACTGCCCGAGGTATGCTTTCGATTTCTGATTTTGCTGCCAACCTCTCTAAAAAGTGTGAGTCTTCTTTGCTCCTTCAGTAAGGGAGGAGAGAGTCCTTGCCTGCAGAATGAGAATTTGCAGGATTGGAGGCCCGTGATCAACCTTAGGTGAATCCAAATAGGTGCTCTTTCTATATGGACCCCCAGGATGGACCAAGGGAAGTGTTTAATCCTCTTCATTTCTGTATAAATTATGATATGCCCGGAAGGGCCTCACCGTCTTTAATGGTGATGGGGGTTAGGTGATTGGGTTGAGGGCGATAAAATCGACAATATCCGCTGACGCTTGTGTTCAGTTCTCTTTCCTCTGAGAAAGGTGCAGAAGGAGCCTCCGGTGAGCAGGGGGTCCCCGGCCACCACCTTGGGACTGGACCCGCGCAGGCTTGGCTGCCTGTCTTCCAGCCTTTTGTGCTAGTAAGTGGTGTCCACCGTCTCCACTAGGTGGAGAAAAAGAGCGGTTGCAAAATGTACAAAGCCCCAAATCAAAAACACAGCCCAAAGAGTAAAATCCAATTCTAAATGGAACTCGAAAACTTGAGAAGTAATTTAAGGGAACCACATTAAATACTAGAATGTTTAATGGGGCCCATGTGTCCTGAGCAGAGAAAGAGAGTGCGAGAAATGGAACAGAGGAAATCAGGGAGACAATATGTCTGTGCAACTTGTTCTAATTAGGGGCACAGCGCTGCTGAGGATCATTCATTATAATTTGGTTAAATCTTCAGCATGGCCAAGGCACCTCTGCTGAGTGGTGTAAAACAAAGGGCTCCGTCGTAAACGGGGTGAGCCTCTCTCCGTTGGAGGTTAACGCCAGTCACTCGGGAGGGCCAGGGCCGTACATCACTCTCCTGCCAGCTCTTCTTTATGACTCCAGCGCTGGGCTCCAGCTAGCAGATGTCTGCAAACTTCAGGGAGGAGAGGGAGGGGCGCAGGGCGGGGGGGTGGGGGGCCCCCGGCGTTCATTGTCTCCAACTTGTCTGTCGCTTAATTCAGTATCTCTGTCTGCCGCTGGAGCGGGATGGGAAGAGTTCAAAGGAGGAAATCAAAACAATCCATAGATCAGAGCTTGGGAGTGATCTGTGTGGCACCCAGAAATCACCGGCACTCCTCCGGCTCCCCTTTGAAATGTGGATGCCGGCGGTGATTTAGAGGGCCCCGCTGGCGCTCACGCCAGCCGCACGTGGACCGCTTACTGGGGGGTTATTTTTTAAAAAGGGGGAAGGTAGCCAGGTGCTCGAAGGGGTCCAGGTGGTGTGGGTCAGGTTCAGGTTTGTCCCAGGCCAGAGGCGTTCTTTCTAGTTCCGAGCTGGAGGGGACTGGAGGCGGGGGGCGGTGGTACGAAGGACCCGAGAGGAGGTTGACACCCCAACCCCAGGCACCTGTGTTTTGGGTTTTGGACAGGGCAGCTCCGTCCACTTGGCATGGGTGCCCAACCTAGGCCTCCCGCCAAGCTCTTAAACTTGTGAGGGTGCCATTGGTGTGCTTTATGCTCTTTCCTTGTCCTGCATCACCTAGCCAACCAGCTGACTTGCTGGGGCATGGACAGGGCATCTTTAGGGGGCGGGGTGCCCCCTGCAGATAAGGGCAGAGCTTGGCCCCATGGATGGTGCTTTCTTCTGACCCCATAGAGCTTTGAGCTGGGCACTCAGCTTGTCAATCAAAACACAGGTTGAAATTTTCCCCCTGCTTGACCCTCCCACCGGGTGTGTGTACCAAACACAAACTGCACATCCTTAATCACCAGCATGGGCGTGGACAGACCACCAGTCCAGTGCATCGGCCCAGCCATGCTTGTGGGGTTGGCTCCAGATTAATTCTACAAACAAACGTTCCTGGGTGTTAGATCCTGTGTTGGGCATTCATTGGGTCTGTTTTATCCTGGTGAGGAAGAGCTGCATTTCCTGGCTTCTCCACCCTTAGGTGGGGGTTCACCTGCAACTGGATGCTACTGACCAGGGTGGGGACCAAGGGAGAGAGTGGGTGAGTTGAGGTGATCTGCCCTGTGACTAGCAAAAAACAAAGGCACCATAACTCCTAAAGATAGAACGAATGCTCCCCTCCATGTTTCTAACTCCCCAGGTGGGCTAGATGCCTCCACTCTGTGTTCTGTATTTGTCTGTTCACTTGTCTGACACCCCCACTGGGCTATAAACTCTGCATGGGCAGGGGCTGTGCGGCTCCTATCCACTGTGAAAGCCCAGTACCCTCCATGGCGCAGGGTTCAGCAAGTCCTTGCCTCTTCACATGCAAAGGAAAGCACATTCTCCTGCCTTGGCTCTGATTGCTGTATAATTGTAATTTAATTTATGGATCATTTATTGAGCATCTGTTATGTTGGCACTGTGCTGTGTGCTCGGGTCATAAAGATTATTAAAATCACTGCCTAACCCTAGAGAATTCACACTCAAGGGTAAAGTGGGCTGTGAGCTGTAGGGAGAGCAGACAAGGATGCTGCTACGTTGCAACGTGGTTAAGTCCAAGAACGCTTACGCACCAGCTACAGTCAGGTCCCCAACAAGGGACTGATCCAGCTTGAGAACCCTGGCAGCACCCCTGAAGGGCCTCTGAATCAGTCTGATTCCGTGTTCAAGCGCAGAGTGGCATCCTGCCTGGAAAATGGTGCTGAGTATTGTGTATGCCACAATCAGACCGACACGGAGAACCCAAATGCCCTGATACCATAGGACTTGTCGGCGTTCTCTGCAGACTCTCGGGCTTCTTTGTTGACCAAACCCCAAAGCGACTCTGGTTCTTGAAAGGCAGACCAGGACACGAACCACTGGGGGCTGGATTAGCTAGAAAGCCTGATTCGCAGGTATCTCTGGGGAGGAACTGGGTAAGTTTTCCTGACACTCCAGTTGAGTGTCAACAGAAAGACTTTAACTGTTCCTCCTTTCCCATTTCTCAGGCCTCTGGTTGGTCCCATCTTGGGCGTGTGCTGAATGAATGAATAGGAGAATGAAGGCATGAGCACCTGTGTATGCTCCCATATAACTGCACGCAGGACTGTGCAGGGGCAAGGAACAGAGGACGGGAGTGAGGAGTTCTGTGCTCAAGTTCACCCTCATCTGCCTGACCTTGATCCAGTTATTCTGAACCTCGGGATCTCGATCTTCTCTTCTGCCAAGTGGAGGGCTTTAAACAGACCAGGTGGGGTTCATCAGGGAAGTGTTCACGGAGGAAGTAAATGCTAAACTGTGTCCTAGTTGAAAGCTTCCTGGCCGGCGTGAGTCAGGACAGCATCTTGCAGAGGTGTGGCAAGCCAGAGCCACTCAGAGCTTTTCCGGACAGACATGCTGGCCACGAGTCATCACGAGCAGCCCTCACCTGGTCTGACTTCATGTCTTTCCCCTTGGAGTGTAAGGGATCCATTCACATAGTCCTCTAACATATTCTAAGCACCTACTGTATGCCAGACACAATGCTGGGCATGGAGGAAACAAGGATGAGAAAGATGTGGTCTCCATCCTGTAAAAACCCACAGACCCAGGCATGAGACAGTTACGTCAACAGATAAGCAGTAACTTTCACACATTTGCATATTATTTGTCGCATCTCATTGTGAAATTGCTCCAGGATAGGAGAGTGCCAGCTCCAAAGTCAGGCTCTCTGGGTTCATAGCCCAGCATCACCTCCTGCTGCTCACTGAGCTTGGGCAATACACATTTATCTCTATGAGCCTTGGTTCCTTCATAAATGGGAGCTCATAATTATGTCCCCTTCAAAGGGTTGATGTGAGCATTAAATCGGATAATGCATGAAAGATACCTAGTATGCAATGAATACTCAATAAATGTTAGCAAATCTTTCTCTGTTCCCTCACTGCCTCTTTTGCAGCACCTCCAAAAAGATTCTCTGCAATCAAATGTTAGGGGGATGACTTCAGAAGTGAAGATTGGAAAGACATCTTGGAAAGGCACCAAGAGTCCTGTAATTCTTGTAGCACTTAGAAATGATACGACATAATTGAGTTCCATAACTGTAGAGTAACTCTGCAAACATTTATTGAGCACCTACTCATGTCGTATGCTACATAATGGGGATACAAAGAGGGGAAAACCCCTAAGACATATCACCTCTTGCTCTTAAGGAACTCAGGGTTCAGAAGAGGAGTCAGATGAGCAAAGAGATTAAATGTCTTGCAATGTTTCTGTAGCAATGGTGGGGACAGCAAGAGAGAGTGACAAGCCTGCTAGAATAGGTCAGAGGGGGCTTACCAGTGCAGAAATGCTGAGCTGCACCCGGGCTGAGGAGGAGTTGGGATGTTCTGGGCCCTGACTCATCCATAGGATTGGAAGCTCCTACTTTTTATGCCTGCTTTGCAGCCATGCTAGTCCAGGAGACAGCACAGAAGTGGGAACCCCAGGAGGGCTGGATACTACTTTGAGCTCTGACAGTGACCTGCTGTGTGGCTTTAGGCAAGTCACTTCCCCTCTCTGGGCCCGTGGGAGATTGTTACCTAGTTGGCAGAAGTCTCTCAGATTAGATTCATTCATCTTCTCTCCAAGAAATATGAAGTTTCCATGAGTTGGCTATCAGTGTAGGTGGCCAGAACTTAATCCTATGGGAGAAACCTGGGAAAACAGGGTAAAATATATGCCCCAGAGTTATCCTGCCTAAGGTGGGAGGAAGCTGGGGTGTTTATTCAGTAGTTGGCATAGAAATACCTCAGCTCCTGTCAGTCATTGGTTGAGAGCTGTTGGGGGCAGTACAGGGGCAAGTTAATAAATTCTATGCCATACACACAGTCAGAATGAGGTTGTAAGCCGGAGGGGTACTGCTGCGGGCACTGACAGCCTCTGCTACAGTTAGAAACTGTGATCCATGCCATGAAGGAAAGAAATATGTTGATGAGAGGGGGAAAAAGCTAGAAATCCTATCCAGGGCTAAGAAATTCTCACTGTCACCAACAATAAATATTCGTGGACTTGACTTTCCTTGAAAGCTCCTTGATGTAAATGGCCCGTTTGTTTAGACCAGTGGTTCTTATCCAAGGACCTTGTCCTCCAGGGAACTTTGGGCAATTCCTGGAGATATTTTTCACTGTCAGGACTTGCAGAAGGTAGAGGGTAGGGATGCTACTGGTATCTTAGTATAGAGAAGCCAAAGATGTTGCTAACATCCTACAGATGCATAAGACAGCCCCCTACATCAAGGAATTACCTCCTTCAAATGTTAATAATGGAAAGACTTCATCTAGACTTTTAGTTTTCTAGTTATAACTTACTCTGGTCAACCAGGCAGAGAAGGAAGATGCTGGTGATATGAGAGAGAGAATTATATGTCTCTGAAAGAGAAGAAAAGGCATAGTTTCTGTTCCTGGCACAGCCTGCAGTACCCCATGATCTTACTCTAAGAAACATATTGGGAAGGAAACATGGAGGAGGAATTGAGTTTCTACTTTCCCTTTGTCACCTGTGACATGTGATCCCCAGATGTGTCTGTGATCTGTAATGACCCCAAGGGAAAGGGCCATGAAACTGTCTTACTGTCCCTCTTTCAGAGCTTGCAGGCAACGGTGAGATTTGCCGGCAGTTTCTACGGGTTTCTCCTGGATGGAGTGGTTTGCATGGGTGTGGGGGTGAGAGCCCCAAGTGGCTGGGTATAGAGGAGCCATTCATCAAGTGCCCACCCAAGCTCCTGGGCAGTAGAGTTTGGGGGAAGAGAGAACAGGTCCTGGGGCCATTTTCTGGGACCGAGTCTCCGTGTTCCTCCCTTAGTCACTGTGTGATCTTGAGCGAGTTACTTAATATCTCCAAACCTCAACTTGTCTGCATCTGTAAGATGGTGGGAATCGGGGATTGCTGTTGAGTGTTAAATGAGATAATCCATTTTGTGTGCCTGGCGTCTTAGATCCCTACACGTCAGCGGCTATCATCTTGGCATCGCTGAAGGGTGGCACGAGCTCTTCACAAAAAAATTTGTCATTATACCTAGCCTTCCGATGAGTTCATTGAGGGCCTCAAGTTGCCAAGGAACAAGGCATTAGATCTGAAAGTAGAATGGTCTTTCCTGATTCCATCTTTTGCAAATATATGCCTTTCAGGGGCTCCTGAAAGGCCTTGGACGTTTGTCATCAATAAAATACAGAGGAAACGTGTGGCAAGGTCAGATCATAAAAGGCAATATGGCTGTGCCTGGCTCTCCCTCTCGGGATGAATCTAGTCACTATACTGTGTGGAAGCCCCTTCTCAGGCTTTTTAACCAAAGAACCAGAAGGCAAGAGCTTGAAATGTGGACTCTCCCTGGAGGGAGGTGGGGGAGTGGTGGAAAGACCTCACAACAAACACATAAAGTGTCTTTGATGTTTCATTTATTTCCTTAAAAATTAATGTGGGTTTTTTTATACGACTCCATAATAAATATCTTTCAATAGAAGAATAATTTTTGAATGACATACTGTCCAGTAAAATTGACTTTCTAAGATGGGCTCCGTTGATTCTGTGGTTTCAAATGCTCTTGGCATTCCGGCGTGTATCCCGGGGCCAACTGCATCCTGGTCTGAGAAGCAGTGTGCCCTGCACACATCATTTTCCCGCTCTGCTTTCTCTCTCCACTTCCTCCTTCTTTCTCCTCAATTGCTCCTGTTCATCCCCCTGTCCTTGGCAGCCTGAGGGACATTGCCTTGTGCTGTTGGGGTTTGGGGCTGAAGAGAGAAGTCACTGACCCTGCTCAGGAGTGACTCCAGCCTCATCCATTCATGCCGGGCTCTGTGTGCCAAGCACAATGCTGGGTCCGGGCATACCGTGATGAATAAGTCAGATGAGTCCTGCCCTCACTGGGCGTCCACTGGTGGGGACAGAGTGTAGACAGCTGTGAGTCAATAAACACAGTGGGAGAGTGAGAGGAAGGTACAGGGAGCCAAGAGACAGCCTCTCTGGAGAGTTGAGGAAGGCTGCCCTGGAAAGTGCCTTCTATAAGGAGAGCTGAAGGTTGAGGAGAAAGGAGAAGCATGTTCTGGGTAGAGGGAACAGTATGAATGAGGGCTGTGTAAGAGAGAGCATGGGCCGTTTAGGGAACCCGAGGAAGCTCAGCCTGTCTTGATATGAAAGAGAGAGTGGCCAGGGTTGAAGCCGGACCCCTGGGCAGACCGGACCTCATCAGAGCCCTTCGTAAGCAGATTAAGGAGTTTGGGCTTCATCCTGAGGCAATGAGAAGTCGCCAGAGGGAGTGTGTGCGTGTGAGAGTGTGAGAGCAGGGTGGCGCCTCCCAGTGGCTGCCCCTTGAGCTTTGTGGCAAGAGCTGGAGCCGCCTGACCAGCAGGACCGTAATGAAAATGATTTCATCATCGTTGCAGGATGTAATTAAGGACAACACAGACCTAATGACTCAAGAGAACAAATGCACATGAATCAGAAGGGACGTGTGGAAAATTACATGGTTTGGGGCAAGAGGGTTAATGTCTTTTGGATGGTTCCTCCTGTGAACCGGATTCCTTATTGAGCATTTCAACATGAAGTGGTCTCTGGGGACTCCTCAGGATTGCCCAGGTCCCCTTACCAGTCTCTGGAACCATGGTAGGGTGAGAAATATGGGCTCATGATGCCGGGTCTGTAAACAACTAATTCAGACCAGAGCATTCCTTCCCAGGCCGGAGAGTTTGCCCATCACCAAATGTTCAGGAGAGCAGAACGTCAGGGGACAGGGTGCAGGAAGGGGGAGCGGATGCGTGTGGAGCGAGGTTGTCACCTCTGCAGGCCAAGTGGCTGCCCGGGCTGTGAGGCTGAAGCATGTGAAAAGCTTGCCAACCAGCCACGCAGCGGCCCTGCGCTGCCCCACCCCCAGGTACAAATGTGGGCTACTCTTCCCTGAGGTCCCGAGTGTGGCCCTTCGGGGCAAGGGGTTAGCTCTAGGAGGGTGGCCTTCTACAACCTAAGAGGAGTTCCCTAGCTAAGCCAGTGTCCGGAGTTGGTTTATCTATTAATCTATTATCCGCACTCTTCTCTTGCCAAGGGTAGGGCTCTGACAGACGGAGCTGGGCGTGGGAACTTGTAATTGTGGAAGGAAGTTAGGGAGCCTCTACGGCAGGAGGTTGTGCCAACGGAGTCTTGCAATGGGAGCGCCGAGCAGTGCTGAAAGGCAGTAAGGAAGGGTTTGCTCATTAAAACAATATATCAACTGCTGCGGCAGATGGAATTGTCCCAAACTGGCCACAGCGATATTTTCAGGCCCACATAGGCTTCCAGAACCTTGCCACTCACCATCAAAAGGAAGAGGCTATTTCCCCTACCCTTGAGCCTTTGTGAGTGCTTAATGAATAGAATCCAGAGGAAGTGATGCTGTGGGCTAGGTCATAAAAGGGAGTATGGCTTCGCCTGGCTCTGGCTTGGGATGCTCCGCCATGGCATCCCGTTACGGCATTGTGAGGAAGCCCAGGCCCCATGGAGAGGCCATGTGGGGGGTTGTGGCTGACAGCCCCGCTGAGATGTGAGTGGACCGCCAGCATCAGCTGGCCGAGCTGCGAGTGAGGGAGCCCTCATAGGCTGCTGGGTTCCGGCCTTGGAGCGGCCCCAGGGATGCTGAGAGGAGCAGAGAACAGCTCCCCCTGCCGTGTCCTGACCCACTGCAGGTTTGGGAGCAAAATAAAGGTCATTGTTGTTTGGAAACACTAAGTTTGGGGTGTAATTTATTTTTTTATTTTTTGAAAAGATTTTATTTAATTGACAGAGAGAGAGACACACACAGCAAGAGCAGGAACACAAGCAGGGGAGTGGGAGAGGGAGAAGCAGGCTTCCTGCGGAGCAGGGAGCCCGATGCGGGGCTCGATCCCAGGACCCTGGAACCATGACCTGAGCTGAAGGCAGTCGCTTAACCGACTGAGCCAGGCAGTGGCCCCTGGGGTGTAATTTATTGTGCGGCCATAGGAACTGCTTTGAAATGCCCGAGAATAACAGCTGATGTTTGTGAAAGCACCCGAGAGTTTACAAGAGGCATTCACACAGCGATCCCTGCTGGGCCTCTCCGGGCCTTCGAGGCTGGAGTGGCCAGTTTCACAGACAGGGAGCTGAGGCTCAGAGGGATGGAGTGAATGGCTCAGGGGCCGATCGAGGGGGACCAGCAAAGGAGCCCCGTGAGCACATGTTCTCAGTTGCTCCTGGGATCAGCTGGTGGAGCCCCTGCTAGGGCCTGGGAGGGCCACCGAGATGCAGCAGGCACGGTCTGGCATGAAAGCATCTTCCAGACGGTAGAGGTGAGTTTTGCCCAGAAGTGACCACACCACACTCTGGGGTACAAAGTGATAGGTGACCCAAGAGCTGAATTCATTCTTTCATTTTGATGGTAGGTACTGAGCCCCTATCATATACCAGGTACAGACCCTTGCCCTCCTGGCTTTTCATTCCAGTGAGGGAATGAAACTGTTAGGAACAAAATCTGGCAGCCCTAACCCCTGGTACCTTAGAACGTGACTATTTTTGGAGATAGAGCCCCTAAAGGGGTTAATTGAGGTAAAATGAGGTCATATGGGGGGCGCTCCTACTCCAATGGGATTGGTCTCTGTATAAGAGGGTAGGACACAGACATGTGTAGACACAGGAAGGCGATGGCCATCTACAAGCCAGGGAGAGAGAGGCCTCGGAGGAAACCAGCCCTGTTGACACCTTGACATTGGACTTGCAGCCTCTAGAGCCCTCCTGGATTCTGGTACTTTGTAATGGAAGCCCTAGCAAAATAAGATTTCGGAAGGAGTTTGTCATGGATCAAGGGCTCCTTCTTCCGGAACAATGGTGGAGGGACGTTTGAATTGGTTTTAAGAGGGTGGGTCTGGAGATACTAGGTTGGGGTGAGGGCAGGGCTGGGGGAGTTAGCCGGCAGGTGGGGGATGGGGTGGTCTACAGAATGAGGGGCATTGACAATTGAATAATTGCATGACTCTATTGTGTAATCCTGTTAAAGTAGAGGTGGGGATGTTTAGAAATCATGCCAGTCTGTCCTAAATCTCTTCCTAGGTTCTGCAAATCACCTTGGCTCAACCCAGCACTATTTAGGAGATAGGCACTTGAAGTCCCCCCACCCATCTATACAAATATTAGCAAAGGGACCCGCATTGTTCTGGGGACGAAAGGATAATAGCACCCGGGATTTCCTAGTGTGCAGATCTGATTGCTGGGAGAAGAGGCATCAATTTCTTAAGAAGTCCATGGCCTTCTGAGATGGAGAAGGACAGTTGCGTCATCCCCTGTTGCCCTAAGTTCAAAGTTCCAGTGGCCGACAAGGTGACAAGCTCTCTAAAAATAAAATTGTTTTAAGGAAACAGAGAGCCTGCCCTGAGGCCCTGGGTCACCGCACGGGTTCGGAGTCCTCGGGGAGGGCTGGTCCAGCACAGCCTGTGGCTAGCCCCACTGGAGGCTCCTCTGACCCACCTTTGCCCACATAGTGGTTCGCTCTGGCCAGTGCGGGCGGGGAGGGAGCGTGAAGTGCAAAGAATTATCTTGGAGGTCACTCCGCACTTCACCGTGGTGTGGACAGGGACCTGGACCAGCCAGGACATTTCACCACCATTCACCCGTCCTCGATAATCACAGAGAGAACGAACAATGACAGCGAACTGGCCAAATTCTGGGGTTCTTCTGTTTGCAAGTTTAGAGGGGGACTGGGCCTTCTGAGCACTCTGGGCCCCCAGACAAACTGGGGTCTCGAGAAAGAGATACTGGGCCTCTGTTGTTGAGACATTGGGTGCTAGAGTTGTTAATTAAAAAAATAAAATAACGTAAAACAAATGAATATGAGATATAGCCTTGTGTGTACCTTGATTAGGTGGGGCAAAACCTCGTTCTACACAGATCAGGACTGGGAGGGACTGTCGAGTCTCCCAATCCTTAAAGATGGCAGCGGCCCCCTTCCCCTCCCTGCTGCCTTTTTTTTTTTTCCCAGACAACACTAAAGTTGAACTCTAGGTGTTTCTCACTGCAGTGGAGGTTCCTGAAGGGCAGGATGATGTCTTGCTCACGTGGGCCACCCCCACAACCCGTGTGCCTAGTAGGGGCTGGGATGTGCTGTCCAAATGGCATTGGTCGATCCCCCCCGCCATGTTGCCTTCACAGAGTGGTTCTCAGACTCTCCCAGCCAGGAATAACCTTTCCTGGCCACTCTCTCCCCACTGTCCAGACGGCAGAGGCCTTGCAGAGCTGGGGGCAGAAAGTCAGGTGGTACAAATGCTGTGTGTTCGTGCGTGCGTGCGTGCGTGTGTGCGTGTGTGTGTGTGTATGAGCATTTGCTTAAATTCTTTCTTTGCCACAGTCCAATTCCTTTGTCAGCAAGTCTCTGTCCCCTGGCCCCAGATTAGTCTCCTGTATGTGCAAGGTGGGCACTAGGGGGGAGGCGGGCTCTGTGTTTGCTGCCTCAGCAGGGTTACGATACTGGGAATCACCTCCACATTTTCCAGAGCTCGGGGCTTATTCAGACAAACCCGTGTCTTGCCAGGATGTAGGCAAAGAAGGAAAAAAATGGCCAGGGGGTGGGATGGGCCCAAGATGATCGGCCTTGTGAGTGATAGGTCTTGCCGTGGGCTGGCGTTTCATATCTGACAGCGTCTCATTATTTTCATATGCTCTCTTGAGTGGAGATTTGTGATTTTAACCAGCGCAGCATCAGAAGAGCAGTTTCGCCTACTTTGGATAGGTCCTACCTCATTTCCTACAGTGATCATTTTTCTCCCTCCAGGATATTAGACTGTGATGTGGGGGCTCCCTGGCCCCTCAGCCCCTCCCCCTGCCTCTTTTGCTTTTATGGGGTTCGGGTGCAGCCCAGAGAAGGGGTGTCTGGCTGGCAGGGAAGACATCATATCTTAGTCCTGTGCTGGCTACCCTGTGTTTTACATATATGAGCTCATTAAATGCTCAAGCAGCTTACATGAGAGACAGGATTTTTATAGAGGGGGCTGAAGGAGGTAAAATAACGTGCCCCAGATCCTAGCAGGTGTGTCGGTATCCATGTGGATCCATTAGGGGCAGGAGCCTGCATTCATGTCAAGTGATTCCAACCCCCGTGTCCAAGTTCCCAAGGCCCCGGCTCCAAGCCTGATGCGGCATCAGACACAGCATGAGGTGCCCACGGTTGGACCCTGTCTGGGTGGGGGGTGGTGGAGGAGGGATGCAGAAGATACAGTGCTCTGGGCTTTGTCTGTACCTGGAGGAGATGGAACACCACACTCATACCTCTGCAAAGTAACAGTACATACCCAGTTTCCCTTGCTACCTTTCCACTGGGCCTGGGCCAGGCCCTGCTCACCCAGTCCCATGGCCTGGTTGTCAAAGTGTACATCTGTGTCCCCAATCCCAGAATCTGCTCACGCATACCTTTGGGTCTCTCCTGCTCCCTCACCTCTCCTCTCTCCCGTGGCTTTCCTGCCCCCACCCCAAACCTCTTGATGCTTATCTTCCTGGGGCAAATTGAGGCAGTAGGATGTGAAGCCAAGATGGAGGTTGGAAGGTGAGACACCTCACAATCTGGTCTCCATCCTCTTCTTTGGAAGCCAATGTATTTTTACTGGAGTCAAGCTGGGTGATCAGTCGTGTGTTATGTTGGTTTCTCAAATGCGGGGTACGTATGCTGGAGAGATGGAGAATCTTCCCTCTTGGGTCTGTTCAGAGATGTTTCCTGTTTCCACTTTTTTTGGTCAAGGTTCAAGAAGAAAGAAGCTTAACATCCAAAGCTGGCCTGGAGGAGTGGCAACGCTGGAGCCTGGCTGGTCAGGGCCTCTCAGGAGCTCTTTGGAGGCTGGTTCGTGTTCTAATGGCCAGTAGAGGAGGGCAGTCCTGGGTAACCGTTTGCCCTGCACGTCTCCGGAGGTCAGAGGGCAGGACCTGGCTTTTTGATGGGCAGACGGGGCAGCTGAGATCCAGAGAGGGAAACGACTTGGCTAAGTTCACTCAGCAGACTGAGGACCGCACCCAGGCCCTGTGGTGCCTGGCTCAGTGTTTGACACACACCCCCTGCCCCACCCCCTGTCGCCTGCTGGACTTGACTGAGGAGACAGCACCCTATCAGGAGGACAGTAGGGGCTGGGCCTCCCGTGTTCTCCTTGGCCTCCAGGCCAGTCTGTCAGGCTCCATGGAGGAGCCAGGAGCTGGGTGTTCTGGGGACATGCCAGAGAAACGAGGGAGTCCCTGCCCTCTAGGGCTGACGGGATCTGCGTGGAAGAAAGAGACACAAAGCATTTACCAAGTACCTGGGTAATAGGAAACCATTAATCTAGTCCACCCACGTTCAGACCCCTATTGCGTCAGCCCTGAAGCAAATACTAGAATCAGGCCAAGGACTTACCTGATTTTACACCTGTGGGAGCACCTACCCTCGGTGCATTTAATGTCTGGTGACACACTGCGGGGAGCTGTAGGACATATGGGGCCTTGGCACTGGCTCTTTGGGCAAGTGACGGCTCTTCGCCGAGCCTTACTTTCTTCATCTGCAAAGTGAGGGAATGCATTTCGCCCTCCGGGGTAATCTGTGTCAAGAGCCTAGTGATATGCCTGGTGTAGAGCAAGGGCCCCAAGTTGACGTCGGGATTTATTATTGGGACCCTCGAAGGATGAAATGGAATCTAAGATAGGTAAAGTACCTGATATGGTGCTTGGACCTCAGTACACCAGCCCCCATTCCTTCCCCCCCTTTTCCCAGCACCCCGTTTCTTGCCCTGCTCCCCCACTCACCCCCCCCCCCCGCATCCTCAGCCTCACACCCCACGTGCCTGGCCTCGTGTCTCCCAGCGGATAGAAGGCAATAGCCTCTGCCATTGACCCTGCCCGGGGAGGGCTCACCTTCATAGGACACTCTGAAGGCTAAATGGCCTTCCTGCCCCAAAGACATGAACGGCTACTCCCTGACCTCAGAGGTGGGCAGGAGGGCTTCCCGCACCCTCAGATCCTACCCCGGATCCACAAAACATTGTACAGATAGAGTAACAGATCTTATCCAGAGATGATTTGGGTGCCTCCTCCCCCATCTCTAGGGGACATCTCGCAACTTTTGGACACCTTTCTGTTGTCACAAAAGGAGAAGTGTTACTAGCATTTATTTAGTGAATAGAGGCCAAGGATTCTGCTAAACATCCTACAATGCATAGGACAGTCCCCCTGCAATAAAGAATTTTCTGGACCAAAATGCCCAGGGTAGGAAACCCTGAGATAGACAGTAAGAGAGAGCTCACCTGTAAGCACAGAAACTCCTCTAGGAGCCAATACTGAGTGACGTGGGGTAGAAGGCAAGAGGACTGAGCACAAAGAAGGATCACTTCTGCCAGGAAAAGGGCTGGGGGTGGCCAGGAGAGGCAGTGATGGGTACGAGATAATGGGGCTGAATCTTGAGTGTTACAGGCCGTCCAGACAGAGAAGGCTTGGGGCACGGGGTGGGGAGGGTCCCCATTTCCAGCTTGGGCCAATGTCATCAGTTCCTCGGGAAGTTAACGGCAATGACTGCCCCCAGTCACCCAGACCCCTGGTTGAGACATGGAAGCTGCTTGGCTGGGTGACTGGCTTCCCTGGGTGTCAAGCCTTGGAGGCCTTGTGGACACAGCCAGAAGTACTCGGGTGGGACTGTGCTCGTGTGTGCTTTGGTTGTTTTAAAAAATCCACTAGAGGGCATATCAATGCTAAGATCTTCTGGCAGGTTGGACAAATGATATTTTGTGTGAGCTTAGCCTGCAAAGGCTCCTGGCCCTGGCTGGTGAGGGGGGCGAGGAGGGGCCGGGTGACAGAAGATGGGGTTATTGATTCCTGTCCCTCCCTATACCCCCCTACTCCTGCCAGGCAATGCCAGGGAGGCGATTTGTGAATTCATGGAGACAGCCAGCCATGATCCTCCCGCTGATGACAGACCCTGTTCGGGAAGTTCAGCTGGAAGGACAGGACGGCAGGGGCAGATGCCAGGGACGGAATCCGACAACGGTGGGACCCTCTAGGAAAGGAGCTCCTGCCCCTCCCCCCTCTCCTTCCCCAGGAGCCCACTTGCTCCTGTGGCCTGGCCTGGTGTGGTCAGGCAGCCTTCCCCCCCTTGACCAAGCAGAGCAGAGTCCAGCTACAGAGGCTCTAGAAGTCTCCAAAGGTTCTAAGTGTAGGGGCCAAGAACTCTTCCGAAAACGCTCATTTTGCATGACCGACCTACCCGCCCCCCAGCATTCTTAGGCGTGCATACCAGCCTACAGAGGCGGGGCAGAAAGACCCAGAGAAAGGGGTGACTGACCCAGAGGCAGGCCAGGGTGAAAGTGAAGGGAATCATGCCGTTTTGTTGTCTACCTTGATGTCAGGAGGGGTTGTCACGCGGGTGGGGGCGTGGGAGGGTGGCAAGTGGTATGGGGAGGGGGAGGGGCAGTGAGCATCTGCCCTCACAAGAGGGAATCATGGCAATTCTGGGGCTCAGGCAAGAGACACCAATACCCCTCTGAAGGCAATAGATCTGGACTGAGTCAGGAACAAAATTTGCAATTTTTAGTTTGGTTGATAGGTAGGGAATTTGAGGGAACATTTGCCCTCGGGATCTGTATTCAGAAGAAGTAAGGTTTTTCCTTTTTCCTGCTGACACTGCCCAGAGGCATGTAAACATTGATTCATATATTTGTGAAGAGACCTGGGTCCAAAGCCCAGCTCAGCCACTAACTTGCTCTGTGACCTTGGGCAAGTCACTTCCCCTCTCTGAGCTTCAGTTTTCCCGTCAGTGTATCTCAAAGGATTAACTGAGATGATGCATGAACTTGACCATCCCAGAACATAGTTTAAAATAAGTACCTGGTAAATGTTCATTCCCTCTTGTTAGAAATCTTGAATCTGTAAGAGGTCACTTGGTCATCAGGAAAAAGGTAAGAGACCAAACCAGGCTCAAGGATGAGAGTAGAACCAGCAACAAGCAACCAGCAAGATTGCCTTGGGGCCTAATAATAGCACTAGGACTACTATTAGTACAGGTGATGGTAAAGTGTGTACTGAAAATCCACTCTTTTACATATTTTATTTCCTTGAATCCTTGACAACTCACAAATGATGTGACCGAGTCTCATAGAGTTTCAACAACTTTCCCAAAGTCACACAGGCGGGGATTTTAACGTGTGTGAGTCTAAAAATCACCCAGATCTGTTCAAAACGACAAGTGACTACTGCTCTGTGCTGTGCCAAAACATATTGAAGCCCGGGGCAAATGGAAAAATCAGAAATACTGATCTTGTTTTTATCTGAAATTTTGATATTCTGGTCTTCATGAATTTTTTTAAAAGATTTATTTACTTAGAGAGAGAGAGAGAGAGAGAGCACTCATGTGAGCATGAGGAGAGGCAGAGGGAGAAGGAGAGAGAGAATTTCAAGCAGACTCCCCACTGAGCACAGAGCTTGACGCGGGGCTCAATCCCAGAACCCCAAGATCATGACCTGAGCCGAAATCAAGAGTTGGCCGCTTACCCAACTGAGCCACCCAGGTGCCCCTGCTCCTCATGAATTTTTTGCATTGATCTTGATTTTTGAAAATATTGCATTCAATACTATTTATCTTGATTTCGGAGTGTTTTGGTGCTCCCAAGGGGAGACCTCACTCTCCTCCACTGGCCCCCATACCACCGCCGTTCCACTTCAATGCCTTCTGGGTGATATGACCTGGGCGCTGTGTCTCTCACAGGTGCAGTGCAGACCTCGTGGTTCCTGCTCACTAAAAGAAATAAAAAGCCCTTCCGTCAGTATTGAAAGAGGTCTTTCCCGGTTGGTTTCAGGACCTACAAGGGAAATCTGCTTGTGGATGGAGAGGTTCATCCTCTGCAATCAGGCACTTGCAGGAAGTGACCTCATAACAAGTAAATATCTCATGTTTACTAACAAAAACGCTTCCATGTATAAGTCACCCATACTCATCAGATAAAAAGTGAAGAAATGAAAGAAGCTTATGTGGTCTTTATGTGAATATAATTTGGTATGGCTTTGGAGAGCAATTTGACAGTGTCTATTAAAACTGAAAATATGTGTAGCTTTTGACCCAGGGAGTCCCCTTCAAGGTATCAATCCTAGACAAACACCAGCCTCTGTGCACAAAGGGGCATTTCAGGCATGTTCATGATAGCTGCAAAATACCCTGTATACCCATCAATAGAGAAGTGATGATAAAAGTCATGGTGCCTTCATACTCTGGAAAGCTACATAGCAACAGTGAAAAGGCATTTAGGTTGGTTCAACATGTTGAAAAATACTAAAAGTCAGAAGTGGGAAAAGCCAAAAATTAAAACAAAAACAAAAGAAGACGGAACAATACCTGCTGTTTGGCCCATCTGTATTTTAAGACCAAAAATATACCAAAGACCCAAAGCAAAATTGTGTTCCTTTGTATGTATGTAAATGCAAAGAACAATCTGGAAGGGTACCAAAGAATGGTTCAGTGTGGTTACTCTGGTTAAGTAGAGTATGATCAATGAGAAGGAGTTTCTTTCTTTCTTTCGCTCTTGCCTTCTTGCTTTCAGATTTTATTTATTTATTTGAGAGAGAGAGAGAGTGAGCATGAGCAAGGGGAGGGACAGAAGGAGAGGGAAAGAGAGAAAATCTCAAGCGAATGCCCCACTGAGAGCAGAGCCGGACATGGGGCTAGATCCTAGGGCCTTGAGAACTTGACCTGAGCTGAAGTCAGATGCTTAACTGACTGAGCCACCCAGGGACCCCTGAGAAGGAGTTGCAAGAGGCTTTCTCTTTGACTTTTTGGTTTGATTAAGAAAAACATGGATGTATCTATATATATAAAACAAGATGGTAATATTCATCTATTTTATCTTTTTAAAATATTTAAAAAAAATTATGAGCTTCAGTTTTCCCATCAATGAATCTCAAAGGATTAACTGAGGTAATGCATGAACTTGACCATCCCAGAACATAGTTCAAAATAAGTACTTGGTAGATAGATGTTCATTCTCTCCTGTTAACAATCTTGAGTCTATACAGAGGTCACTTGGTCATCAGGAGAAAAGTAAGAGACCAAACCAGGTAAGAGTGGTTTCAGGTTTACAACAAAATTGAGAAGAAGGTGCAGTGATTTCCCGTATATTCCCTCCCCAAGCCCACACACAACCTCCCCCATTATCAACACCATTGCTTTTTCTTTTTAAACAAAGGATGAACCTACATCGACACATCATGATCACCCACAGTGCATAGTTTACCTTAGGGTTCATTCTCGGTGTTGTGTTGTACATTCTAGAGGTTTGGACAGTGTATAATGACACGTATCCATCATTATATCAGGTACAGAGTATTTTCACTGCCCTAAAAATCCTCTGTGCTCTGCCTATCCATCCCGTCCCTCTCCCCACCCCAAGCCGGGCAACCATTGATCTTTTTAATATCTCCATAGTTTTGCATTTTCCAGAATGTCCTCCAGTTTGAATCACACAGTATGTACCCTTCTCAGATTAGCTCCTCTCACTTAGTGATATGCATTTAAGATTCCTCAATGTCTGCATGGCTCCGTAGCTCATTTGTGTGTGTGTGTGTGTGTGTGTGTGTGTATGTGTGTGTGTGCTGAATAACATTCCTTTGTCTGATATACACATAGTTTATTAATCCCCTCACCTACAGAAAGACATCTTGGTTGCTTATATCTGTTTTTTAAAGGAAAAAATAGTATAATTTACGTTTTTGGAAGTTCTTTCTGGATGTGATAAGACAGACAGGGCGGAGAGGTATACCCCATCTACTGTACAAGAACTCAAGCAGTCTGTGGTCATGTTGCTCCCTGGAAAACTTTGAAGGAGGTGATCAATTTTCTTTGTCTGTCCCCGGGAGCAGTAAGTCTGTTGTCTCAGGAGGATCAGTCTCTTCTGAGATTTGGAGGCTGCAAATGATTCTGAGGAGCTGCCTCTAGGCCTATCACTAGCTTCACTCAGGAAGGGGCCACTCTAATAAAGCCCCCCATCTTTCCCCTATGCTATGTGGCCTCTTAGAGAGATTATTCTCTGTGTGGTTATCTCAGAATTTTAGGCAACAAAGCTCAATGTTGGTAACAAGTAAAGGTCCAAAGCTCAGTGGCTTGACCCTATTAAGATTTATCTCTCTCTTGCCATTTGCAACGACGTGGATGGAACTGGAGGGTGTTATGCTGAGTGAAATAAGTCAATCAGAGAAAGACATGTATCATATGACCTCACTGATATGAGGAATTCTTAATCTCAGGAAACAAACTGAGGGTTGCTGGAGTGGTGGGGGGTGGGAGGGATGGGGTGGCTGGTCGATAGACATTGGGGAGGGTATGTGCTATGCTGAACGCTGTGAATTGTGCAAGACTGTTGAATCACAGATCTGTACTTCTGAAACAAATAATGCAATATATATTTAAAAAAGAAGAAGAAGAAGAAGATAGCAGGAGGGGAAGAATGAAGGGAAGTAAGTCAGAGGGGGAGACGAACCATGAGAGACGATGGACTCTGAAAAACAAACTGAGGGTTCTAGAGGGGAGGGGGGTGGGGGGATGGGTTAGCCTGGTGATGGGTATTAAAGAGGGCACATTCTGCGTGGAGCACTGGGTGTTATGCACAAACAATGAATCATGGAACACTACATCAAAAACTAATGATGTAATGTATGGTGATTAACATAATAATAAAAAAATTAAAAAAAGAAAAGATTTATCTCTCCCCTCCCCCCATCATCCCAGTGTGAGTAGAGTGAATCTTCAGGGTACCTCTCTTCCGGATAGTGATTCAGGGTCCAGGATGTTCTTGTCTTGTGGCTACACCGTGATATTGCATGGCTTCTGTGATCACCGCAACCTGGAAAGAGAAAGCTGGAGGGCCACACAGGGGCTTCGATCTCTAGGTTTTGAAATGCAAACATCACTTTCTCCCATATCCCACTGCTCAGAACCAGTCACATGGCTCCAAACTAACTGCAAGAGAATCTGGAAGAGATGGGGGAACTCATGGCTACTTAGTGAGAATTCAGTGTCTCTGTAAGAAAGGGAGAAAAAAAAATGTGTATGTGCCAGGCACTTCAGCAAATGTTATCTCTGTAAAAGTAGCCAACATAGGAGGCTGTTCAGTAGCTCATAGATTCCTTGAGGGCAGGGACCCTCTTGTTAATTTTTCCCTGCCTCCCAGTCCTGTTGAATAAAACAACAGCACACCTTTGCAGATGCAACTACTTAATGTTAGCCAAACTGAGTTACTATCCTTACTCAAAATCTTTTTGTGTAACTTCTCACTGGAAATTTCCTATTCAGCCATTTCACAAATTGCACAAAGAGATCAATTGCATTTCTTCTCTTTTCTTTTTGGTTCCCTGCACCTTCAAGTTAGATCTTTGAAAAGACTTCAACGTAAGACAAGCTGGTGATATTGGTTAAGGCAAAGTGAGCAAAGGCACAGATAAATAGTATGAATGAAGAGTGGGGCGTCACCATAGATATCCAGAGATTTAAAAATAGTAAGAAAACATTCACTTACTTTGTCTTATTACATTTTTTTGAAGTCTCACCTGCTTCATTTGTTTTAAAAAAACAAAAATCCATTACCTAGCTTGAGTGATCATCTCATTCTCTACCAGACTTGACCTGTGGCTATTTCTTTAAAAAAAGTTAATTTTATCATCCAAAGAAGATATGTTCAGTTTAAAAGAGATACATTGCAGGCTCTGAAGACAGTCTCCAAAGAAGTATGGGAACCAGATTATTTGGTGTGTCATTGGTACATGGTCTCCTTAGGGTCCAAGTTTGAAAGATGACCCTGTTCTTGGAGACTTAAGGACCCATAGATTTGTTTTTAAAAAATGACTTGTCCTCATTAACCTTTGATTACACATCCAACAACCTTGGATTGAACTCATTCCACTTCCTAGTCTGGTAACGTAGATTTGTAGGAGGTGGAAACCAGAAGGACTTCAGATCCAAGAAGGGATGGTTCTGGTTCTGAAGAAATCAATTGGAAGTGCCACTGCTCCAAAGACGGGGCGATCAGGGTGGAATCTGAGCCTTGATGGATGTGGGCTGTCTTCCTTTAGAGACGTTTTTCTTCTTCTTTTTTTTTTTTTAAAGATTTTGTTTATTTGACAGAGAGAGACACAGCGAGAGGGGGAACACAAGCAGGGGGAGCGGGAGAGGGAGAAGCAGGCTTCCCTGCAGAGCAGGGAGCCCGATGCAGGGCTCCATCCCAGGACCCTGGGACCATGACCTGAGCCGAAGGCAGACGCTTAACGACTGAGCCACCCGGGCGCCCCTAGAGACGTCCTTCTTATGACAACAGATCATCAGGCCTTCTTGCCTCTCTCTGGTTCACGCCCTCCTTCCCTCACAGCTTCATGGATGTGACAACCCCCCACCCCCAGCCACGGTCCCGTTCCCATTCCATCCTCAGACCCCCCCCCCCCCACCAGATTGATCTTCCTAAAAATCCTCTCTGATCATGCCATGCTTGGAGGGAGAACCACTGGAAGCTCTTTGTTGCCCCCAAATTCTAGTTCAAAAGCCTCAGCTTAGCTTTCAAAGGCTGTTAAAATGGCCCCACCCTGCCAGGCCAGTTTTATTTTCTCCTGCTGCCTGACATTCTCCAAGCTTGCCTGTCCCCTCCACATCCCATAAACATGCCATCCTTATTTTATTGTCCCTGTGCATTTGTTCATGTTATTCCTCGAGCCTGGAATGCTGCCTCCGGTCCACGTCATAGAAATACTTGACTTTGTGCAGTGAAGGGATTCCTATTTGTCATTTGAAGTGTATGTGTGTGCGTGTGCAAGCGAATCCTGCTTCCACTGTGCTGAATGTTACGGCTTTAGAAGTTCGTCTTGATTTGGGATGGGCGGTGGGCCCATCCTTCGTTTTGTATTTTTCTGTCTCTTAGTTGCTGCCAATCTATAAGCCAACACTTAAATCCATCAAGGAAGTTCCTTTAATAAAAGCATCATCTGATAGAAAATGAGGAAGTACTCCTGCATTTTAAACATTTATTGTTAAGCCTTGGATTATTGCAAACATTTCTTCAAATGGGGCCTGCTTGTATGCGTCAAATAACTCCTTCCCAATTTGGGATTCCAGAGTAATACATACCAAAAGCATGGTTAGGGTTCATGTCAGCACACCCTCAGAGAATTTCTCTTCTCAGTTTAACTCTTACCGTACAGGCTTAGGCTTCGGAAAACTCGTATATCTGGTGTACATCAGGGGGCTGGCAAGGTGAGGTTACTAGAGTGTTTTGTCTTGTCTTGACAGGAAAACCTTACATGACTAGACATTTTGGAACTGAATACTCATCTCTTGGCTATTGATAAAAAAGGTCACTTTGTCCTCCTAAGACGTACTGTATGTGGCAAAGGAGGGCAGTCTGGTGGGAGGGGATGTCCTAACTTGATGTGTGGTTGATTCTTGGGGCCAGTTTGGGGGGTGCCCATGATACTCAGGTTTCTGACTTGGTTCTCTGGGAACAAGTTCCAGAATCTTTTGGGGATGGGAGCTGAGAGAAGAAGGAAGAAAGTAAGAGTGGTCCACTCTCAATGGTAGCAGGGGCCTCAAGATCACTCTTGTCTTGTGACCTAGCATAAAATGTAAGGCTAGAAGAGGTACATCTTCTTGCTAATTCCAGTGAAAAGAGAGAGTATGATAAACTGCATTTTCCGAAAATGGTTGCATCTCCCATTCCACGTGCTTGTCTTGCAATGGGACCAATGCTTCTCCCATCAAGAGGGCTAGGCTGTGTTCCCTCCTCCTAAACCTGGGAGGGTTGTGACCATAGCAGATGTCACGGTATGTGACTTTCAAGGCTTGGTTCTTTGGGAAGGCTCACTCTTGGAAGCCAGCCTCCATGGTGTGAGGAAGTGCAAGGAGCCACATGGAGAGGCTGTGTCGGGGGGTGTTTCTGCTGACAGTCACTGCTGAGGTCCCGGCCTATGGCTGGCCAGTGTCAAGGTCAAGTATCAGACACGTGAATGAGGGAGCCTCAAGATGGTTGCAATGCCGGCCTGCATGTCAGCTTCAGCATAAATCCTCCCAGCCAGGGCTCGAGACGTCATGGAGCAGCTGACTCTGCTCGTTTTGAATTTCTGACTGGGAGAATCCATGGGTATAATAAAACCACTGAGTTTTAAAAATATTGCTAAACTTGTTTAGGCAGCGGTAATAACTGGAATAGAGACCTACTTCTCTGAGGTGGATAGAAAGGATTCAGGGGGTAATGTGGGGCTCTCCAAGGAATGAGACCAACAGTTTCGATGATGTCTGGATTCTCTGAGCTCCCCAAATTATCTAGGTCCTGCCTTATGACCTAGAAACCTAGAGGTCCTTTGGGAATAAAAGAAAATGAGAGCAATTTGTGAGAGCTCTGTGACCCTAACCTCTTGGTCTCGGGAGGGCAGTTGGGTGAAGCTGCAGTCTCGCTTATCTCCCTCAAGACCAAGAGCCACGGAAATTGTCCTTGTTTCGAGACCCTAGGCTATTCCAGGCTGGAGATATTGTGCACCCCAGTTACCTCTATTCTATTTAGGGCAGAAGCAGAGAGGCTTGCAGGGCCCTTTCCTTATTGCTAAGACAGCCAGGGGAGTAAAACCTTGCTAACTATGTAAAACTTTAGTTGGCATTTGTGACTCTCTCTGGAAAATTCTAAGTGGCTAGTACAGTGAGAGAAAAGAAACCGGCCTTAACCCACTCGTGGTGCTGACATGCCTCTGGGCACTTCCCTCTCTGGGAAGGATGGAGGGTTGTGCAGAATTAGCTTGGGTGCACCTCGCAGAAGCCAGGGCCCTTTGTCTCCCCTGACCGCCTGCCCTCCGCCTTAGCTCTCCTCCTCCATCACTTCCAAATGTATCACTTGAAGTGGAGCAGGGCAAGTGTTATGACATGAAACTCCCCCAAATAAGATGTCACTGCTCTTAGAAGTTTGGGGAAAAGTGCACCTGTCTTCAAGACTCAGCTCAGGTACCACTTCTGAATGGAGAGAAACCCATTGTCGGCCTTTGATGTGTATCTTCCTAAAACATTCTCCCTGTTTCTTTCTTCCTTCCTCCCCCCCCTTTCGTAACTGCAGTGATAGGGAACATGAAATTTTGTGTTCTGCTTTTGGTTTCTTTCTTTTTTTTTGGCTTACCATGATTTCCGATGCACTTTCTTGGTTGTGACGTAATTTCAAACCTTAGTAATGATAATAAAAATAACAGTAACAACTCCATTCATTGTGCGTCCCGCTGAGTGCTAGACATGGTGCTTGGGGCTCTACACACGGTCTCTCCTCTAATCTTTCCAATTGGCCAAGTGGTTGCATCAGCTCTATGTTACAGATTGAGAAACTGAGGCTCAGGTTGCTTAAGCAGTTTGTCAGCAGTAACCAGCTGAGAGAGACCAGATTGGTCCCTCCGATTTCAATATCCATATTCCTGCTTTTCCCTTTTCCCTATTTTTTTTTTTACCATGTTGCTTCCCATCATTTGAAGTGACCCCCCCATACTTACTCTTTTGTCATAATTTGCTTCACCATTGTGCTATTTTGGGTCATTTAACATATTTACTAATTTTGGGTATTATAAACAATGAGGCAATGAACATCACTGTGCTAACAGACTCTCCCCCTATTTTTGGATTATCACCTTGGAATAGAGTCCCAGAAGTGGAATTACTGGGTTAAAGGGTAGGACTGTGTTTATGGCTTTTGATAGTTATTGCCAAATTGCTTTCCCGGAGGACTGTGTTTAGCGAAACCGGCTCACTTTATAGGCCCAGGGGAGTTACCTCGCTCCTCCAGGCTGTCAGGTTGCCCTGTAGCCACTAGAGGGCGGGAAAGGCTATTGCTCAAGTGACAAGAGCCTGGGCCCCTCTAAGAAATCCCCCAAATTTGCTTGAGGAACCTTCAGAGTTGCCTAGGAGGGAGGGAAGGGGATGCTTAATTAGTTAAAAGCTCAATGCCTTAAGGGACTGACTCTCTTGGATTGGCATTGAAGGTGGGATGGTTTGTGATCTGGACTCGAGAAGAGAGAGCAGTAAACAGCACCGGAGACCCAGGATTTGAGGTTGGCCACGTCATCTCCTGCTCAGGAATCTTGGGTGACTGACCCTTCCCTGCATATCTCTGTCTAGGGACTTTGACCCCCAGATCTCAGTGTCAGTCAGACTGGCAGCAGCTCTGAGGTCCTCCAGTGGAGACAGTGTGTCCTGCTCGCCCGTCTCACGTCCTCAAGAGCCAGCACTTAGTAAGAGCGCAGTACACGATGGCTGAATTAATAGATGAGACGAGAAATCAGGAGTGGGCATGGGGAAGTCGGTAGAGAGGATGGCTCTGGATCCCAGTCCCCACAGATGGTTTATTGACTCCAAGATGTTGAAGATGGACAGATACTTAGAGGACATCTTGTCCACACTCCTTGGGAAAAAACAGAGGCCTGAGCAGTTATAACTGTGATAAGGCCTCCGCGTCCATGTGTTGTTCATTTAACCAACACTGACTGTACATCCTTAGTGTGCTGGGCTCTGCGCCTGGCATGAGAGATGATGGTGAGAAGTCCCTGCCTTCAAGGAGCTTATAGTTTGTGCAGGGACATGCAATGCCTATATAAAGACCACCAAACGAAGAGTGAGCCCTCTGCGCAGGAAGCTAAGGAAGGCAAATAAAGTTGGGAAAACTGGCTTACCTCAGCTGTTCCTAGACAAGCAGTTCTTAAAATATACAATTTCTTGGAATATTAATTCAACTGGAGATTTAATGAATGTTAACTAAAAAATGATTTGAGAGTTAATATTAGTCAGTTACAGCTGCACTAATGCTGAGTAACAAACTACCCATAACTCAACCATTAACAATAATGCTTTTTATTTGTTCTTTATTTTGCTCGCAGGCCTGTGGGGTAACTGGGGCGCCTCAGCTCCACAAGCCTTTGATTCTTCTGGGATCAGAAGGTGACTCAGGACATGGTCTTCTCTTGGAGATGGAGGGATAAGAGGGCAAGCTTACCTCCGTAAGTGTATTTTGAGCCTTTTCTTGCATCATGGCCACTAATATCCCATTGGCCAGACCAACTTACATGGCCAAGCTCAATATTCATGAGTCAAGGAAATGTATGCCACCTCTAGTGGCCAGAATTGCAAAGTCACAGTAAAGAGTATGGACATGAAGAGGGGTAGAATTGAGAACACGATGTAATCTACCACAGTGGTCCTATTCATTCAGGAAACCCTGGTGGATCTGGTTTCTTCATTGCAGGACTTGTCAGAGGCTTTATAGATGATTCTATCTAAAGCCTTCACTTTAGAAGAAGAGAACTTAAGCCCAGAGAGAAACATAACTTGACCAGGATTTATAGCGACTTGGTAGCCTGCAGTGAGACCACAGACCTTGTGACCAGCAAGGGTCCCTAGCCCTCCACTGCGAATGTGCCCCGGCCACACTGAGCTAGGCAGAGCAGAGGAGGCGGATGAGCAGCTGCATATAGAGGAGGCTGAAACAGTGTTCGAGGGACCCTCTGCAACATGACTCTGAGTGGGGTGGGGAAGCCACAGTCAGACCCAGCCTTGAGGAAAACCGTCAAGTGGACAAAGTTAAGGGCACGTACTGCGGAGCCAGGTTGTCTGTCTGGGTAATCCTGGGCACGGTATCTAGCTGCCCTTTTATGCTTCACTCATGAAATAGCGGAGGTAGACATGCTTACCTCATAGGTTTGTTGAGTTAATAATTGCAAAGTGTTTAGAACGGGACCAGGAAGGTAGTAAGCACTCAGCTTAGGTGTGATACCCGTACTACTCACACTAACTATTTAGCCTATCTCCTCTACCATGTCTTTCCCTATTCCTGGGTTTTCCCACCCCACTAGCTCCCTTCCCAATACCCCATTTTTTAAAACTTTTCAATAGATTTAGCACTCATCCAAATGAATTTCATTTCATTTTAGATCATTTTACACTAGAAGTGACCAAGTGTCTCCCAGCCCTTAACTGCATAGAAATGGAAACCCGGGGAAACACGAGCTCAGCTACAGAATGCTACATGCTTTACACACTGGAACTATATATAAATTTCAATCATCTACATATATACATTTTTACAGGTACACATAGAGGCAAATGCACAAAACAAGATCTAAGACTGATAGCACAGGATCAAAAGTTACCCTTGGAGTGGGGAGTGAATGAAAAGTGCTTCTGATTCTGTTGAAATGCATATACATCCAATTCCCCATTCTTTTTTTTTTTTAAGATTTTATTTATTTATTTGACAGACAGAGACACAGCGAGAGAGGGAACACAAGCAGGGGGAGTGGGAGAGGGAGAAGCAGGCTTCCCGCCGAGCAGGGAGCCCGATGCGGGG
Organism: Eumetopias jubatus; assembly: GCF_037043125.1. NCBI lineage: Eukaryota > Metazoa > Chordata > Mammalia > Carnivora > Otariidae > Eumetopias > Eumetopias jubatus. Next base: position 113,433,030 of record NW_028274816.1, on the reverse strand, counting down.
CTCGATCCCAGGACCCTGGGAGCTGAAGGCACACGCTTAATGACTGAGCCACCGAGGACCGAGGCGTCCCCCCATTCCCTGTTCTTGATATTAGTTACAGCTAGTCCCCACTAAGATGCAACAAGGTAACAAGGATTATCTAATATTAAGAAGGGGAACACTGGAAAAGTTCAGCCTCTGGAGGAGTGGCAGGGAGTGGAGTTTTTGGAAATGGGAGTATTGTTTGCTACCATATCGAATCTCACTTTCTGGTTGACCATCTGTCTTTTCAGATATTTGGGTGGAAATGGGTTGAGTCTGACCAGGATGAGTAATTCATGTAAGTCTGTGGTTCTTCACCCTGGGTGCAGATTAGAATCACTAGGGAAGATTTAAACAGCAGCAACAAGAACCCGGATGCCTGACCTCACCCAAGACCAATTCAGTCTGAATCTCTGCGAGGAGGCCCAGGGATCGGTGTGATTCTAAAGCTCCATGAGAGATTCTAACATGCATCTAGATTTGACGACCACTGGCCTATGGCCTTGGATGGGCCCGCGGACACTTGGATTCAGACACAGAGTATCTGCATCCTAGCCTTGCCATTAATCAGCAGGGTCATGTTCAGCAAAGAACTTCGTCTCTCTGAGCCCCAGTTTCCTTCCCTATAAGATGGGAATAATAATTGCTACCTTGCTGCGATTTTATAAGAAACCAGTGAAAACCTATGGAATGAACCTTGTGTCCGTAGCTGGCCTGCAGAATGGACCCTTTAAGTAGTTGTCAGTTAAATGGACGGCAGTCAGTAAGCGCAGTGCTGGAGAGCAGGGCTTTGTCCACTTTGTCCCTCTGTCTGCCCTCCTCCTGCATGGGGTTGCTGACTTCTATGTTCTCAGACCTAAGTCCTTGGCAAGAAGAAGGTCTGAGACTTGAGGGGAGGCTTGCTCCAGGAATACTCTGTCTATTTACAAAATAGATCAAAAGCACCCGGTCTGGGGCAGAGCGAGGGCCCAAACCCAGTCCTTCTTTTGATTGCCAAGTCTTGTGCCCACAGGGCTGTGCCAGGCTCGGAGGAACCGCCTCTTCCAATCAATCTCCCCAGAGGGGGTGTCTTATTCTAAATCACATGGCACTGCTGTATGGACCAGCTGTGGCCCTGCCAGCCCCCCCCGCCCTTAGGCTGGGGACAAAAATGCCAGGAGGAGCTCATGCTGTCTGCCCTGCCAACTTGCCACTTTAGCCCTGACCACAGCTGCCAACAGCCCAACTGGGCAGAAGGCAGGGATGAAGTGAGCAAGGAACGGGTAGCTATTTTGAGCAAAGGTGTCAGGCAATGTCTAAGTGGTGGTCTGGTAGGTTGCTCTAGGTGGCAAGAGGCCTGGATTCTGGCTTCATTCATGCTTAGTGTGTAACAGCACACATGCTTTCGTTCTGAGAAGGTGGATTTCTCTGGTCTCAGAGTCTGCCACTCAGAGGTAGATGGCCAGGAAACTAGCATCTGGATAGGCACTAAATCATTATCTCAGCAGTTAATAAACCTTTTCTTAAGAACCGCTACCCGCACCACTTTGTCCCTCTGTCTTCTGCTTAGCGCCACCAGTCTAGGACATTCTGCAGGTTCGACCCTTTGTAGTTTGTGTTAAGGAAACAATAGGTTACCTGAAATGTATTCAGAGATATTGACATGTCCCACGGGGAGGTGTGGCTCTGATGAGGAGCCTGGGCTGACTCGTGAACTCTCGGGACCAGTGGGAGTTAGGTGTTGTCCTGCCCCTTCTTCAGATGAAGAAGCCAAGGCTCAGAAACACGAGTTAGTAACATCCAGAGGAGGCGGCAGCTAGATTTCAGGGAGGCCTTTTGAATCCAACCTGTAATCTTCCCATATTTATAGAAAAAAAAAAGAAATTAGTGTTAACAAATTAGTTTTAAAAACATAAAAAATAAGGACGCCTAGGTGGCTCAGTGGGTTAAGCATCTGCCTTCAGCTCAGCTCATGATCCCAGGGTCCTGGGATCGAGTCCTGCATCGGGCTCCCTGCTCTGCGGGAAGCTTGCTTCTCTTCTCCCTCTCCCACTCCCCCTGCTTGGGTTCTCTCTCTTGCTGTGTCTCTCTCTGTCAAATAAATAAAATAAAATCTTTAAAAAAACATAAAAAATAGAATCTGAATTTTGAAAGTGAAGTTTTCTCTTAGGAGTGGGTGCAAATGAAGATTCCAGAGCAGAGAGTCAAAATATGTTTCTTAGTAGCCATGTCGACAATGTCTTTCTGTGTGAGTGGAATGGGTACCTGCCTCACTAAATTGTCTATGGAGAGAAAGATGTAACAGTGCTTTGTAAACCAAGGGGCCATGCAAGTGTTTGTGAGCGTTCATCATTAAGCTGGGGAAACCCTTGGATGAGTAATTGACCACGAGAACCACCTGCATGTGCGAACAGAATGCTGCGTGTGTGCATATACCTGATTTCTCCAGGGAGAGAGCACAGAGCTTTCATTAGATTCTTAAAGGTGTGTGTGACTCAAAAATGATTAAAAACCACTACTCTAGCCCAACCCTTTATGTCATTTGCTGGTGAGAAGAACTAAGTAATAATTTCAGAGTCTGAAGCGCCACCTATACTCTGCAAGTATCTTTCGGTGTCACAGCAACCCAGGGAAGAGGTAAAAGAAAATTGACCAGGGAAAGGAAGATTAAGTAAAGATCCCCTTTTCCCAGTGGCCATGGGCCTTGGAATTCACCCTGGAGTTGGTTCACATAGCCAGCTGGAGAGAGAGAGAGAGAGAGAGAGAGAGAGAGAGACTGAGGCTTCTTCCCAGCAAGGCTTTGCTGCTCGAGCAGATGGCAGGCACTCCATCCTTTTCAAAGTGATGAAGTGAGATTGCTCAGACAAATGCTTTCAAAGTCTTGAACCTGTGAAGTTTTGCTCCGAGTTCAGGAAATAACAGGATATAAATCTGCCTGAATCATCTCGGCTCACGCAAATTCAGTGCCGGGCCACAGTGGCTCTGGCAACATCGTGTTCTTTTTTGTGTAATGACTTTTGATGCTGTGGATTTGGACGGATTAGGCCATTTAGGGGAAAGAGGGGAATATTAATATACAAAATTGTTAAATGTCAAATAAAATCCCTTAATAATGTGTGTGTTTAAGATGAGTATGCAGGCACTTTGAAAACACTTCTAGCACCAGCTCAAACATTTAAGAAATCCATTTTGCAAGTTCAAACAAATAATCCTCCACCAATTATGCTGTACCTGTGCGAGTCTGCTGCGTAATTCTGCACAGTTTCAGCTAGGAGTAAAGGCCATTCCTTTATTGCTGTCGGTAACATCGGCACACCTGATTCTTCATCCAACTGACTGAATGCTTCAATCCCACAGATAAGTGTGCGGTTGGCAACCAAGAGTTGGTTTTCATATTTCCCACAAATTAATTATCCAAGCGGTTGATTTGACTTGTTTTGAAGGCCGATGTGTGTTAGAAGATCTCACCTTGAAGGTCCTACCTTTTGGTTTCATAAATGCTTGCAAATAATTGCGTGGGATTTAGAATAATTTGGGGGGTGGCTATTGAAAAGGGTCACAGAAGAAGCTGAAAGTAATAATGAGGATGTGATAATTTTTTCCATGTTATATCATCTCATGTCATATTACATTATAATATTATCTGTTCTCACTAGGGCAGACTGAAAACATGACCATTCTTTCATTTACTGATTCAGAAAGAATGTACTTCCATCATTAAGCTGGCAACAGGTATGTATACAATCATCTATGATTCAGGAAAGATCCTGGTAAGTCCTCCGATAGAGGTGATAATAAAAAACTCTGGAACACAGAGGGGAAGATACCATGTCTTCTCAGGACAGTCGGGTGGGTCGTTAGGGCAAGCATCTTGGAGGTGGTAGCATTGGAAAAGGCTGTGATATAGGTGTATAGGCTAAAAATAGCTCAATTCCCACCCCAATAGTAGATGTTGGTTAAGTGTTGGTTTATCTCATTGAAAAAGCAACAGGACTACACTAGAAACCCTTTAGAGGAAGAAAGAGAAGACTCACTCACAGTTCCACACCACCAACGTGAGCTTTATTGGCATTTTGGAGCATTTCTTTCTTGGATACAGCTTCTCCATAGCTGTTGTCCTATTATGTTATCCTAGTAAGCAGACATTCTTGCATTCCTTGTTAGAAAAAATCAGTTGGAAGCATTTTTCCATGTTGTCACAAGAATGGGCAGACTTAAAGGAGGTGGAGGTGGGAGAATGTGCATTCTCAGGGAAGGAGAGAGTGAAGGTGAAGTCCTCACAGTGGGAAGCAGCAGTGGGCAGTGTGTCCACTGTGGCTGAGCCTTGGATTTTATGGAGGGCCTGGAATGCTCTGCAAAAGGAGCTGGGGTTTTATCATGGAGGTGATGGCGAGGCATTGGAGGTTCTGGCCAAGATGGTGGCATGAGTAGCGTTTAGACCTGGCTTTGGAAATTCTGGGATTCCCAGGGGCACTTGGGAATTTCAGGAGTCTCTTACGGAGATGAGTAAGCAATTCAGCAAGTGATATAAAGAACAAACTCATTAACTAGCATCTGAATGAAAATGCTAATGGATTCTTTAAGTACTACTTGGTAGGAGTTACCATAGGACAGGCTTGTTCATCATAAGTCTTTGTTTGAGAAGCTCTACACTTGATTCACATTTGTTCTCAAACATCTCTCAGGACTACCCCCCTGTTTCTCTTTGCCAAGCTTGATCTTCTAGTTCACGGATGACAAATAAACTTCGACATACCTAACATCTCCAATGGTTGGCTGCTAATTTCCTAGAAACTGTTTTGAGAAGGACTCTGAAGGCATGCCTGGACTTAGCTGGAGAGAGGCCATTGGTGTAGGAACAAGAAGCATCAGCATGTATGACCTATATTTGCCATTTTTATTCTCCCTCAAATGGTCACTTCCTATGTCTTATATTTAATTTTAGTATGGCCCACACTGATATAGTAGAGCCAAATCAACTGGGGTTTAAAGAAAGCAGCAGAGAGAAGAAAATACCTACTAGCCAATATCTCCATAAAGTACTTGATCCATTGACCTAGGTCCATCCATACATCCATGCATCCAACCACTTCACTGAATCATTCATCCATTCAACGAATCTTTATTCTGCATTTGCACTGGGTCAAGCAACGTGCTAAGTTCTGGGGAAACAGAGATTCTGTCTCCAGAATTCAGAATTTAGTAAGGCAGCAACTGAAGAGATGGGTAAGTACAGTACAGTATGTTCCAAGCTAGGCTAGAGGTCTGAACACAGTGCACGGCACAGAGGCAGAACCCACTGACCTCCCCCGCACCCGTGGTGGGGCAGGAAAGGTGGTGGAGGCAGAGGTGGTGGGGCTGTGGTGAACTCACTCTGCTCAGACCTCTATGAGGACGAGAGTCAGGCGATTTGTTCATCATTGCATCCCCAGGACCTGTCATAGTACCTGGTGCATAGTAGGTGTTCTGCATATTTTTTGTTGAATGAATATGGTTGTCCAAGGAGTAAAAGTTACTCCCAAAGGTCTTCTAGTGCATCCACCTGCCTCGGGGCTGAGCCACACCTAAATCATCCCAAGTGCTATTTCGGGTGTGGTTATTCTTAGCCAGCCTCTTTGACAGCTGGGAAGAGTCAGAGATGCCGTGTCTCCTCTGAGGCTTTTGTGCTACAGGCCACATTCAGGAGGAGCTCTGTTGGGTAGAAACAAGAGCCGGGAGGAGAGAGAGAGGCAAGCGAGTCCCAAGCCTGGAGCTTGGTTGGAGGGAACTCCAGGTGGGCAGTCTCCTCTTCCTGGGTGATCAGGAGGTGAAACTGAGGAGCTGATCTTCAGGAGAGGCCTGGAGACTTGGTAACTGAGGGTCCTGAGGGACTGGGGCATGGTTGGGCCCTAGTCTGGGGACCTGCCAAGGAGGAAAAGGAATTTTCAAGGGCCTCCCCCATTGGGGCAGAGGTGTCCTGAAACGTGCAGTTTCAGTCACCATGCTCCCTGCCCCCACCTCTGCCAAGCACTTTAGGGAGAGTGGAGTTTGAGGCTGTGGCTCCATAAGGAGATCTTTTCTTCCAGGACCTGTTTTTTCCAGGGTATTTCTCAGTGGCCGGGGAGTGTCGGGGCCTAACACAGTCAGGCTGTACCAGGAGCCAGAGCCCAGAGTATTCTAATCTCATGGGGAGATAGGAAGAAATGATTAGTGCGCATTGAATGGCCCTGCTGTGAGCATTCTGAGCTGGACTGGTCCTGGGGAAAATCAAGGGCAAGTTCTAATCTCATTTTCAGGTAGGGGAAGGGTAGAGAAGTGACTTTCTGGGGCAGTCTCTTGAAAAACAGGCATAAACAGGGAACAATGGTACCATTCCTTTCTGACCTACTCAACCTGGCGCTTGATACGAAATGAGTGTGGTGCGTGTGTGTGTGTGTGTGTGTGTGTGTGTGTGTGTGTGTGTGTGAGAGAGAGAGAGAGAGAGAAAGAGAGAGAGAGAGACTAAGTATAACCTTGTGAACCCTCTTAGGAAGCTAAAGCTTGCTCCCAAATCCCCCCTGCATAAGGATGGATTTGCCCCTTTTTTTCTTATAAAAACCTGTGTTTTCTAAATGCAATACAAAACGTGGTTCAGGGGAGCCACCCCTGAGCCCCAGGGTCCCTTGATACCTACCTAATCCCCACCCCTGACTCCCCTCTGCCCCACCTCTTGCCACCCAAAGCTCTTTCACTAAAAAATAAAAGTTACAGAACAGGACTGGGGAGACCCTGGGGGAGGAGGAGATAAAGGGGTGACCGCCGGCTGAAGGCCCGCAGAGGGCCCTGGACCTGGCAAACGTTACCAAACAATGACCGTGTACCTACACTGGGTACACAGGTCACAACCCGTGGGCACTGCAGATAAGAGCGAGAGGCTGTCTCCGCCCACGCAGAATTTCTGAGACTCTGTTCACCTCATGACTATCTGTAGAAGGTTGTTAGAGACTAAGTCAGATGCACCTGCTTTGATGATGACGCCAGCTGATACCATGTACTTTCTTTATATGAGCCTGACAGTGTGCATACAGTGAGGACCGCCAAGGTCGGCATTTCCAAAGAGCTAAGAGGCTCCTGGACAGATCCACCCATGCCTGGACTACTCACGGCGGAAGCTTAGACTTGTTGCATCTATCCTATTTTGCTCTTGAAACGGCACTTGGACCTATGCCGGCTTTGCCACTCACTGGGTCTGTGACCATGGGAAAACCCTTTCCCTCTTTGGGTTCAGGTCTCCTCTCGGTATTCGGTTGAACCATATGAAATTGTTATTTTTTTTAGGTCATTAAAAGGAAGGGGCTGATCTGCTTTCAAAAGTCCCTTTGATCTCTCACATTTGAGGCTCCCTAAATAATGTCCATGTCCTCTGCCCTCTGTCCTCCACATGGTGGGTTTTCCACGACTTGTCACTTCCCTATCACTGCACTGTGGCCTGGCCCGGGTAAGATGCCCTTACTGTCATGACTGCTTGAAGGCAAGTCCTACTCTGGGATTAGGGGGCATATTCTGTTTTCTGGACTTACGATATTCTTTTTTTTTAAATATTTAATTTATTTATTGGTCAGAGACAGAGAGAGAGAGGGAACACAAGCTGGCAGAGGGAGAGGGAGAAGCAGGCTCCCCGCCGAACAGGGAGCCCGATGTGGGGCTCGATCCCAGGATCCTGGGACCATGACCTGAGCCGAAGGCAGACGCCCAACAACTGAGCCATCCAGGTGCCCCAACGTTTTTTTTTCTTATTTTAAATGCCCATTGTAGAGTATTTGGAGGTGGAAAAATGTAAAGAGAGAAATAAACATCAGGTGCAATCTACCATCAGCCACTGTTAACATTTGATACATTTCCTTCCATTATCTTCTTTATGCATACATTAAATGTTTTTTTCTTTTTATTATTTACTTGTTTATTTGAGAGAGAGTGAGATAGCATGTGAGTGCACGTGAGTGGGGGGAGGGGCAGAGAGCGAGAGAGAGAGAGAATCTTAAGCAAACTCCTCCCTGAACGTGAAGCCCAACACTGGGCTTGATCCCAGGACCCTGAGATCTTGACCTGAGCCAAAAATCAAGAGTTGGCTGCTTAACTGACTGAGCCACCCAGGAGCCCCAAATGTATTTTTTTCCTAAACTTCCATAGTTCTTTATGGTAGATTGTATTTTTAAAATAGATTTTATTTTTTAGAGCAATTTTGTGTTCACAGCAAAATTGAACAGAAGGTACAGAGATTTCCCAAATGCCCCCTGCCCGCTCCCCCACATCCACCTTTATCAACATCCTGCACCAGAGTGGGACATTTGTTACAACTGATGAGCCCACACTGACACACCATAATCATCCAAAGTCCACAGTTCGCATTAGGGTTCACTCTTGGTGATGTAGATTCTGTGGGTTTGGACAAATACATAATGACATGTATCCATCATTACAGTAACATACAGAATTGTTTCACTGTCCTCAAAATCCTCTGTGCTCTGCTTACTCATCCCTCCCTCCCCCAACCCCTGGCCACCACTGATCTTTGTATTGTATTTGCCTTTTCCAGAATGTCATATAGTTGGAATGAGACCATATGTAGCCTTCTCAGATCGGCTTTTTTCACTTAGTAGTATGCATTTAAGATTCCTCTGTGTCTTGGGGTGTCTGGCTGGCTCAGCCAGAGGAGCATGTGACTCTTGATCTCGGGGTCATCGGTTTGAGTCCCCACGTTGGGTATAGAGATTACTCAAAAACAAAAATTTAAAAAAAAATAAATAAAAATATTCCCCCATGTCTTTTCCTGGCAGTAGATTGCATTTTTGGCTCTAATTCCTAATCCTTTCCTGTAGCTACATCTTTTGTCATGTGACTTTGCAGTTCCTCCCACTAAAGGAGGGGGTGGAGTATATCCCCCCCAACTCTTTTGGGTTTAACAATGTGAGTTGTCTTGGCCAATGGATTTTTATTGTTTGTTTACTCTGTCAATGTATAATAACTTTGTTATGATATTTATTTAGGTGAATTATGATGACCTGTTTTTACTAGCTGATTCACAGATTGAGACTATGTAGAGGATATGGAGTGGATCTTATCTCTTTCCTCATAGAACCATCGGCAAAGAGCAAATGTTCAGTAGGATGTCAGGTAATTGTATTAGTTATCTATGCAGGTGTAATTATCCCTAAACTTAGGGATCAAAGCAAGACACAATTATTATCTCATGGTTTCTATGGAGCAGGGATCTGGGTGTGGCTTAGCTGCATCCTCTGGCCCAGGATCTCTGGTGCTGGGGGTAGAGCAGGGGCTACTCTCATCTCAAGGCTCAACAGGGGAGGATCTTCTTCTAGTCTCACTCAGGAGGTTGCTGGCAGGATGCAGTTCCTCACTGGCTGATGGCCGGAGGCTGCCCTTAGGGCAATTTATAATGTGGCAGCTGGCCTCCATAAGAGTAAGCAACCAAGCAGAAGAGAGCGAACAAGACAGAAGCCAGGATCTTTTGCAACCTAATCTTGGAAGGGACATCCCAATTCTACTTGTCGAAGAAAATCACTAGGTCCAGCCCACATTCAAGGGGAGGGAATTTACCCGGGTATGAATACCAAGAGGTGGGGACCATTGGGAGCTATCTTAGGAGCTGCCTACCACATTCACAGAGGATAGAGTTGGTTTGTGTAACTTTGTGGAGCCTTGTTTAATTCTTTGACAATGATAAAAATAAATGGGAACAATGCCCATTTTGGGTAATTCACATGCTAGATACCTGGACTATGAAGAGTTGACACACACAGTCCAGTGAATCCCATAATACAATGAATTAGATCAGCGTTCTTCAATAGGAGTCTGTGTATATATAATTTTGTGTTTATATGCATTTGGGGTGTGGGGTAAAAATATTAGCTTTCATCAAATTCTCTTCAGGTTTCCTGACCTCCAAAAGAGCACTACTCTGGAGAGTTAAAATAAAGGGTGGAGTAGAGCAGGGTGGGGGAGATGTTAAGACTCTAATTGCACATGCAAGATCAGGCTACAGAAAGCTAAGCTGACAGCTCATTGGAACATTGCCCTTGTGTGGTTTGGTTTCATGTCAGAGGGACTTCATGCCCTGCCTGACCCAGCCTGGTCAGTTCATCTCTGAGAGACAGGAGGTGTTGGTTGGAATATTCCAGAAAAGAAACATGTGATGCATCAAGTTGCCTGAATGAATGTTGTTAGAAAAGATGTTGGGTGTGTCTGTGTCCATGAGGCAGAACAGGGGATGGAGCCGGGAGCTTAAGATTAAGGATAAGCAGAGAATATTGCAGGGTGTCCTCTGGGCAAATCCTCAGCCTCTTTAGCATGCCAGTGCTGTGGAGAGAGCTTTGGGTTGACTCAGATCGACTGAGATTTGGATCCTGGCTGCCTCCCTTCCCAGCTAGAGGGGAGGTGACCTTGCACAAGATTTAATTCACAGGGCTGATGAGATACAGTTTGCTTATTTAAATTTTCACTTTGTTGAAAGAGGATTCAAGGTAGCATTTGGAGAATAAAAAAGATATAAACACAAAAGCATCTACCATTAGGCCTAGCATTTCTCCCCCGCCCTCAACCATCTACGCACTGGTCCATCCATTAACCCACCTATCTCTCCAGCTGTTTACCACCCTTTCAGACATCAGTTATCCACTCTCCATCCATCCGCCCATCCATTCACCCACTCAGTTACATGTCCGTCCACATACACGTATTCATGCATCCAACCATTCATTCACTCTCCAACCATCCACCTACCCATCCATCCGTTCATCCATCCACCATCAATTTACCCACACAGCTATATGTACATCCACTTACACGTGGATCCAGCTCTTCATCCATCCACCCACCCCCTATCCATCCATCCATCCATCCATCCATCCATCCATCCATTCACTCTTCCATCCATCCATTAACCTACCCAGCTACATGTCCATCTATTTACACATTAATTTATGCATCTAATATTCATCCACCCACCCACCATCCATCCATCCATCCATCCATCATCTGTAACAGTATTGAGCCCCTATAGTATACCAGGCACTATACTGGCTGTCTTGGTTGCCTTAGGCTCCAAGGGAAACAAAACAACTATGGTCCCTGTTCTCATAAAGCTTATAATCAATTAAAAGCAATTCAATATTTTTCCTTTCTTTTTTCTTTCTTTCCTTCCCCCCACCATCTGCCCTTCATCCTATTTTCTCTTCCTCTGTCTCCTTCTTCAGGTCCTGTTTTGCGGAAGAATTGACTCCACCATGAATTTAGGGGAAGAAAAAAACAAAGTTGTGGTGGACCCAGTTTCCTACAGAGAGACCTTTGACCTTGATAGAGACTGCAGTGGTCAATTGCCCTACTGAGCCCCACATGATGAAAATTGAGAACTTGTTTGAGCCACTGTGAGAGGCTAGGAGGGGTCCCTAAGATCCAGCACCAAGTCTCTCTATGCATTGTTCCTCTGGGATTGACCTGACCCATAGGTGGGCAGGTAAATGCCTTCTCCCTTTTGTCTCCAGCACCCCCTCCGCATCTATTCAGGGATGCCTGGATGGCCACCAGGTGAAGTGTCTTTCTTGAGCTTAAGGCTCTGATCCCTGTGAAAATGAAAATCTCTCTGTGAGAGGGTCACAGTTTAAACACGTGGCTGTGAATGAGTGTCACTTATTTTTTCAATGGAATTGAATCAACAGGTATTCATGAAGACTGCCTGAGACCAGATTGGGGGTGGGAACGGCCTGTGGTAATGGCCTATGTTTCCTGGATGAGGAATCAGGAGACACTGGTGATGGCTCTGCTGGGCCACGTATGGACTCCCAAGCCTTGCACAGGCAGCTCCCACTCTGGGCTTCTGGAACTCAATGATCTGAAGTGGGGACAGAAAGGAGTCACTGAGGGCTGGCTCTGTGGGCACGTGATCTGAGGGGGCTGCACAGGGCCTCGTGTTTGGTTTAATGCTCTCCTGTTGTCATCTTACAAAGAATGGTTTTCGACCGTAGGATCCCTCATTTTCAGTTTACGCTATGCTGGCAAATTATGTAGCTGGTCTTGGTGGGGAAGTAGGACTCAGGGAAATGGACCCAAAGGACAAACACTGCTGGCTGTAGGAGTTTCACTGCTGCTACTCCCCATCCCTCAAGATCCAGCTCAGGACTGGCCTCCTTGAGCAAGCCATTTCTGAATAAGCCCACCTGCCGGGATCGCTCAATTCCTCCCAGGCACATCCGTCCACAGACAGCAGGCTCTGCCTGGCAGATCTTTTGCTTGTTGGCGGTGCTCGGGGAAGTCAGGTGGTTTCAAGTGCGGGTACCCATTTCCCTGTTAGCACCTCCAGAGGTGGCTCTCCCTTTCAACTCTGTCCCTCTGCATGGTGGGAAAAAATGGCTTTGGAATTACATGGGCCTGGGTTTGAGTTTTCCACTTCACTTCTTACAAGCTGAGTGAGGAAAGGAAGATGGCAGCCTCCGAGAACTTCAGGGTGCCTGCCTCCCTCCAGCTTCCCTGGATGGCTGTGAGGGCAGAGTGAGTTGCAGATGGAGGGCACTGGCATATGGTAGGCACCAAATAAATGAAAGGGTCTTCTTGACTCAGAGCTTCACTTCCTCACCTATGAAGTGGAGAAATCACCTCTACTTCTAGGTGGTCAGGCACAAGGCATTTGGATACATCATCAGCTACAAATACGCAGACCCCCAGCAGCATCTCTGCTCCTGGCAGCCTGAGAGTCGCGCCCAGCGGGAGTCCTGTAGCCGGTGTAGCCAGGCGGCATCTCTGGGGCAATGGTGCCTCCTGAGTTTCTAGCCGCTGAGCCCTTTGAGGTTTGAGTTACATTTTCACTTGGCAGAGTTGGTTCTCAGATGCAAACAGAAAATCTGTCAGAGAGAGCGAGAGAGAGCGAGAGAGAGAGAGAGAGAGAGGGAAAGAAAGTGGTGGGGGGGTGGGGAGAGAGAGAGAAGAGGCAAGGAGTGCAAAAAAAAAAAAAAAAAGGCTCCTATGGCTTCTTGGACTTGGAATGGCTCTGTGGAGACCAGGGGGGATGCATGCAAATCAGAAACACATGCATGAGGCTTCCCTCCCAGCATATGCGGCTCTGGAATGGGGGCGCTGAGTCCTTAATATGCTGTCTTAGGACTGGCCAGGCTTGGGATGGGGAGAATGACATGGAGACAGAGGCTGTACCTGTGTCCCCTCATCCTATCCTGGGTGAAAGGGGAGAAGACGGGAGAAGTGGCTGGATCTATGTCTCTACTCTTGGACCCCGGAAGGTCTTGAGACCTTCCAGGGGGAGCTTTATAGGGGTGGTGAATATCTGGCAGCACCGGGCAGTGGAAAAAGCCTAAGTTTTAAAGTCAGGCAGACTTGGTTGGCAACCTGACCATGTCCCTCACTAGCTATGTGACTTTGATAAGTTAGTTAAGCTCTCTGTGCCCAAATTTCCTTCTCCCAAATATGAGGACCATGATCACTATCCCAGCAGGCTTTTGTGAGGATTAAACCGAATTTTGCGTTTTACTTATTTGATGACTCACTGATTGGGTCCCCTATACTTCTTTTCTTTCCAGAAAGGATATAAGACTGCTCGCTCCCTCAAAGCAATACAGTACATTAAAGAAATCATGGCAAAAAAGAAAAGAGCGGAACAGAATTATGAAGCTAGGGCAGTGTAGGTACACAAACGGGCACAGCATGGAGTCTTGTACAATTATTAAAATTGATTGGTAAATTTGTCTCTGAGCTCCTGGGTGGCCAAAGTAAAGCAGAAAACATCATTTATAAAATCCATTTTGTGTATTTAAAAGAAATGGTTTCTCAGGAGAGCAGCTTTCCTCGGCACTGAGGCCACAGTCATCTTTCCCACGGGTCCTTTAAAAGGGGGGCGGTCACAGGGTGGGAATAAAAGGGCAGCAGCTCTTTGTTGCATTAGACTGCGCACGGGAGGCATAGGGGAGAACATAACGCACCTGCCTCGGGTCCCAACACGTAGTAGGTGCTCTCTCTGATGGGCTTCACACAGTGTTTCAGGAGATTGCTCGTTTCAGTGGAAGGGCTGGTGATCTTGTGCTTTTATCCAACTTCCTGTGACCTGTGACTTGACGTTACCTCCCGCAAGCCCAGCCTGCTCCTCTCTCCCCGCCTGTCTGAATGAAGGCTTCGTGGGGGCACCTCTCAGGACCTCTGCGATGGGGATCGTGCGGACTCATCGGGCTGCTCTCAGGAAGCCCGAACCCCCTCCTGGAACTCCGGGTGCTTGGCGTGGTGACACACATCTCTCTGGGTTCTGTCCCAGGGAGGAAACATGTGGGCATTCTCTAAGAACTCAAGCACAGCTCCCTGCCTGCCTTCCTTTCTTTGTCTTTCCTTCCTGGGCGAATGAAAGGCAGAGTGAATGAAAGTTTCCCTTCTGATGGGAAAACTCCCCCGGGCCCCGTAATGAGCTAGAATAATTGATTTGTCGATAAAAACCGAGGCTATGGAATTGATGCTTGGTGTCAAAACAGTCCGGATCACTTTGGTACCAATTCATGGTCGCTGGAGGGAAGCCGTTAGGCGAGAGCCTGGTGAAAAGGGGGCGGATTTGGGTGGAAACATGAAAGATTTGATTGTGTTCAAGCTCCCCAGCATGGCACTACCCTGGTGGGATCTGATTTCAGTGCTCCAGACTGAGGTCCTGGTTAATATTTGCTTTCTCTCCTTTCTCATGAGGGTAGAAATAACTTGGCAATTGCCCCATCGCAGCTACTGTTTGAACGTGGATATTCATTTAATCTGGAGTTCTGTTACTCTTTAAATATTTAGGGGTTTGGCTGAGGCCTTTGTGTTCTTAGGATGCTATAGACAGTGAAAAATGGTACTGGAATGTTTCTACTCAGTTCAGAAAGGAGATGGATTCTCGGCCTCCGTCCCCCCTGCAACGTCTCCCCCACCCAGCACTTGCTTTCTACCCTCCTCTTCTGCCTGCAGCTTTGGTTGAGAACCAAGTTCTTTCCACATATATGGACAGAGGCCATGGAGTGGAGGAGAAGAAAACACTTTGGAATTAGACAGATCCACAGGGGGACAGTCACATCTTGGCTCCTTCCCCGTGAGCCAGGCAAATCTGGGCAAGTGTTGAAGAGCTCGCTCTCCTCATCTGTGGAAATGGGGCTGTGGACATCTCCTCTAGAGAGCTGATATAAAGGTCAAATGAGATATAATGTGTATATAGTACTATTACTGTCTTATGACAATGCCGTTGATCTAAAACAATATGCTTCCAAAGGATTCCCAAAGCATTCTGAACAGGTATAAATATATACAAAATTTTTTTTTATTGAAGTATAATTGCCGCACAATGTTACATTATATATGCTCTATTTCTTGTAGGATGAAGCTAGTTAATGCTTGGGTGACCTGGGTCCTTTGATGGTGATGAGTTTGCTGCAAATCTTTTGCTATCTAGGGAAAAGGCGTAGGCAAGACAGGTGGCTAAGCCATTCTTTGGGCCCAGTGCCACTATTTAATGCTCTGGTTTCATCCCTCTGGCGACTCAAGGCGGTTTGGGGGCATATTTTCGTTTGAAAGAGGAGGAAGCAAACTCAGATATTCTGAGCCGCTCAGATACTCTGAGTCACAGAGTGACTCAGAGAGCCTAGCTCCAGTCTCTGGGCCTCCACATTAAATCTTCTTTCGACTTGACCAAGATGCCACTCACAGCTTCTGAGGGTGACCAGAGAATGCTGGGGGGCCTCCCCATCTCCACTCAGAGGCCTGGGCCTTCGAACTCTCATTGTTTTGTGGTCGGCTTATTCCCCGGACAGATATTAAGCATCGACTCCTTGCCAAACACTGTGGGAAGGAGCCAGATAGAGCCCCCATCCTCGAGAAGCTGACAGTTTATTTAGGAGACAGACAGATCAACAATTTTTCAAAAAGAGGGAAAAGTTTGAGAAAGTGCCGAGTGCTTCTCTTTTGTCCCTTGGCTGTAACGGCGCTGCCAAGCACATGCTTTATGGTAGGTGGGCAGCAAATGTCATCTGAACGAATACAGTCTCTCTCTTTCCCATAGGTGTTTCCCAAGTGCCGGAGATCCTGCTGTCGGGTCCCCGGAATTTAAGACATCCTGACAGTCCAGGGGCCACACTCCATAATAAAAGCCTTAACGGTGTGAGACAGACGAAGCGGACACAGCCAAGGTCACCACAAAAATCACCCTGGCTGGTAGCTAGGTTGCCAGTGTCCACCTCCAGGCACACAAGTGGGAGGGGAAGGCCAACCTCGGGCCAGGCCCCAGGGAGGACCTGATGCTCTGTGCGCACGTGCACGTGGGGCCACCAGGTGCTTGGGTCGGAGGGGACCCTGCCCAGCTTCAGGAAGGAGGGTGAGAGCAAGAAATTGTCCGGTGTTCCCAGGCTTGGACCGGGCGCACCCGTACCTCCCTCAGCCCCACGCCTGCCTGCCCCTTCCCCACGTCCGCTCAGGCCTGTAAGGGTCTCCGAGTACGGCCACCCACTGAGACAGGTGGGGTCTGAGGAGTCCTCCCCAGCTCAACACACACTTCTCGGGGCCCAGGAGCATCCTGTGAATTTCTGGCAAGCGAATGGCCTTGGAGTGCTATGGCTATTTATTTTGTTGAGAAGAGATGTCGTCATCTCTTCCGGCAATTCTTTACCCAGACATCCTTCTCCCCTTCCTCTTCTGATTCCTCTTTTCCTACTTCCTTCTACTTCCTATTCTTCCTTCTACTTCCTATTCTTCTCTTCCTCATTCACACCCTATTCTTCCTCCTCTGGTTTTTTTTTTTTTTTTTAATTTATTCCAGGGAGAGAGAGTTCGGGAGGTGGGGCAGAGGGAGGGGGAGAATCCCCAAGCAGGCTCCCCACTCAACATGATGCAGGGTTCAGTCCCAGGACCCTGAGATCTTGACCTGAGCCGAAATCAGGAGTCGGACGCTTAACCGACTGAGAAACCCAGGCGCCCCATATTCCTTCCCCTCTTATGCAGTCTCTGTTTCTTTTTCCTTCTCATGGATTTCAAAGGAGTTGTCTGCTATACACAACATATATAAACAGATACATGTAGGTATATGCATATGACATAAGGTTACTTAACTATGTGTTATATGTGTGTATATATATTTACATACATACAAATATATATGGCTGTTTATAAACATATGTGTGTGTATACACAGACACACACACACACACACACACACATCCATACATGAAACCAGTGTAATTGCACTTCTAAATATGTCCTTCTGCCAAGAATGTAGGAGATCCAGAAGGTCTGGGATCAAAGTCTGGCCATGGCCCTGCTGCGAAGTTCAAGGGTTGGCCGCAGAACAAACGGGGAAATTACAACTCCACGAAGGCGTGAGCTTTTAGCGCTAGAGATCACTTCTGCTAGGATCTTCCTCCTGATACGAAGTTGCTGTGTGACCCTGGGAAAATTATCTTATCACTCTGTTTCTTCTCCGTGTAGAAAATAAGACCTACAATACTACACAGGAATGTCGTGCCACTCAAATAAGAGTATTAGGAGAAATACAAATGTGAGCTATTATTTTACTTAATGTTTTTCTTCACCCCCACCCTCTTATTTGAAACGACTGCAGAACAATTCTGTGTATGTGGGGGGGGAGGCAGGGAGAGAAGAGAGGAGAGGGGGAAGTGTTCGCCTTATAAAAAAGGAGGGTGGTTTTTACATAATTCCAGTTGGATTGCTCACCCTCACTGTCTAAGGGAATATTTCTTAATTTTCTTTTAACTCATGCCCAACTGAACATTTGTCTAACTTTTAGTAATTTGTATAATTAAAACAAAACTGATTTCTCTTTTTTCTAAGTATAAAATTATTCTGCAATATCCAGTATGCTTCCTCAAACTCTCCCTCCCCCCAAGTGTGGATCTGCCCTTGCCTTGGGGGATAGAGAATTTATCCCAAATTGTTGTATGACCTTGGCTCGTTTACTCACCTTTTCTGAGCCTCAGTTTCCCCTTTGGTGTGATGGACAGGAGCCTCCTTGGCGGTACAGGGCCTCTGGTGAGGGGACGAGGTCCCCAGAGATAAGCATCCCTCATCCTGAAGGGCTTTCTGGCCGTGGGGCTCTGCTCAGGCCCACAGTGCAAGGCAGGGGTCCCCATGGTGAGAACAGTTTCTCTCTAGGGACTGTCTCCTGGAGATTTAGTGTGATATTTTTTCTCACCCTCAGGAATCTGGCCAAACTCCAGGGCCGCCTATCATGAGCAGTCTTGTTTGCTTGAGTTTGCAGCGTTGTGAGGGTAAAGGACTGGCTTTGACTATTCAATCAGTTGGGTGGGGGTGGGGAGCTGCCTTGGGCCAGAGGTGTGATTTTTCCCTCTCTTTTAGGAGTCAGGCCATTCACCTATGGGATTCAGTGGAAGTGCGTGTGAGTGGAGTGGGGCGTGGGGAGGGAGTGTAATATTTGGGGGGAGGGCGACGACTATTTAGTGCTAGTTGCTACCTTTGGTAGATGTCCTCTTATTCAATATTCAGTTATGTTGTGCAGATGCATGATCATCCCCATGTTACAGATGGAACCACTGAGGCTCAGAGAGGGAATATAATTGTTCTCAGTCATGTGCCTAGCAAGATCTGCACCTCATCTGTGGCCTCCCAAGCACAGGTGGGAATATGGGAGGGAGGGAGAAATGTTTCCAGAAGGTAACAGGGCAAATTTCAGAGGGTCTAAGGTTTCTCCTTCCTGTTCACCCATTCCTTGAGCAGAATAAATTTGAGAAGGGGATGACGACAGTGGCCTGACTCCTGATTATGCCCATCAAGTGTCTTGGGATTTGGGGGACTTGCTATTCAGGGAGTCAGCCATGGGGTCCCCTCCCTCTATGGATGACCATTCCTCCTAAGAACCAAGGGTTTGGAGAAGGGGATTTGCCTCTGCTGGTCTTCTCTCTTGACTTTCCCAGGCCTTGCTTCCTTCCATGTTCTGGGACATCCTGCGCCATGGCTATTGGGTGAAGAGAGATGATGTGAGGAGGAGGAAATAAAAAAGAGTGTGGGTTTTTGGAGTCTGACACATCCAGGCTAAAATCTTGTTCTGCCACCTCCTGACAGTGTGGCTTCAGATAAAACATGGCACACCTTTGAGCCTCAGTTCACTCACCTGTAAAATGGGGATGATAAATCTCCTAGCTACAGGATGAACTGAGATGAGGAAGGGAGGAAGAGCCTGGGATGGAATCCGGCACAGTGTAGGATCTCAGGAGATGCCAGAGGTTTTCCGTGTGGGAGAGAAGATGTGTGCTTTGGAGACCCTGCAGCAAAGGGCCACCCCACCCTTCTCTGCCCCGAGCTGTTCGGATTGAATAGCAAGAGACATACATTTCATAAGCAGTAAACGTCACTTGGAGAGAGAAAAAACAAGAAAGGGAGAAAGAAAGAGCTGCAAACACTCAGTCATCACCAGAGTGATGCTTAGAGCCATCCTTATGAACTGGCTTCTGGGTGAGGGGATTAAGCTTCAGTAACAGATCATGCCAGAGCCATGGAGAATGTTCCTCCTGTCACCCTGAGCCCCGCACTGGGCCTGAAGGGTGATGGGACCCAGTTTTGCTGAGGGGACGTGAGGCCCTGGCTGCAGGGGCAGGAAGAACTGCCAGGCTGGGGATCCTACTCGGCCCACTGTCGGCAACTGAGGCACAGAGCCCCCTGGGCACTCCAGAGCCAAAGGAACAGAAACTCTCCAAGTTCACAACTGTGGGAAACACTTATCCAGTTTGTTTTTAATCAAACTCCCCACGCTGACACTTGGGCTCCACTCAACCATTTAAAAAGTTCCACTAGCAAATAAGCACTTGGCCAAATATTTGCCCTCCTGTGTTTTCAGTAGTAAATACCAGCTATAATGCTCATCTCCTTATATCACCCTGACTGGGCCTGCCCCTGGTGGCTGTGAGCTGAGTGGCCTCTCCCAGGATGGGTGGGAACCCCTTCCTGACCTCCTACCACGGAGCCAAGAGCAGAGGACTTGGGCCCTGGTGAAGAAAAGTCCCCCTTCCACCCCAAGGGCAGACCTGCTTAACAGCTTTGTGTGGGATTTGTGCTGCTGTGTAGCATAGCCCCCAGACCCTGGAAATGTATTCCTGTTTCCCCATACTCCTGGGCCCTGCTCCTACCCTCCCCAGCACGCAGAAGCCAGCCTGCATACCTCTGAGGAGCAGGTCAGGGTCCAGGGCAAAGAAGATCAGCTTTCACAGGTGTTGGGACCTTAAATTACACAAAACACAGTTACACACAGATGCACACACATGCACACAAACACACACCCTTGCACGCAGCAACTATGGTATTGGGTAGCATCCCTTGGTGGCAAGCAACAGATTCCTCTATTGAAAGAAGTTAAGGGGAGCTTATAAGAGGAAAGACTGAAAACCCAGGTTTGGAAAAGACAGTGCTGCCACTGGAAAGAATGTTCTACCATTTTCAGTCTCTGACATTCTGCTTATGAATCAAGTTCCAGGGAGGAACTTGCTGATGGTTTTGATAGGGTCATGTACCTCCCTGCTGATGTACAAAACACTTTCATTAATAATCTCCCAAGGTGGAGCACCTGGGTGGCTTGGTCAGTTAAGCATCTGCCTTCTGCTCAGGTCATGATCTCTCAGTCCTGGGATCAAGCCCAGTGCTGAGCCCGGTGTTGGGTTCCCTGCTCAGTGGGGACCTTGCTTCTCCCTCTCCCCTGCCCCTGCTCATGCCCTCTCTTTCTCAAATAGATAAATAAAATCTTAAAAAAAAAAATCCTCCCAAGTCTCAGTTGTATTGTTTTTCAAGTTTTTTCACATCCCAACTCAGATAAAAAGTGATATTTGTAAGACATAAATGGGGGATGGGTGTGGATGAGGCTGTGGATGTTCATTCCTGCTGCACACCACTTCCCCCCGATGCGGCTAAGGGACTCAAAATCTTGGCACACCTGTACCCATTCATAGCAACCATTGGGAAGCTCGACCGTTTCTAAGAGGGAGACGCACTTCCTCAGAATATAACCGGGATGTTAACAACAGCCAAATGGCATGCAGGCTGAGTACCCACTGCCTTCCCAACAGACACTAAGTCCTCCATCATTATCAGTAAAGCAATCAGAGCTGCTCTCCGCCTTAGCTCCTCTCCATCTCATTCTGGCCACAGTCTACTGAATTTCCCCACCTAGTTCCTCTCTCAGTAGAGGGACAGCAAACCAATGCATTTATATCTCGGCTCCTACACCACAAATGTCTCCTTCAAAAGACCATGTGCCCTTGTGGGCCCGGGCTATGACTCACTGGTTTTCTCATTGGCACCTAGAACAGTGTTCTGCCTACAAGTCAGTCTTCAAAACAGTCCTCAAACTTAGCTTGAAGCCTATGCTCCAGATGTACCACTTGGCCCCAAACATGCTCTGCTGTTCACAGGTCTGCTGGGGGCAGGGGGAGTCTTCTTCACTGCTAAGGGTCTCCACTGAAGGAGACTCTTGATGTAGACCTATAAAATGAATGAAGAGAACACTAGCGTGGATTCCCCAAATAATAATCAGGTCAGAGCATCAGATAATCCAACCATGTTCATGGTATTCTTGGCTTTCCAAGGCTTGGCATCTGGACTGTCTTATGAAAACTTGATCCAGTCTGACATATTTTGGGGCTGGCAAGACAAGAATGCTGAGGGTTTCTGCCAGCCAACCACCCATGAGGAATAAAGGCACAATTGCTCTGAGATGAGCATGCATGTTGAAGGGAAATGGGTTTGATTTACAAGACATTGCGATGAAGTCTCAGGAAGTCTCATGAAGGGAGAAAAGTAACTTCTGGGGAGAGCTTACTTGTGCTAGCTAATTGCACTTGTATTATTTCACTGGATCTTTCCAGCAACACTTGGAGGTCTACATTATAATTCCCATGCTTCAGATGAAAATACAGAGGAGTGATTTGGAAACATAGATGGGTTTGTTTTTAAGTAACTGGCATGAGGCAGAGCTGGGACTTACACTCAGGTTTTTTACATTTTCTACTCTACCTCTGCACCTCTTTTCTTGCCCTTTCTTTAGTTTCAGTAACTTTTTTCTTGCGGGGGGGGAGATGAGTTTTGGTGCTAGCTGGTACCAAAATTAATTGACACTTCACCAGACTTCTTACTACACGAGAAAATGGAATTCGTATTTGGTTAAGCTGCTATTATATAACGTGTGTGGCTATAATAATTCTTTCTAATATGGTGAAAGTACTTAAATAAATGGTACTTAATAAACTTGCACTTAATAAATAAATGGTAGCGATTATTAGAGTGACTTACAGATGCACATTTTAAGAAACACTCAGCTTATGCAAATCTGTATTTATTAATGAAATAAATTGATGGAAGATTTTTAAAAAAGAATTCCACTGTATTAATAACCCAGTTAATTCATGCGTTTTTATAGGAAAAAATGGACACTACAAAAAGGCATAAAGCCAAAAATGAAGATTTCTTGCGGCCATCCCCTCAATACTGCTCTAGGGAGATAACCTGTAGATGACCCCCAAACTTTTTTCTATGCGTGGGGGCTGGGATTAAGGTGAGGCAAAGAAGTGCCTAGGGTGGAAAACTTAAGGAGATACTCACTCTCAGGTTTGTGCAAGTGGAGGGTGGACACCTCCATGAACTCAGGGGGAGCACCTCCTTAAATTTTGCTCCTTAGATACCTCACTTGAGTCCATTCTGGTCCTGGCCCTGCTAGGCACCGCATATATTTATGAAGGTACTTATATAGTTATTTTTCAAAAACCAAAATAACTTCTATTTTATTGTGGCTTTTTTTTTTTTTTTACTCAACAATGAATCAAGATCCATTTGTGTCAATTCCTATAAATCTATCTTGAACTTTTAGCAGTTGTGCAGTGTCCTATACTATGAATGAATCATAGTGTAGCTACTTCCGTAATGATGAACATTTAAATTTAATTTTGCTGTTACCTGTGTCTTTGTCAGTTTGGGCTCCTATAACATAATACCTTAGACTGGGTGGCTTAAATAAGACACGTACTTTCTCGCAGCTCTGGAGGTTGAGAAATTCAAGATCAAGGTGCTGGCAAATTCGGTTCTTGGTGTGGGCCCTCTTCCTGGCTGGTAGGCAGCCACCCTCTCCCTGTAAGCTCACAAGGCTTTCCTCCGTGTGTGGTATCTCTTCCTTTTCCTAGAAGGACACCAATCCCATCACGGATGCCCCACCCTCATCTACACCTAATTACCTTCCAAGGGTCCCACTTCAAATACTATCACGTTGGGGGTTAGGGTTTCCACACATGAATTTTGGGCGGACAGAGCTAGTCCATAACACAACGAGTGCTCTGAAATAAATAATTTAGGGCATATGTCTTGCAAGTGTCAGCTGATCCAGTGCAAACACTGGGGAAAGGGGTATTTTACATTTTGAAAGCTAGAACCAAGGCCCCTTCAAAAGTTTTGCAACAATTCGTATTCCCACCAACCGTGCGGAAGGATACAACGGGAGATACTTCCTGTTAGAATTATGTGCAAGAGTTCTTGAAAAAGCCAGCTTTCTTGGTACGTGTGATTTCCCTGCAGGAGATCCATGCGCCACTTCCGGGCAGTCATGTCACTGGCCAGATCCGGACAAGCTGGTTGCAGAATGTGTGCTGCCCTCTGGGTCAGTCCTTTCCCTGCTGGGGAGCTCCGTGGGGGCAGTCCCCTACTACGGGCTTGGGGCGGCTCTGGGTTGGCAGTGGGGAGCCAGGGACTTGAAGGCTATTGCATGGGTCAATATTTCACCACTTCTCTCCAACTTCTCCAAAAATTGGCGCAAGATCATGAATCCTATGGGGCATTTGGAGGTGATAGCTGTAGGAAGGAGCACCTTCTTGGATACAGAGGACCTTGTTGAATCTCAGACTTTATGTTTCAGAAGCAAAAAACTTGATGTGGTACCACCTTGGCAGAGAGGCAGAATGCAGGACCTGGCAACCATGTGCAATTCTTGAAATCCTCCTCATTCTTCCTCCTCAGCACTTTCCCTACAATTCTAGATGTCAATCCCTGTCCATCCACCTTCAGAACCAGGAGCTGGCAAACTTTGGCCTGTAGGTCAAATCTGGCCTGCAACCTCCTTTTGTAATAAAGTTTTATTGGAACACAACCATGATCATTTGCAGATCGTCTATGGCTGCTTTTGCAACTATAGTAGTGGCAACAGATTGTATGGCTCACGAAACTTGAAATATTTATTATCTACCTTTTACAGGCAAAGCGTGCCGACTTCTGCTCTTGATGTCTTTTGAGTTTTCTCCTCTTCTTCCCTATTAATTCATCTTGTCTCACCTGGACCACTGCAGTAGCCAGCCAGCTGGTCACAGTTGGAGTGAGCTTTCTTCGATGGAAACATAATGGCGGCAGGCCCTCCATGCTTCCGTTTCTCCTAGTGCCTGCCGTGTGAGTGGCTTGCCATCTAAGGTGCTCCGAGTCTACGGGCTATTTGCAGTCATCTCTCCACTCTCATTTACTTGTGTGCCCCACAAATAATCAAATCTCAGTTAGTTCATCTGGAAAATGGAGCAAAGAACACCTTTCCTGCTATTTTAGTCCCTATGGACTACTGAATTTCCCAAGCTTGCCACTCACTGTCCCACCCCTTTACCCTTTACCAGTGTTGGTCCCCTTGCCCAGGTGGTTCCCACCTACGCACCTGGGGAACTGTCACCTCTTCACCTCCACATTTTTGATTCCCTCATTAGCAAAGATATTTACTTCTTCCTCTTTGCTCCCAGTGACGTACTCGGGGCCTGCCTCCAGTGCAGTATGCACAAGGCATCATTTGTAATTATGTGTGCCTTTCCTTGCCCTCCCCCCATCTGTGAACTCCAGTGTGCAAGGGGGCCTGTCTCACTCTCCCCAGCATCTCCCAGTGCCTGGGCCACACAGGTACTAAAGGAATGTTTGTTGAATGAATAAACACTAGTATTCGTTGAGCTCGTGCTCTGTATTGATAGTATCTCTTGCAATCCTCACAACAGGCTTGTGGCATAGGCACTGATATATCCCCACTGTACAGATGTGGCAACCAAGGACATAGAGAAGTCCCTTGCCCAAGGCCACAGAGCTTGCCAGGATTTGAACCTGGCCATTAAGGATCCAGAGCTCAAGCTCCAACTCCCACACTGACAGTGAGTGCGTGAACGAACGAATGAATTCAGTGAGATTCTGTGAACTGAAGACAAGAAAGGCAAATGCTATAAGACCTTATGAGACCCATTAGGGTTTACAAAAAAGAAGCACAAAGATTCCGGGGACCCGGGAGGGATGGAGGCTGTGGGGTAGAAACAGCTCACAGAGTTCAGGGAGAGTTTAAAGAAAGGGAAAAAACCAGACCATCCTATGAATTCCTGAAAGTGCTCGAAGAAGTTGTAGGACCGTAGTTAAGCATACAAAGCCTGCCCTTCTGCATGTTGAGCAAAGGACAAAAAAGCACCAACCTTAATATTTATGGTGTGTCTTCTGTATGCCTGACATTATGCCATCAAATTTCACATATGCCAGCTCACAGAATGAAAACTGCCTCAGTGCTCCCAAAACTTTCTGATTCAATACATTTTTATTGAGCAGCTATTATGAGCCAAGCCCTTGAAGCTTGGTGTCAAGAGAACAAAAATGAATGGAACTCTAGGGGTCCGCAGCCTAGCAGGGGAGACAGATGCGTATGTAATTTTAGCTATATGCTCAGTGTTATCAGAGACGTACAGTCAGGAAGACAGGGGGACCTAACTCTGGATTTGTGGAGGAGGATTTCAAGAGAGCAATGACTGAACTGGGTTTTGAAGGATGAATAGAAGTTGGCCAGGTGGACAAGGCAGGGAGGGCTTCCAGAGAGAAAGAGCAGTTAGTGCCAGGGCACAGAGGCAAAAAGAATGTCAGGGACCTATCCACAATTCACTGGGGAGGAAGGGCAAGTGGGGGTCAATCAGGAAGGATCTTGTAGAGCATGCTGTGGAACTTGGCTTTCTCCTAGGAGACAATAGAAATAGATCAAAGGGGTTTTTAAGCAGATTGTTTTTTTTTTTTTTTATGAGGCAGTATTTTCATGACAGCAGTGTGGAGGAAATGGAGTGAAGCAGACGGTGGGGAAACTAGGACTATTGCTATCATCTGGGTGGGAAATAATGAGGGGTTGAGCTGGGGACGCAAGCAGGGGGGAGGGAAAAGTGAGCCTAAAGACCAAGAAGCCTTGGTCTTGAAATGTTAAAATATGCACCAATTACCTGCATTTTGAACAGCTTGGTTCTTAGGATCCTCATTTGGAGAGGCTGTACACACACAATAAGGGTAGCATGCCCTGTATCTGGGGAGTGTGCACACGTCTACACACACATGCACACATGCACGCCCACAGACATGCACACACAATTGTAGAAAAATAGTAGAATAAAAGTCTCTAAAAGGAACAAATGCATAGACCAATGGTAGTGCGGGTCACGTGTAGGATGAGCTGTGTAGGGCGGCAGCAGGCGAGAAGGTAAGAGGTGCAGCTGGGGCGGGGGCAAGTTGAATGGTGTAGTAGCTATCTGTTGCTGCGTAACAAATTAGCCTCGTAGTTAGTGGCGTGAAGCACATTTATTCTCTCGGCACTTCTTTGAGTAAGGAGTTTGGGAGTGGCTTAGCTGGGTGGTTTCAGCTCCAAGCTCACTCATGAGGTTGCAGCCAGTACGCGGTAGAAGCACTGGCTGGGGCTGGGGATCCTGATGCAGAGATGACACACTCGTCTGGCTGGCAAGTCGATGCTGGCTTTTGCCAGAAAGCCTCAGTTCTTTCCCAGGAGGACCTCTCCGTAGGGCTACTTGAGTGTCTTCACGTCCTGGCGACTGGCTCCCCTATAGGGAGTGATCTGAGGGAGCCAGGTGGATGCGGCAATGTCTTTGATGGCCTCGCCTTGGCCTCGTCATTTCCATAGTCTCTGTTGGTTATGCACACCTGCCCCATTCATGAGGCAGGAGATGTGCGCCTGTGATGGTTGGGAGCCCCCCTGGAGGCACAAATAGGCCTGGGGCAGACTGGGGGCAGAGTAGGTGTGTCAGAAAGGGAGTAAGGCTTGGGGACAGAAGCTGGTTAACGAGTCGTCACCCAGCCTGCATTCTGAGATGAGCCTTGGTTCCTCATCCACAACATGCGGCTCATGATCCAGGCCCTGGGGGATGGCAGCGAAGGCCATCTGAGAAGGCTTGGAAGATGCTTTGGGAACTCATAAAACACTATAGTCCGGTGCTGTGTGAAGTGACAGCATAAACAGAAGCCATCATTGTGAAATTCTGTGTTGCATCTGGATGGAAATCTAGAAGGCCTGCATGAGAGACACTTGCCCTTTATTTCTGGGGCTGCAGAAGTCCAATAAATAGCTTGTAGGGATCGTTGGCTTTTTCTTCCACATGCCAGGAATGGTACAACTATAATTTAATTTCATTCTCTCAACGATGCTGGGAAATGAGATCCCCAAACTGCACCTTTCAGAAAGAGAGGAAACTGAGGCTCATTGGGGTTCCATAGCTTGCCTGGGGAAACCAGCCCAGGCCTGCCTGACCCAGATGGATGCCAGTGAGGCAGGTGAGAGATGAGCTTAGCAGGACTTGAGCCGTGGCCCTCCCATCCATAGCTGGGACCCGGGATGTCCTCAGCGTTGGCTTTTGCAGCTCCTTGGCAAGGGGAGGGTGAACAGGGAGCAACGGGGCCTCTCCTACCCTGCACGCCCCACAGCCCTCAGCACCGAGCTGATGAAGGGTCTGCGCGCGTGTGTGAGTGTGTGTGTGTGTGAGTGTGTGTGTGACCAGCAGCTGCTGCCCTCCCAAAGCTGGGGATTAGGGTGACGGGGCCCACAGGGCCCTCCAGAGCTGGCTGCAGGCCAGAGCCGCACGGGGCCGTGGGCTCCTGGGACTTCGGCTCCCAGGCCGTTCTCGGAAAAGCATTTGCAGCGAGGCTACTCCAGGTGCCAGGCCGGGCCATCAATCCCTCACTCTTCGGAGCAGTGAGTTTATAAAGTAGCAATTAAATAAGAGCTCTGTAAGTGCTTCTGGGAACTGCCCTGAATGCATTTTCCAAACATAAATAACGGGGACCTCCACTCGGTGCTGAGCACATGCAGAGCAGGGAGGCAGCACAGAGAAGAAGGGAGCCCTGTTGAGCCGGCCCGCCGGCCTCCGAGGCCCTGGTGCGCACGCGCGCTCCGCGTAGGTGGCAAGTCCGTTTGTCTTGCCTGCCTGGGTGGCATGTCAGCCTGCCTGGACAGGCTGCACGAGGGAATGGTGGCCGTGACTTCCCTGGGGGACGCAGGGGATCCCTGGGCCGTTCTCTCATGATATGAGAGCACAAACAACAGGGATGACAATGTCTATTCGTTGAGCACCTATTATGTGCCAAGAGCCCATAACTCTCCTATTATTGGGAATTTTGGAGACCTGTCAGGGTGACAAAGTCTGGAAGTTAGAGGGGCCCAGATGAGAACTCTCTAGCCTCTTGCGTTCATGAGGCCTTTGCTATATGCTGTGTACCATTCTAATAGTTTTACGTGAAGCAACTGATTCAAGTCTCCCAACAAATCTGTGAAGGAGGTCCTCTTATCATCCTACTTTGTAGGGGAAAAACTGAAGCACAGAGAAATTAAGTCTCTTGCCCAGAGTCAGCATTTGGATCCAGGCAGGCTGGCTCACCATGCTGCATCAGCGTGTTGGACCCGAACCCCGGACCGGCTGCCACCCCATCTCCTCAGGTCTGATTACCTGCAGTGGTCTGTGCCAGTTCAAGGCTTGACCAGCTCCATCTGGACCAGAGAACATACCCTGCGTAAGTCCTCCTTGCCTGCTCCCTCCCCCTCAGCGGGGCCTCCTGGCTTCTCTCTCTCTTCTGTCTCTCTCTCGCGTTGGCCCCTGTGCATCCTCCCAGCCCCACGTGCCAGCACCCTGTGCGCCACGCCTGCTCTGTTCTCACACCTTCACGCCTTTGCTCATGTTGGCCTGTCCTCCCGGATGGTCTTTTCCCATTTGTCCCCTTAGTTAATTTTAAAATACCAATGTACTTTACGTTGCAGAGGAAGGGTTATTCTCTCTTAGGAATATCTCCTGACCGTCACCCCCACCCCACCCCATCATCCGATGAATCGGTGTCCTTCCTCTGGGAGTACCTCCATGAGAACATATATCACCCTCTTATTCTTGTTGCTTTTTGGGTCTGTATAGATATTGGTGGGTGCGTGGGTGGAGCCACTTTCCAGAAAGGGTAGACGCTCAGATCATGCCTGATCCTGGGTCCCCTAGGGCTCCAGCCATGACTATTTCTGCCCAGTCAGAGCAGTGTGCAAGTAAGAAGACTGATTGGAACTGACTTTGGCTCTGCCATTGACCTCCTGTGTGACCTTGGCCGAGTCGCTCTACTTCTCTGGGCCTCAGTTTTTTTCACGTGTAAAACAGGAACAATTATATCTGCTCGACAGGGTTCCTCTGAGAGTTAAACAGGAGACAGGGGGACGCCTGGGTGGCTCAGTCGGTTAAGCGGCTGCCTTCGGCCTGGGTCATGATCCCAGGGTCTTGGGATCGAGTCCCACATCGGGCTCCTTGCTCAGCAGGGAGCCTGCTTCTCCCTCTCTCTCCCTCTGCTTGTGCTCTCTCTGTCAAATAAATAAAATCTTTAAAAAAACAAAAAACAAAAACCAAAAAAAAAAAAAAAAAAACAGGAGACAGAAAGCAAAGGCACCCAGCAATGGGTATTTAATAAATATTAGTGCCCCCCTTTCCCCTTAGCTGGTAAATGGGTTCTCAGGACAGCAGAGGACGGGGATCATTGGGGAGGCACCACGAATAGCCCTTTCCAACGCACATCTCTGAGTTAGTGATTTCTCCTCCATTCCATCAAAGTGGGGTCTCAACTGCTTTTCTGCAGAAGACCCTGAACACAGTGGGGCTCCTTTCCCTGCCTCTCTGGGGGTGATGAAGCAGTCATTGCCACCAACTGTATGTCACGTGACAACTAAAGCAGTATTTCTTGAATGCTGCCTTCCCAGGGGTCTCCCACCGGAGGATCCCATCATAAAAACCCCATCAAGAATCTGGCCCCTGTTCACTCTTGAGCCGGGAGTCAGTGATTTCCCTGTCTTGGATTCCATCGAAGTTGCCAGTGATTAAGAAACTCATATATTTTCACACTCATTAAAAGAAACATGATGTTCACTTTTCCAAGAAAAGCCATCCTTGTTTGTAGACCCTGTAATATATTGGGAACGCCTCTTAATTGGCTTCTAGGACTCAGTGTCAGAAGTCAGACCCAAGTTTGTTTATTGACACAAGGAAAAAAATAAAACGTCGTATAATTAGTTGAGTGACTGACTCTAAATTCAGTAACTCCCATCGGTATGTGGCCTTGTCAGGGTTTAAGATTCCATTTTGGGTTATGAAAGAGACCGGGGCCTAGGCAGCCCAGACGCGGCCGCCCTGCATCACAGCTATTGTACAAACGGGCTCAGTGTGCTGCTTGTGTTAAGATGGAAAACTTTTACATGTTTGATTTTTATGCAAGTCAATTAACTTGTTTTTTATAACTGTAAGGGCTTGCTTTGCAAATAAGATTACTTACCACTATAAATTATGGGAACATAGGGGCCTATTCAGACAAAATGTTACACACCCCTAACCCGTGCACCAGGCTGCATGCCGGCCTTCTGCAGGGGGGACAGTGAGGCCAATGGACGGGGAGGTGAAGCAGGAGGGAGGGGTTATTTTGGTGCATTCTAAGGGGCCCTTCCAAGAGGGATGCAAAGGGGGAGGGGGCCTCGGGGTGTGGGGCCTCGTCAGTGAACCAGAATACACTTCTCTGTGCTGCTAACCCCCCCTGCCACCCTCCCAGGTAGCACAGAGCTGGCCAAGGCCTCCCCTTCCATGGCACTGGAGGGATCTCATTTGAGGTGTAATTTTTAGTTCATGTTTGTTTCTTGGTGACAGCACATCCCCCTGCAGTTTGGAGTTTGGGGCAGGGCTAAGTCTGGGCTTTATCGTCGCTGTCATCTTGTCACCCTCCCTGCTGATGGCCCCATGCGCATCTGGCATCCTGTGGGTGACCCTCTCCCACAGTACAAGTGGAAGGGGTGAGGGCAGGGCAGAAGGAAGGGAGGAACAGGCATTCCTACAGGCTGTTGCTCAGTGGTGGGAAGGGGTGAGTAGGGGTCCGGGCAGGTCTGAGAAAAAAGAGATCCTGCCACCAGTCCCTGCAACGTCCTCCCTCTCTGCAAATCTTTGTGGGAGGAGATGTTCTGGAAAGTGATGTCAGGACTCTTGGTTCTTAGGCTCCTTTGTGAGCTTGAACGGGTTCCTTCCAGTTCTGGGTCTCAGGTTAATTTTCACCTGCGACATGGAGGCAGAAACCCCAGCCTGGGAAACCTCCTAGGGGTGCGTTGTCACACGAGATTCTTAACAGGAGAGGTTTTGCCCTCCGGCCCCGTGGGACATTTGGCAATGTGCTGAGGCATTTTGGTTGCTGCAACCTGGGGCAGGGGTGCGGGTGGGGTACCGGCATCGAAAAGTGAAGAGGCCAGGGATGCTACTAACCGTCTAGGAGCACCGGGCCGCTCCCCGCTACAAAGAGCGGTCTGTTTCAAAATGTCACTGGGGTCAAGTTTGCAAAACCCTGAAGAGTGGAATTGCGCTGAGATGCACGAAGGGAAGGGAGACTGTCTGGGGGCCGACTCATCTTTGCGACGAGATTTAACTGACTGAAGAATCAATATTGAGTATCTAGTCACTCAGGAATAAAGTCAGGTCTTCAGCAGAAACAAGAATAGGATTGCTCACACACACACACACACACACACACACACACACACACACACACACACACACACACGGGGAGCTTTGAGGGCTTCAGGGCTTTGGCAGGTACGTTACGCTCTGAGAGCCCCTGGGCAATCTCTGGGGGCAGCCAGGAAAATAACAGTACTTCCAATAACCCTAAAAAGGGTTAGGATTGTCGTTAGTCCTATGCCGCTGATAAAGAAACTGGGGCTTAAAAATATAAGGTTCTTTGTCTATGTCACACAGCCAAAAGAGTTGGGCACTCCTCGCGCACTTGGTGAAGGAGTCAGGATGTGTGTTATCGTGTTATCACAAAACAATGGATTTGAGGAAAAGTCAAATGTCATTGCCAAATGTCATTCATTGTCGGGCATGACTTCACTGCATTTGCAAATACTTCCCAAAGGGAGGCCTTCCTTCTTAAGATAATCGTGCTTTCCTCCACACACCTTGAGTACTTTGTACCCACTCTTCTTGGGTCACAGGTCGTCATGGCCTCCATGTCTGTCACCTCTATTGAATTGGGGGTTCTTTGAGGGTAGGGGCCATATCTTAATCATCTTGACGGACATCTCTGAGCTGCGGGTTTCTTTTACAGAAAATAGGAACAAGGGCTCCTACCTCATCAGGTGGACCTCCATTAAATGTTTGTGGAACGCCTGGACGAAGTAAGAACGCTGGCCTCCTCTTGTGCCCCCGGCCTCTGTGCGGCCCCCCACCCGTTCATCCTTCCTCCTGCTTGCTTGATGTCACATTTGGTGCCAGATGGCAGAGAAGGCAAAAGATTTGTGGAGAGTGTGAGAAGCTTCATTGACCCCTGAGGATTTTATCTTATTTTTTAAAGCATGGTTTATGGAGAGTGGAGGATCATTGATATCCAAGGGGAATTGGCTTTTGAGAATCCAATTTGCATCACAAATAGGAACTAGTGGGGACATTTCCACTCGTAAATAAATTTCTGCTCTGGTTCTTCAGATGGCCCAAGAATTAAGTGTCCCCAAAGAGATGAAAATTTAGATGGTCACTCGGCAGGAGCCTTAGCTCCCAGCTTCTACACTTGCACACGGCAAGATTCATATCTGGCCCGGGATGTGTCCTCCCTGCTGCGCTGCTCATGAGGTGTGTCCACCGGATGGAGGCTTTCAAACACTCACCAGACATCTTGGCCGAACCTCTGCCCAAGTCTGAGTACGACGTCATGATGTAGTCTGTTCTATTCTAGATGCTGTGGTGACAGAGCATAAATGATGAGGGCTTTGTTTTCCAAGTTATCAGTGGTTTTGAGGACATACCATTGTGTCCATTCCTGTGTTGGTTCCTTCCTTCCTCCTACACACTTTTTTTTCAGTGTCTTCCATGCAAACAGTTGTGTGCCCCTGGGCAAATCAACCTCTGGGAGCCCCAGCTGTTTTCTTCTATTCAACAGCAATAATAAAACTCACTTCATAGGATTAACTGACCAGTTTCAGGCACATGATAGGTATTCAGGAAATGATAGTTATCATCAGAGCCTAAAAAGCTGTGAATCTCTCCGTATCAGTCAAGGCAAAAAAAGATATTTATTTATTTATTTACCTATTTAATTATTTTGAAAGATTTTATTTATTTATTTGACAGGGAGAGAGAGAGCGAGAGCAGGAGCACAAGCAGGAGGAGTGGGGAGAGGGAGAAGCAGGCTTCCCGCGGTGCAGGGAGCCCGATGCGGGGCTCGATCCCAGGACCCTGGGATCATGACCTGAGCCGAAGGCAGACGCTTAACCGACTGAGCCACCCAGGCTCCCCAAGGCATAAAAGATATTTAAGTAAATGTATTTGGCAACATACAAATGAGTTTTAACTGATTCCCCAGGGTGTGTTGAGGACTCTAAACACAGTCCCCAAAGAATCCTGGAGGACTCCCCAGAGAAAGTGAGACATGAGTCTCAAGTAAAAAGCATCCTAGATCTTAGAGCTAGAATCGAGACCTTGAGGGAGGTCTACCCTTTGCCTCCAGTCTAGCACAGCACGATTGTTGTTCTTTTCTCATCTTTGAGTTAAAGAAACTGGAGGTAGGTGAAATGAAGAGTCTTATGCTCATTAGATACTACTAATATATTCTTTTCACAAATGAGGAAACAGGCATAGAGAAGATCACTCTCCCCGCGGTGACACATCATTCACTGGTGGTGGACCTCAAATGGGACTGACTGCAGGTAGCCTGGCTCCAGAGACCAGGATCGTATACCCCAGACTCAATGGGATGATAGGCTATCATGGAAAGCACATTGGATTTTAAGTCAGACCAACCTGGCTTCTAATCTCTCTACTCCTGCACATACTATCTTGTGGACCTGGGGAAGCCACTTGCCCTCCTGAGCTTTGGTTTCCTTATCTGGGAACCGGAAATGATGATGATATCCACCCCGTAGGACACTCATAGAATGATAAATACCATTCGCTTGGTTCCTTAGAGTTTTGCATGGTTCCTTAGATAGAGTAAATTATACCTTTGACCATTGTAGGCTCTTTACAGTTTACAAGAGCTTTTGCAAACATGACTGTATGGGATTTGCTCAGAGGCCCAATGAGGTATACAGAAGAGAAATTTTTATCTCCCTTCAATAGATGAGGAAAAGTGAGCCAGAGAGGGAAAGAAGGGTGAAGGGAAGTATTTTAAATTCCCCATTTATTCAACAAATATCAACTAAGCGGCTATTATATTCCAGTATCACATTATCTTGAGGGGTATAGGGATTATCTTCATTTTCCTGACTGAGGAACCATGGCTCTGAAAAAACTGTATAACTTGCACATGGTCATAGAACCAATCATAAGCAGTGTTGGGATATAAACCAAGGTATGTGTGGACCCCAGACATGGTGGAGTGATTTGCCCCATGGTCATAAGACAGTAAGGGGCACAGCCAAGGAAGGCTCCAGGAACATATCCAGTCCTGTGCCACCCCACCATGTGGGTTAAGCCTTCAAATGAGTTAGATTCCAAATTCTAAACAAGCATTGACTTATATAAAAGGTTGAAAAGCCAGAACCCCAGAGACAGGAAATATCACCTTCCTTGATTAAACGTGGGAAATCTTCCCATTATGGATAAGATTTGCTGTCTACAGGAAACCTTCTCAGACATAAACTGATCCTATCTTCTAGCCAAAGTGGTTTGGAGGTGGCTTAACTCAAGAGATTTAAGAAGCAGACCCACCTACAAGATAATCAATGGAAAGGGATCGCTGACTTTGGCAAGTGCCGTCTACCACGAAAGCCTGGGAGAATGATGGGTGTGGTTTTATGATAAGTGCAATCAGAAGGTCTATATGGATTCTGGAAAAGAGAGGGTGACCTGGAGCTGGAGAAACGGGGTTCGAGTCCTGGTTTCTCCACTATTGCTGAATCATTCAACTTCTTTGCGCCTAACCATCTTCATCCGTAAATTGGGGACAATAATATTTTTTTCTTTCTTTTTTTTAAAGATTTTTATTTATTTATTCAAGAGAGACAGAGAGAGAGAGAGACAGAGGCAGAGGGAGAAGCAGGCTCCCCGCTGAGCAGGGAGCCCGACACTAGACTCGATCCCAGGACCCCGGGATTATGACCTGAGCCGAAGGCAGATGCTTAACCATCTGAGTCACCCAGGTGCCCTTCTTTTTTTTTTTTTTTTTCTTGCTACCACAGGATTGTTTGAGATTCTAAAGACATAATGGATGATTAAACTGTATTGTAAAATATCTCTGATTTTCTTTTCTTAAGGAAAATCCACGGAGAATAGTAAAAAGAATTGGTGAGTGAGACTATTTCTCTGAGTCACCGGCACAAGCCAGAGGAGAGAGATACAGACTCTGATGGCTTTGGACAACGTGGTCAGTAGAAAAGTGCAGTGTGTCCTGCTTGTGATGTGTTTCACCAGGTTCTACCTTATGAACATGGTGATGGTGATGATGGTGCCATAATACTTTGCTTTTTACAGCACACTTCCACATATGGTTCTTATTTTCAATTCACTGAGTTGATGATGCACTGTCTTACTTTCTGAGCTTTGTATCATGTTGTTACTGCTGCCTGGAACATCCCTTTCCACTCTTTGCCAGACTGTTTATCCTTCAATATCAATTTAGATATCTCATTCTCACGGAAATAATTCCTGACCCATTCTACTTCCACCCTGGGTAAAGAGGCTTTCTGAGTGTGCTCTCATCCCATAGCTCATGCTGTAATTGCCTGTTATGTGTCTGTATTTTCCTGTCTTCCTTCTATGAGACCCGGTGTTGGCCCTTGTTCATCTTTGGACTCCCAGAGCCTACAACAGGGTTAGGCACGTGGAGAGTGCTCCGTGGATATTGCTGTATGAATGAGTAAATAAACTTGACCTTAATGACAATTGAATAAGGAAGCTAGATAGGGCTGGAAGACCCCTGAGAGGTGGTTCAAGCCAACTCTCCATCTCAGATGATGGAACCAAAATCTAAGAATTAAATAACAGTCCCGAAGGCATCCTGCCTATTGCTGGCAGAACCACGCTGGACACAGCCCTTTGATTGGTTCAATACCGTTCTTTCTGTTTGTTCCGAGTCTGTGGTCTTTATGTAATTTCAGAATGATGTTAGATATTTAGGTGCCTTAGTCTTGCGCTGGGAAAACTCCAGACGGTAGTCAAGATGATGTCATGGAAAGGACACTGCAGCCACCCTGACTTCTTCCCCTCTCTTGACCCTCCATATCCACTCAATCACCAAAACCTGTCACTTTTACCTCCCAAGAAGTTCTTGCATCAGTTCCTTCCTCTCCATCCCTCATCATTCCACGACAAAAGACCACCCAATCTTGAGCCCAGACATTGCAAAGTTTTATTAATTGATCTCTTCTTCTGATGTATCCTCTATGTGATGTACATAACCCTTCAGTGGCTTCACATGAACCTCTCAATGGCTCCTAATGGCCTTGCAGATAGAGTCTAAACTCCTGAACTTGGGTTACAAGGCCATCCATTGCATGGCCCCTGACTCCCAACCACAGTTTTTCTTTCCCACCCTTCCTAGGCTCACACTCTGTTACAATAACTCTGAACTATACAGAGTTGCTAGTTCACACCAAGCTATTTCAGGTGTCCAGGCATGTGGTCACGCCACTCCCCCTACCAGGAATGCCTCTTCTCTCCCCCTCTGCCTCCTCATTTTGCCTGACTCACTCTCATATATCCTTCAACTGGGCTCATCCTGGGCTGGACCAAGAGCTCACATAGCAACATTTGCCCACCTCAAGGTCAGAAACCAGTCCTGCTGCATGTGTATAGCTCCCACACTTGGTTTAACAGGTGCTTAGCAAATGTATGTCGACTTAGACTTTACCTGGAGTTAAAAGAGGAATTTTAATCTTAGTAGCTGTGTGGGCTTGAGTGTATCATTTTCCTTCTTTGGACTTCAGTAGATATGTATTGTGTGGACATGATATAAGGTTTAATTTCTTCTACTGTGAAGTGGAGGAGGAAGGCGAATTACTGTACATAATTTTGGAGGTCCGCTCAAATTCTAAATGACATAGTTCCCACCTCAGTTCCACTGCCACAACATTACACCATTGTCATATGGCGAGGTATGTCAAGGGCAGCTTCGGGGCGGGATTGGTCAAAGCACGGTGGTCGAGAAACCAGACTTGACATCTGATGAAGAGGTTGTGAACAACTGATTGGTGTTTCCTTGGAGAGTCAGGTTTTTCGCCTCAAAAAGTGGCAGTAATAATAAAGCTGTTCTTGGGCTGATGGGCGGTTCAAGTGGGCTGCTGTGTGTGATGTGGTTTGTGGATCCTCATGCTCAGGGTAACTGTAGAGGGTGGCTATTAGGGAACTGTCTCCCATAAGAGGGACTCAAATGAACTGTGAGTTTAAACATCTGATAGGTGGTACAAGGTACGGATTCCACAATCCCAGACACTGGGCTTGAATTTTCCATCAAAGGATGCCCTCCAGCCCTAAAGCCTGGAAATTAGCTAATTGCCCTTGGTGTAGATACCACAGGGGCTGAAGTCCCAAACTAGCTTTACCAGTGGCCATGCTTGGGAAAGCCTTGTGTGGCATAGTCAGGGCTTGGGTTCCTTTGCCCTGTCTCCATGATAGACAGAGGGTTGTTTTGTTGGTTGTTAAAGTGGAGGTTTTCTACCCGATTCCCCTTTGTCCACTTCCTTAGGAATATGTCCATTGCTTATTGGGGAAGGTTAGCCTGGCCCTCTGAATGATACCTTTGAGCTAGATGGACAGCCTCGATCAGCAGGATAGCGGGCTGGGGGAAAGAGCAACTGTGCCACCTCCTCATTGCTGCTGGGATGCGTTGCCATGGGTACCAAATGCAGGGAAGCAAAAGAAGCAGAAGAAAAATAAAAGCTGTAGTATGTGTATATTTATGTGTTCGTGTGTGGCATGTGCATGCCTGCCCTCTCCTGTATGACAGCCAAAGGAAAAAGAAAGGCACTCATTTCTGAGGGGGCCTGACATTTTAACGATTAGGTTGAAACTGTCCAAGGTGGATTAACCCTTCCATTCGCCATATTAGGTGGCCCCCTACGAGATGCTACATGGTCAGAACAGGCCTCAGAATCTTGCCCCCCCCTTCTTATTCCTTACCATTTGCCTCAATCCCCAGAGGCGACAAAGAATGCATTTCTTAAGTACCCTATATGGCAGGCACTGTGCT
Source organism: Eumetopias jubatus (assembly GCF_037043125.1). Classification (NCBI taxonomy): domain Eukaryota; kingdom Metazoa; phylum Chordata; class Mammalia; order Carnivora; family Otariidae; genus Eumetopias; species Eumetopias jubatus. The sequence continues at coordinate 113,394,555 of NW_028274816.1, read as the reverse complement.
AGGCTCCTACATTTCTTACTTGCTTTTATCCTGGCAATAACCTCACAGGGTAGATGACGCTACTCTATTATGCAGATGGGGGGGCGGTTAAGGAGGTTAAAGGTACAAGTTGAGACATCAGAATGCCTGAGTGAATCCCAGACCTCCCTTTCCTCATCGCTGCCCTGTGTCTCAGTGTCCTCATCCGGCCACTGGGGAAGGGGGATCAGCCGAGGCCCGTGGAATGCTCAGTGCAGGGCCCCATGAATGATTGCTGCTATCACTGGTTTCTCCCAGACCTTTGGAAGGGAAGGCATTCTTAAAGTCTTTGTTACTACACAGTAGCTCCAATGGGTTAAGTGCCCGACACAGGAATGGAAGGATAATGTGACGGATGTGTCGCTGCTGGGGACAGGGAAAGACTGGATGCATTATGGCTAGGATCTCAGAGGAGGCTTCCACTCCAGATCCCTCTCACTTCATAACCTGCCCTCTTTTTCCTCACCATGGTCGTCTGACTCAGATGCTGGTTTGACTTTCCCAGCCTGAGAAGGTCGGGTCTCTGGAGATATTTAGGGGTAAGAGTGGCAGTGGCCTGTCTCTGAGAGCCAGATCGGACTCCGGCCTAGCAGGGATCCTGTGAACACAGCCCTCTCAGTCCACCCGGGTCTTTGGAGACTACAGAAGCATTTCTCTGACATGGCGCGATAATAGGTCTAATGGGCACATTTTAAAACTGAATGCTTCACTCGGGAACACAGAAAAAAAGATAATCATATTGTGTTTTTAAAAATTATGATTTTAATCTGGGGAGGATGGTAACCTGGCGTGTCATGGGTGTTACTAGAATCTAGTCCCAGCCCCAGTGCTAACCAGCTCTGTGACTTTGGGCAAGTGGCCGCACCTCTCCGGGCCTTTGTGTCCCCTCCCGCCTCTAATGTGAGGGGGCTGAAGTGAGTGGCAGTCATGTTGCCCTTACATGCCTTCCATGCTGGCCTCCTATGACTTTGTCTCCAGTTTCTCCTGGTTTAAATAGGCCACAATTCCTCATTGTCCCATCCTCCATCAACCCAGCTCCTCACAAGACAGCAGTATCTAGAGAAGACCATGCCTACCCGCTGTTCACAGGGCTTTCCCATGAGGCTCCCATGATCTCTGGGGCTACCTTTCTCTGCTTTTTCTCTTTGTGTGGATGGGGACAGCCTGAGTGCTCTTTGGAGAAGCACAAATTATTAATGACAGTGACTTGTGTTTGCACAAGGCTTGAGAGCTTACACAGGCATTAATATTATAAGTCACATAGCTGGGATGGGGTAGAGCAAAGAGCTTAGGTTCAACTTCAAAGACTACACTTTTAACAGCCCTGCATTACCTATGCCTTCAGAGATCTACATAAATTGAAGTTGTAATTAACCAATATTCATTAAACAAACCAACAAGTTCTACTTGGATTTTATTTAAAAAGAAAAAAACAAAAAAACCCCAAACAAACAAACAAACAAAAACAGAGCCCCTTCTCATATCCAGTGACTCAATTCCTCATTCACCACAAATTTATGAAAAGCTTACTATGCATGAGGCACTATTTTGGATAATATGGTTGAAAATTAGACTCAAGGGATGCCTGGGTGGCTCAGTCATTAAGCGTCTGCCTTCGGCTCAGGTCATGATCCCAGGGTCCTGGGATCGAGCCCCGCATCGGGCTCCCTGCACCGCGGGAAGCCTGCTTCTCCCTCTCCCACTCCCCCTGCTTGTGTTCCCTCTCTGTGTCTCTCTGTTAAATAAATAAACAAAATCTTAAAAAAAAAAAAAGAACATTAGACTCAAATACAGTGGCTCCCCTTGAAGGGCTTGGAAATCCAGAGGTAGCCAGGTAAGGGTCCATAGCCCCGGGTGCAATGCTGTAGGTGTTGGACTGATGTGATGAGCTGCAGAATGCAGATGAGAAAGCACATGGGTTTTGGAGTTTGAATCCTGGTTTTGAGTCCTGGCTCTGCCACGAACTAATTAAGAGTTCTCGGGTAATTCAGCAAGTCTCTCTGAACCTATCAAATAGCAGTAGCAATACCACATCGGATTACTGTTGGAGTTGACATGATACAATGCACATAAAGGACCCAGGACAGTGCCTGTCACTTACGGGGAGTTAGTATCTATTATTTATTATTATTATTATTAATCATCAGCGCTGTGGGAGGACAAAGTATGGCTTGATTAATTCCACCCTGGCCGAGGGCTGAGGAGGTACCATGTGAGCTGCACCCTGAAGTATGAGTAGGTCTTCTCTAGGTGAAATCCTGGCTTGGGGTGATGGAGTAAGGGTGGGGCAGGGGGCATTTCAGGTAGAGCAAATGGTGCAAGCAAAAGCATCAAAGGCCTAGCAGGTTCAGGTAGCCATGAGTAAGTTGCTGTGGCTGGTCAGTGCGGGTGGGGTGGAGCAGAAAAAGGTAACAGATTACAGTGGAAAGTTGGAGTCATAGACTATAAAGGACCTCGGATGCTATGCTAAGGAAGTTAACCATGGTTCTATAGCAAAGGGGAGACACCGGAAGTGTGTAGGAAGTAGGAGAGACATCTGGCCCAGGGCAAAGACCTGGGTGCTGGCCATACAGGTGTGATACATCCCACAATGGGAATCCCAGAGTGTCCCGTCAGGCAGAGGACATGGAAGGAGAGGAGAGCATCAGTCTCCAAAGGTCTAGCCAGAGAGAGGAATCACACTGAGCATGTCCCCTAGGGATCCCAGGAGTCTGGAACCACAGTGTGGGAAGAAGGCAGACAGCAACAGAGGCCTGGGCCCTTGGGAAGTCTGCCTTGGAATGTGCATTTGGAGGAAGTTGTCCAACCTTGGGGGTGACAAGCGCTTGGGTCCGCAGATTAGTTACCAACTGCCCCATACTCCCATCAAAATATCTCCATTAGTATTGGTCTCTAACCTGAGAGTTGACACTGACCGGGTCACTTTCCATCTCAGGGCCTCAGTTTTTTGTGTTCCATCGTGGTGGTGGTCATGAGTGGATGGATGCCCTTAAAGGATCTTCATTGCTGACGTTGCCTTTTGCCTCTCTTGGGGACCTTGACCCTACCTGGGTAGGCTTGTCTCTCTCATCGCCAGGTCTCTGCCCCTGAAGTGAGGAGAGAATGACAGCAGTGAAGACTGTTTCTGGGAGATAGTCACTTCTAGGTGATTCCTGGTTGAGGGCCAACAACTAGGATTGAGGAATTTCTAGAATTAGAACAAACTGGAGCTAATTTACCTGGGCTGGATTCCTGCCTCTGTTTATGTAAAACGGACTCCCTGGTTTCCCAATTTCCTTCCAACCTGATTTAACTTTTTTTTTCCTCCCTCTCAGCTTTGCTTTGGTCGTCAGTTTTCCCACTTTGGCCTGTAATTTAAACAACAGTAATGACAGCCCAAACCCAGAAATCAACTGGCACTAAATACAAAGTCTCTTCGTCAGTGGAGAAAAAGAAGAATCCACTGGATTCTTTCCTCCAGCTGTAGACCATGTGGGGATGAGGACCTGAAGAAGTAGCAAGTCACTGCCTTTGGGTAGTGGGACATCTGGTTACATCCCGACCACCAGCGTACAGCGTAAGCCTCGGAATTAGGAAGAGGGAAGGAAAGCACGGTAGGCTGGACTCCTATATCCTACCAGGAGCTACACATATGGAACACATTGGAAGATCCCAACAGGCTGGTAGGGTAGATATCATTATGTCCATTTTAAGTACATGGAAACGAAATCTCAGGGAGGCCACAGCTAATGGCTGTAGAGCTAGGGTTCAAATGCAGGCTGGTCCAGGGTATCTCTTCCCCACCCCACCCCCCCTAAATATCAAATTCCTTTCCCAGGAGAAAGGTTTTTGCCCCCAGGGCAAGTTATTCTTCAAGCCTCAGTTTCCTTATCTTGAAAATGATAATCAAAATCCTGGCTCTGAGCTCTTGCATGGGTTTGAAAGAGATAATGAATGTGAAAGTGGTTTTTAAACTGGAAAGCATCAGGCATGAGTTAGTCATTGTTTAATTTTATTATTCCCTGGGCAGGAAGGATCAAGTTTTAACGGTTCGGCAGATAAGGTAATCTCTCCCATTTTTAAGGATTTCAGATGTGGGGAAAGGTGAATCTTCTACCCAGCCCTGGAGAGTTTTTTCAGAATTTTCTCTATGGAATCAGTCAATGCTATCTAGCCTCTGATGGGAGGGCTTCTCTAGGTGGTGGATTCCCTTTTACTGGGAGGTTCCTTGATTTGCTAAAAGGGTTTATCTGCAACTCAGCCACCCCTCCCCACCTACTCGAGCAGACAGGGACCTTCGGAGTCAGTAAACTGGGAGTCACTGTAATCCCCAGAATGATAGAGTCACTGTAGGGTCATCTGAATAGCCCTGGCTCCCTGGTCTGTATCCACATTTGGGTACATCCTTTTTTTATTTTTTTAAAGATTTTTTTATTTGTTTGAGAGAAAGAGCGCACAAGTGAGTCTGCGTTTGTGGGGGGAAGGTGGCGGAGGGAGAGGGATGTGGAGGGGCAGAGGCGGGGGGAGAGAGAGAGACGGAGAGAGAGAGTCTCAAGCAGACTCTTGCTGAGCATGGAGCCTGACATGGGGCCCCATCTCATGACCGTGAGATCATAACCTGAGCCGAAATCAAGAGTCAGATGCTTACCCGACTGAGCTACCCAGGCGCCCCTCACATTTGGATATATTCTTAAATGTTCCCTGGATTACTATTTAACAAGAGCTAGACTCTGTTCTCCAGCATCCTCAGAGCTCCAGATAGAACCTGGTTTATATGGGGAATCTGATCAATTAATATTTCTTCATTTCTTCAGTGTGTCAGTCATCCACCCTATATATATATATATATATTGAGGATCTACATGTGTCCCAAACTGCACCAGGGCCCAGGGATCCCATGGTGAGTAAAATGGAGGGAGATGACAGTCCAGTGGAAGAGATAGAGGCCACAAACATCTAAATATCAATTACACACTGGGAAGAAAACATCCTGAGAGCCCAGAGAGCATGGATCAGAGGGCACTTCCTGCTTTCCCTATGAACGGGACCTGAAGCCAGTGTGGCCCTGGGTGCACTGGTGGCAGAGGAGGCATCCCAGCCTTAAGGGACAGCATGTGCAAAGGCCCTGGAGCAGGCAGGGAGCTTGGTGCGTGAGAGAACCGGAGTGAGACTGTGTGGCTTGAACCCGGAGACAGGCGGAGAGAGGCCTCAGTCTGGTAAGGATTCTGGCCTTTATCCTCAGAGCCATGGGAAACCATTGAGAAGTTTTATGCAGGGGAGTGACAAGACCACATGTGTGTCTTAAGGTCACTCAGGCTGCAGCGTGGAGAATGGATTGGAGCTGGGGCAAGCATGGAATCAGGGAGACTGGTTGGGATTATAAACTCAGGGAGCACAAAACCCCTCTGCTTCTCCCAGCAGCCTGTCAGAGGGCTAATGCTGTTTGAGTCTTGACTCTACCAGCTGTGCGATCTTGGGCAAGTCACCCAGGCTTGCTGTTTTCACAAGTTTTCACATCTGGAAAATGGGGAAGAACTAGTTCCCTAGCTTGACTAATTTTGTTCCCTTCATTGAATAAATCAGACATCAGTCAGGAGTCCTTTACAACCCAGGCTGGGGAAGAGGCTGCCAAACCCAGTGACTGTGGGGCCTGTGTCACTTGGCAGGTGCAGACTAGCACTGTCTTCCTTATTCATACTGGATGCACTCACTAAGCAGTTGGCAGATGTGCGGTTGGCTTCCTAATCCCGATCCTGACCAGAGAGAACTAGCAGCAGAGGGAGCTCCCATTACTGATGGCACCAGCTACTCCTGCCTCCACCATCTGGACTGAGCTCTGTGAGCATCCATCCTTTCTTCAGTTTCTGTGAGCTTCTGTTTTCCTATCTGTAAAGCATGCCTATGTCCATTTATTGCTCTGGTCAATATTTGTTACGTGCCGTCACGGCTCAGGCCCTGTGCTAGGTTCTGGGGGCATTAGACTAACCTAGTTCCTGCCCTTCGGTTTTCACATTTTAGTGTACTTAAGATTATGTACATGAAAGTGCTTTTAAGATTCTGACACTGTTTATACTTGTAACAGCTATAAAGGGATGGTTGAATAGAAATCTGGAAATGCTGCTTCCAGGGACGGTTCTGTTTCAAGGTAACTAGAGCGGAGACAAGTCAATTGGCTTTGATGAGCCTTAGTTTCTGCAGTCAAATGAAGGAGTGAAGAACTTTCAGGCCATCTTATTTTAAATGTTGTAATTCTATCATCTTTCCCTCAAAATCTGGATCCTCTTCCCCAATTCTGGATATGGCTTCCTTTGGGCCTTCCTTTTCGCCTTATTTCAAAAAATCGAACTTGACTTTTTACTTTCAGTCCCCTTCTCATAGCGAATCCAGGGGTCCCAACAGCAGATGGTACAACAGTTCTGGTGGGTGATAGAATGAGTGAAGGGGGCAAAAAGGGGAGGTGAGGACCTTGGCAAAAGAAAGGAGGTGTGTTCTATTTAAAGAAGACAGCTGCTTTTCCGCTCCCCAAATGATTGCTCTATACAGAAATGCAGGCTGGATCTAGCTTCTGTTTTCCTTTAATATGTTTCTCAGTTTTGTGAACCTCTCTCCCTCCACCCTGGTCACACTGTCGTCCGGAATTAGATGGCAGTAGGAGTCTCCTCTGAGGCCTCTGGCCTGCAGGCATAACTTTCTAAACTTTTTTTACACAACTCTAATCCAGAAGAATCTTCCCACCTCATCCCTTCTTCAAGAACCTACCGTGGCTTCCTGTGGACCCTCAAGCCCATCCACTTCCCCCTACCTAGTGTTTATTGAACACACTTACTATGGTAAGCATTACACTGTACACTGGGGAGACTAAAAAAAAAAAAGAGTTACGATGAAAGAATTCTGTCACTTAAAAATTCTCACAGTCTAGGAGAGAGTTTAACCTTTGTGTTACAGACTTTAGAATCTGATGAGAATGATGGACTCTTCCCAGAAAAAACACATGCAAACACATTTTCCTCACGCTCTGCAGAGCCAGCCTCCATGAAACCCGGCAGGTTAAGCGTCCCCTTCCTCGAGAAGGTGCAACAGTCAGGTCTTAGTGTGATGAGGAGCACAGAGAAAGGGATGCTTCGCTCCAGCCAGAGGCAGCCTTTCTGGAGCAAGTCTGATGTCACTCTGAAGTCACACAGGCCTGCATTTGAATCCAAGTGCTTCTGTTTATCAGATGCGTGTCCTCGGGCCAGTCCCTCAACTTCTTTGAGCCCCATTTTTCTCACCTGTGTAATAGCAATGATGCTCACTTCACAGGGAGGGTGAAAGATGACAAATACAAAGTACTGGGCTGGTAGTGTCACTCAAGGAGTGTTGTTGCCTTTCTCCGCAACTTGGTCTCTCTCCCTTTCTTCAAACAGTCTCCAAAGCCAAGTTCATCGGTACCCTTCTGGTCCGCTGGGGAGAATCTTACTGCTCCCCAAGCTCAGAGTGCGTGTTTATCCCCTCCCTCCCTGTCTGACTCTCTCCCTACCATCCACCCATCCATCCATGTATTCATCCATTCGACTCAATTATGAACTGAGATCTTCCCAGGGCTCCCCAGATTCCTCCCTCTTCTGGACAAGCCTGGAACCTCTCTGCACCTGTCTGGAGGTGGCAGCGGAGGAAGCTCTTTCATCTGAGCATCCTCTTCTGTGTACGGATCCTTGTAAGCCTGAAACATCAGGGGCTTTTTCGACACCTCCATCAGCCCCCACATCCAATCAGTCCCCAAGTCCTCGCCGGTCTTTTGGCAAATGATTTTTGTGTTCATTGGCCTTGACACTCCTCAAATATCGACCCTTATTGATTCCTCCTGGTTCATAGCAATGTCCTCGTTAACTAGCCTCCCAGTGGCCACTACCCCATTTCTAATCCGTCTTAGACACCAGCGCCAAACCTAAATGGAAAATGACTGTACCTTCCCGTTTTTGTGTCCTGAGCATACAATACAGAGCCAGGCCTATAGAAAGTGCCTGTGGTAGGTTAAAGATGTCCCCCGTTTCTTTGCTCCTGCTCCCATTGAGAGGTGAGGTCTAATTCCCTTTCTCTTCAATCTGAGCTGGTTTTAGAGACTTGGTAACCAACAGACTGTGTGGAAAGAAGGTTGTGGGACTTTTGAGACAATGTCATAAGAAGCCTTGCAGTTTCCAGCCAGGTCTCTTGGGATACTTTCTCTCAGAGCCATGAGCTACCATGTAGGAAGTCCCACTATTCTGAAGCCATCGGGCTGTGGGAAAACCGAAGCCTCATGGAGAAGCCACTTGCAGGGGCTCTAGTCAACGGGTCAGCTGAGCTCCCCAAATGGGATCTCCAGTGCTCAGCTGACCCCATGAGTATCAGAGATGAACTGTCCAGCTGAGCCCTTTCCAACTTCCTGACACACAGAATCATGAGCAAAATAAAATGGTTGTTCTAGGATTGTTAGTTTCGGTGTAGCTTGTTATGCACCAACAGATAACCAAAACCTGATCAAAACTGTTTGTTGAATGAATGAAAGATTCATTGGCAGTAATGTGCTGATGGTGTCACTGCCCTATTCAAGAGCTCCCTATTGCTGGAAAAATAATGTTTAGTGCCTTTAGTTGGCATTCAAGGTCCTCCATAATTTGGTGTCAGCCTGCTTTTCAGACCTTCCCTGGTATGTTTCCAACATCATCTCTTTTTACTTATCCGTGCTTTCTCCACCCAAATGTCCTTTTTACCCACATTCCCACCTCAGAACATCAACATTTAACTTGTCCTTTGAGACTTTTGTCAGATGCCTACTCTGGCTGCCCAATTGAGCAGTGAGCCCTCCCCTTTCCGTCCCTAGTTTGTTTGATGTTTTTCTAACTCTTCTTCCTTCATTTACCCTGCTCTTCATTTCTTACCCCCAACTCGTGTGTTTTGTGTGTGTGTGTGTGTGTGTGTGTGTGTGTGTGTGTGTGTGTGTGTGTGTGTAGGGGGAAGTCAGGGTGTGGGCCCAGGCACATAAGGAGGCATACAAACATGTTGTGTGTGGCCTACCAGGCGTGAATCCCTACAGAGCTTGAGTTGGAACTGGCCAGCTCATCATCTGGCACATTGTGTCTCCCAAGCTAGGTGTTCACATCCCTGAAGGGAGGAAGGGTATTTAGAAGCAGCACAGGCTTTGGAGTCAGCTCAGATTTTAGATCATAATTATGTCATTTACTGTGTGGCTTTGGGCAAGATGCATAAACTCTCTGAGCTCAGTTTCCTTATTTGGAAACTAGAGACCTAATCAGAAGGTGTGCAAAGGCCCAGCCCTGTGCTTGGCTCATCACAGGCCATTAACCACTGCTTGCCAAGTAAACACAACAGAACAGAACTTCCTGATGCTCAATTGTTATTATGTTAATTATGGAGAGAACTCTCCAGCATCAAAAATAAACACATTTTAAAAATTTTTTTAAATTTCAAAAAGGAGCGAAGAACAAAGAACAAGAGAAGAGTGAAAAGGCACATCAGAGGCCACCTGGCCAAGCCCAACTATATTAATCGTGTGATCAGGTGCCCCACTGGGGTCTCAGTCTTCTCATCTGTAAATTGAGCGGTGGGCACTGGAATCTAAGCTCCCCTCCAGCACTGACATTCCAAGAGCATTAAAGAAAAAGGATGAATCACCCCTTCAAAATACCAATATGGGCTGGGCCCTCCCCCTGCTGTCCCCATCCAGCACAGCTAAGAGCTCTTAATACACAGCCAGCTTCCTCCTGCAGCTGCCACCAAACTTCAACCCCCTTTCCCAGGGGTCTCAGAAGCAAGACTGATAATGGACCCCTGGCCTTCTCCGTCTCAACAGGGAACCAGATCTTGTTCCCAGACTCTGGGGGCCAGAGGGCCCTCCCCTGAGGGTGCTGGCTTTCCGTGGACATTTGGCTTGGGTATACTTGTGTGCGAAGTGTGGGAGTGTTGGAAGGGCGGAAGGAAGGAATAAAGGGAAGAGATGAAGATAGAGCGTTGGTGATTGATTTCCTGCAATCATGGCAGGAGGGCTGGAGTGGTGGAAACCTTGCCATTCTCTTCCAGGATTTTGAAAAAGTGGTTGTGTCTGTATCTGTAATGGTTCTAAGTCTCCATCCTGGGGAGGCACGGTGCCCCAGCAGCTGCATAAATTCATAAGCACAGGCTGTCAAAGCCACAGAAGACACCAAGATCAATTTTCCTCCTCACAGGAGATAGACACTAGGTGACCGCAGAGGACAGTTTTCTTGCCTCTCTGCCCAGAGCTCTCTACTCCTTTCCGCGTCGAGGCTATTATTAGTATTATCAACATTAATAATAATGGAGACGTAACCGGTAACCGGCTGTGCATTAGTCACAATGTTCCAGGAGCCTGCACCACCTTCATTCTCTTCTGGGACTGCCTGGATCCTGCTGGGTCCTCCTCTCCGCGTCCGGAGCGGCTTGGGGCCCTGCCCTTTGGTCTGTCTGTGCGGTGGTCTGTCTCTTGCCCGTCACGTCTGCAGTAGCCCGGGTCCTCCTAGCTCACACCGGCTCCGGCTCTGAAAGCCGAGAAGCTCGCCGGCTGCGAGCGGGTTTTCCAAGTGGGCAGGGGTGGGGAGGAGGGGCGCGGGCGGGCGGGCGGGCGGGCGGAGGGAGGAGGGGGCGTCGCGGAGGGGAAGACCTCGCATTGTAATCCAATGACATTGCCAACGTGGGGGTGGGGGCGCTGGCCTCCGCGCGCTCTCCGAGTTTTGGCTGCCCGCCCAGCTGGGAATAACTCTCTTCGCATAATTCGCGTGTTTACCAGGCATGAAAATTCTTGCTTTCGGCTCCCCCCCCCACCGCCCCGTAAGCCCCCTCCTCTGCCCCCTCCCCACCACCTCCGCCCCTCGCGAGTGAAACTCTGTCTAAAAAAATATTGGCCCGGGGCACAGAAAGTTTTGCATAAATTCATAAGTGATGAATGGCTGATTTTAACGTTATTTGGGTATTTGTCAGAACTTAACAAATATACATGGGGACGGCGGTTCATAAACTTAAACATCTCAATATCCCCTTTCTTCTGGAAATAAATTACGTTTGTTTGCCCGGCTTGGAGTCTTAAGGTAGCCGACATTAGGAATATTTTAAAAGCCATCATCCATCGAGCATGTCTCCCAGGCGCCAGGAAGATTAAATGAAAGAATCATAAGATGGAGGTCTTTAACTTTTAATCCTTTTACAATGAAGCCTCAGATAGTCGCGGGGGCAGGGTGCCCTCTCTGGGGGGAATAATGCCGTTATTCCTCGGCTCTCAGTTAATGAATACCCTAACGTCTGTCCCACGGCTGACGGAGGCAGCGCCGGGGAGGGGGCTCCGGCTCCCGGGCCAGGCTATTGAAATGAGGAGCCACCGAGGCTGCGTCGGGAGGGAAGAAAGCGCCCGGCTGGAGGGACAGGGCGGGCGGGGCCGGGGGCATTGAGACTGCGCTGGGGACCCGGCGCAGGTTTGAAATAATTAGCATAGATTCGCCGGGACTCCGAACCCCGGGGTGGGGGTGGGGGGGGAGGGATGCCGGGAGGGAGGCGCGGGGAGGTGGCAGGGGGGTGGGGAGGGAGCAAAGGAGAGCGACTTTGGAGTCCAAGATAAATAAAGGGAGCGCTGAGCAGTGTCAGGAAGCCGGCCCACGTGGAGCTGCGCGGATGGGCGCCACCGCGGACTGAGGCGGAGGGACGCACGCGAGTCGAGCGCCAGCCCCAAGAAGTTGGCTTTTTAAGGGGTGGGTGAGGGTGATATTTTGCACGTCCCTTAAGGGGTAACACGTCTTCTGCCCCTCTCTTAACCCAAAAGCTCAAAGATCCCGATTCTGAGAACTCCTCCCTCCCCACCCCCAAACGGAGTAAGTGTCCGGGGGGGGGGCGCACCCCGTTCCCAACTGCAGATCCCTGTGGTGGCGTTTTTCACCCAAATTCAGACCCCTCCGAAATCCTGACCCTCAGAGTCCTCCTTAGGTCCTGGGGCACGGGGGTGGGGGGAGGAGGCGAGTGTCAAATCACCCAGTTGTCCCCAGCAATTCCCGCTGAGGGCCTGGGATTTGGGGGGCTCAGACCTGCAAGATCCCGGAGACTGAGTGTTGATTCCAAAGGACTGGATCACTTCAGCGTGCATCACCGCAGCTTCTGGGCGTGCAAAGGGTTAACATGGGCTGGTTATTGATGGGGGGAGGCCGGTGCAAGGCGGGAGGGGTGGCGGGATCTGGGTGGGCGCGCTCTGATCTCTCCCCCCCCATTCCTCGGGGGTCAAGTTTCAGCGGCACTCCGCCCCCAGGGTAGGTGTGAAAGACACGTGTCCCCATTGTGAAGGGCCTGTCAGGCAGGACAAAGCGGCCGCCCACCCTCCCCCCCACGCCCCCCCGCCCCTCGGCCCAGCCTGGGGTCAGCTCCAGGGGGCCGGCTGGGTGTCGAGGTCAGGACGGGCCCGAGCTTCGGTGACATAGCGAGAAAAAGCTGGGAGACTGGGCGGAGGCCACGTGATGCTCCAGTGAGGGGTTTGAGAATAACCCGCCCCCCCCATGAAAAACTGAGCGGTCACCTCCAACACACCAGAAGAGAGGATGAGCCCCTTCTCCCAACAGGCATCGTAAGCACAGCGGCACCCCTACCCGCCCCCTTCAGCCCGCACACCCCCCATCAATCACCAACACAGAGAATCGCAGTGTCGAGCGCAGTCGATTTTAGTGGTTTTCTTTAATCCTGCTCTGCACTTCTTTCTCATTTACTACACGGGATATTATAAAGAATAAATAGCAGATACTCTTAATTTACAATGATTAGTCATTCCATTTGTTCTCTATATTTACAATAACTGTAAAATAACATTGAACTCTATAGCTTCTTCGAGGTCCAAGGAAAACCAAAACACTTTCCGAAGAATGGAAAATAGCTTTTTAAAAGTCCTTCTACAAAAGTTCTCCCCTCTCTTTGTACTTTAAGAAAAAATAACTTTTCCCCCCTGCTTCGCCATGCGAAGGGCACTGGAATATAAATAGCAGGTTAACATTATTAGCGACAACCAGAATAAGTCTCTCTTTGCTCTGTTCTTTTTTTTCCTTTTGCTATTTTTTTTTTAAAAATACAGTAGAAGCCGGTAACTTTTAACGTATAATACTGACCTTTTAATAAGTAAATTAAAACTGGGACCGTATATACACACACATATACATTCCTACACAGTTAAACAGTGCATTACATGAACCAGAAAGCTAGGTCTCTGTAGCCAGAAAAAAAAAAAAAAAGTTCATTGAATCCCCTCGCGAGAGGGTGATGGAACTGGTTGGAGACGGTGCGGGGGGGGGGAGGGCGTCGGTGGGGTTCCATCATTTGTCCGGGTGCGGGAAGGGGACCCCGAGTTCTAGCATGAGCACTTGCACTCGGAAATGATGGGGTACTGGATGGGAATCCAGCCGCAGCGCTGGCCCCCGCGCCGCTGACAGCGCCACCGCAGCACCGTGAGGTGCACGGATTTGGACGGCTTGCACACCATGCCCTCGGGCACGGAGCACGAGCGCTTACTGAAGCAGCTGCCCACCTTCACGTAGCGCGGCCAAAAGCGGCTGCCCAGGTCGTTCCACGCGTACAACACCGGGCAGAAGGTCTGCGACCACAGCCACATCTGTAACTTCCTCCGCAGCTTCTTGCTCAGGCGCTGCTTCTTGCCCGGGGCCAAGCCCTCGGAGAACTCCAGCCCTTTGATCTCGCTCGGCATGGCCCCCGACGGCCGCTGCCGCAGCAGCTGGTCCAGCTCGGCCAGGTCCTCGGCGCCCCCGGCCGCCCCCCCGCCCCCGCCGGGCCGGTCCTCGGGGGGCGAGGTGGCCATGAAGCCCGGGTCGTAGTGGCCCCCGAGCAGCGAGCGCAACAGCGTCTCGTTCAGATCCTTCTCTTTGGGGTCAAAGATAGGGTCCGGGTGTTCGATGAGGTCCACCAGGGGCAGGTTGTCGCTGGGAGCCGGGCGGATGTGAAGATAGTGCTGGCCTCCGGCCGGTGCCGCCCGCAGCCCCAGGACCACCACCAGGGCGTAGAGGGTGACCCCCAGGCTGGGGCAGCGCTCCATGCCTCCGGCGCGCGCCCGGGGCTGCTGCTTCGTCCCGCGTCCCCGGAGGAGAGCACGCCGAGCCCGCGGCGCCGCCGCGCTCCCCCGTCTCTCCGGAGGCGGCTCACCCGAGGCTGGGCAGGCGCAGGGCCGGCAGCATGAGTCGCCGGGAGAGCCCTTCGCGCAGCGCCGGCTCCCACCGGGGCGGAAAGAAGGCACACAAGTTGGCCGCAACTCCTCTCCCGGGTCTATTCGGGCAGGCGGCCGCGGCGGGGCATCCGAAATTACTCCAGGGCGACGGCGGGCGCAGGGGGCGCCGGCTCCTCGCTGCCTTCCCGGGCCGGCGGCGGTGCAGGGCGCGTGGACGAGCCGCTCTCCCCTCCTCCTCCTCTCGCTGCTCGTCGTCCTGCCGCTCTGTGCAGCGCCGCTGGCCCAGCGGGTCCTAGGGGCACTTCCCTCCGCCTGCTCCGGGCTCCGCGGCCGGCTCTGCCCGGCGGACTCCAGCGGCGGCGGCGGCGGCGGCGTCCGCGCACGTTGGCACCGGTTTGTCTGTCTCGCAGGGTCCAAGCCTTTAAATTTCCTGCACTTTCAGCTCCATCACCATGGAAACCACTGACTCTCTCGGCGTTGCCCCCTCCCCCTTCTTCCCCCCAAACAACAACCCCACCCCCCACTTCTCCACCCCCGAGGAGCTGGAGCGGCACAGGCTCCGGGGGGAAGCCGCCTGCACTCGCCGCGGCGGCGGCTTCGGCAGCGCCCAGGGCTGTGCCCCGCCGGACCCAGATGCCCCGGGAAGCCGACAGTCCGGCTGCCCGCCGGAGCTCACAGGCGGCTGCGGCGGCGGCGGCGGCGGCGGCGGCGGCGGCAGCGGCGGTGGCGGCGGCGGTGGCGCTTGGCAGGTCTCCGCGCAATTTTCTCTCTCCCCCACCACCCACCCCCCTTCTCCTCCTCCTGCAAAATGCACCGCCCCCCTCCTTTCTCCTGGAGCAATGCAACTGGGGCTCTAGGCGCCCCGCCAGGGCCAGTCCTGGGGAAAGCTCGCGGCGGCGCTGGAGCCGGGCTGGAGGGTGCAGGGCCGGTTTTGGGGGGTGCTCGAGGTGGGGCTGTGAGGGTTCTCACTAGCTGGGTGCTTTGCACGGGGAGGGGAGCAGCGGGGAGGTGCTGGGGGCTCGTTTCTCCGTGCAGTCCCGCGCAAGGAATTTCTCCATGTGCATGGAGATTTTTCCCCCCGGGCGCGTCTCGCCTTCCTCTCTCCCAAGCTTGGTCTAAGTCCCCTCCCCCAGCACACACACACACACACACACACACACACACACACACACACACACACACACACACACACACACACACACACAGCAGGAGGAGTCCGAGAGCCGCAGCGTTGCGCAGCGTGATGTAATTCCTAGGAAGCACTCCTGCACGTCTGTTACTCGGGCCCACGAGGGGGGTCCGCTCCTCACCCTCCTCCTCCTCCTTGGCCGGGTCCTGCACCCTGAGTGGCCGAGCTGCAGGGGCGCGTCCGGCTCGCCTGCGGCTCCCCTAGCCTGCCGGGTTCCGCGCGGCTGCTGCTCGGCTCCCTGGGGGCGGCGCGCCCTCTGCTGGCGCCCAGCAAGTCCTGCACCCGGCGCTGGCGGGGGCGGCCCTGCGAGGTGGGTTCCTCTGCTGTCCACCCTGCCCCGCTCAGCTTCTGCTTCTGTGTCCGTGTCATTGTGTGTGCGTGCGTGTGTGCGTGTGTTTGCGCGCGCGCGCGCTGCTGGGTCTGTTCTGATTTCATCTGTTCTCTCCAAGCTCTCCAGGCCCTCAGTGTAAACTTCCTGAGATTCCTCCGGAAGCCCCCAAATGTCATCTATACTGCACCTCCTGCTTCCGCTAAGTCGGCCTCACTGGACAGGAGTGGAGACCTAAAAAAGAAAGGTGAACTGGCGGTAGGGGGCCTGAGTCCTGGTTGGGGTCTGCCCTCATACGCTCAGCCCGGACAAGTCACTTTTGTGGCACCATATTCTTCACTTTCTGGTTAGTGACACAGCTGCATTCCTCCTCCAGCCCTACCTTTCTATGATTCTAAATAAACCTGCATGATGCTTTCTCTTCCTAAAGCAGTGTGATGCGAGACGGATGCTGAAATGACACTTCTAGTTAATTTTCCCTTGGATGAATAACTGAATCTAAGCTTTTTTTTCTTTTTAGATTTTTTTATTTATTTGACAGAGAGAGACACAGCGAGAGAGGGAACACAAGCAGGGGGAGTGGGAGAGGGAGAAGCAGGCTTCTTGCCAAGCAGGGAGCCACAGGCAGGGCTCGATCCCAGGACCCTGGGATCATGACCTGAGCGGAAGGCAGACGCTTAATGACTGAACCACCCAGGCGCCCCTGAATCTAAGCTTTAAAACTCAAACTTGGTTTCCTTTGTGGTGGATGTGATTGGAGTCTGGAAAAAGCTGGAGAAGAAGGAGTTGGAGTAGATGACTCAAGTATTCACCAGCATTCCACGGAGTGGAGTTAGGAGGTCTCATTGTGACAGCCCAAATCACTCTACTTTCCCCAAAGGTCTGCTTTTCCTTTCAACCTGTGTCGTCTGTGCCCCGCCACCCCCCCCCCCGCCCCATGAATTTATCATCTGTCTAAGGAAGAAAACACACTTTGTTTCACAGAACAGTCTTTCTGCAAAACTTTAGCAGTTGGGAGGGATGGCCAGTTTCAGCTGAAAACATTTCCTTAAACGTTCTTAAACCTTTGAGCCAGCAAACACACACACACACACACACACACACACACACACACACACAATGACACATGAACTGGAGATAAGAACAACCCATTGGCTGTTTGAATTGATTTGATTGGGAAATGATAGTACGATTAGAAGCTAGTGCTTAGGAGGCTCTTATAGCATACCCCTTTCTTTCTGGTGTGCAATATGGGTGCTTGGCGTTGGTTTGTTTTCTTAGGAAGATGGAATGGTCGCCAGAGTGATTTTGTCACTGCTGTGAATTTTAACTGGTTAAATAATTTTTCAGTGAAGAGTTCAAAAGCTAAGTTCTGGTTCAGTCTCCCTGAAGTGGTAGGTTCCAATTTAGGGACGTTTTATCGTGCTATTTTCTGTTTCATCCATCTCCTCTGCTCAGATCACCTATTTTTGTTTGAAAACCAACCCATTTCCTTCAGTCCTTTATTTAGGTTGGGTTTGACTGAACAGCAAAAAAGTTCCCTCAGGAATGAAAAACAAACCATGTTAGACAATAGGTTGGATGACCTGGTTATAGAGTATCCACTGGGTAAAGACTACAGGGAGAAACACAAAAGAGAGAAACTCACGGTCGATGGCCACCCTCCTAGACTTTTGCAGTCCAGTTAAGCGGGGTAGGACAAGCATATGAAGAAAACATTCAAAAAGTGTGGGAAAAAAAAATCTTTAAATTCCCATAAGACTGTAAGCCAGCGTTTCACAACTTTTAAAACCCAAACCCACTTTCGATAAATATTACAATTCCATGTCATCCTTTGTTGCTTGAAATTTTGTAATATGATGACCAAAAAAAAAAAAAAGCCAAAAGAATTGGAATAGAAACTGTAGTGTTTTCAAACTACATTTAGCCTCTTTCACTGTGGGGTTCCGAAATGCCCCACTTTGGGGGCTTGCAGTCCCACGCTCTCTGCTGCACTGGGGTAACCCATGCAGTTACATACGGAGTGAATCTGGGGGATGTTGTTTTCAAAGACTAAGCCGTACTTAGAACTTTAATGGTAGAGCTGAGCTTTCTCTGGGCTTGATGAGGAAAAGGGATAAATATATCTGAGTAGTGAGAGGAGGAGATTTGAGACATAGAATTTGAATTTGCATGATTCAGGGACAGACAGGGGACCTGGGGTGTGGGGAGTGGAGGAGGAAATGGCATAAACCAGGAAACTCAACACAAAGACAACCTGTAGACCAGGTGGGTCTCAGGTTGGAATGCTGGCCCTGCCTTTCACCGGCTGTGTTACCTTCTTAGCATAGGCATCTGACCTCCAAACTTCCATGCCCTCATCTGGGGATGACATGCACCTCTCAGACTTGTACTATGTAGAGGAGGTAGAGAATGTCTAGCTTAGCCCAGCACTTGGGGCAGAGTGTATAGTGGACAATATTCTTTTTCAGCAAATGCTAGCTCATCAGGGCATCGCACTGCCCTCAACTGACCAGCCATCTCAGGTTTGGGCCACAGAGGCTGGAAGCTACTGGGGATGCTGTGGAAATAATTCCAGCACCTTTGGGCCTGCTTTCTGTCCACTTAACGCGTGCAACTAGCTGTTCTGAGTGACTGCTGGCCTTCACGAGTTTGGGGGTAGGGCAGAGACTGGAAATTCTTGGGGGACTCCACAGCCAACCCATCTCAATGCTTTTGAGGCTCTATTGAAAAAGGAGCTTGACAAGCTGGACAAAGAGGGCTGTATTTCTTCAAAAGGAAGCTGTGGGGAGGGAGATGGACCTGTAGGGAGACGAATGGCTATATGCTCAGCTTTCTGATCAGGCCCTAGCCCTGGGAGGTGTTTGGACTTTTGTAGGGATTGGCTAGGGACTCAGGCAGCCACATAGGAAGAGTCTAGTGAATTAGGAGCGTAGGTCCATTTTTGGCTATTTGCATCCCATGATGTCTGTGGCTGCAAAACGCTCTGGGCAAGGAAAACCCAATCGCTCCTCTGAACACTCCAAGTGCTTCAGCATCTCCAGGTCAGGGCAAGAGGACCCCAAGGGTGCTTTTATGCATCTTTCTTATTTCCAGCTGATTCTAAGTACAGTCCTAAGAACAATTCAACAGTCTTCTTGGTTCTTTGGCCCTGAAAACACAGACCTGAGGCAGCTTTGGGTGATCTGCGAAAGACATGGGGCTTGAGGTCAAAAAACCTGCAACCGACCAGTTTTGTGACCTTGGGCAAGTCACTTTACCTCTCTGGGGCTCCTTGACACCGAGAGGTTGGGGGACCATGAAGTATCATAAAGATGACAGGAGAGCGGCCAGTTTTTAGGCCTGGCATCATCCCAGGCATATGAAAATCATCACCTTCTGATTCTTGTCTCATGGGTCCCATAAATGTCAAATTTGATGGGCTTTTTTTAGTGAGACCCAAAATGGCATTTTTGGACTTGACCCAACTTTGCAAAGTGAGGAAAAAAATCAGCCACAAGGCTTGTCACTTTCCTCTCCTGACTGCTGGAAGAATGTGAGCTCCCAAAGCCAGGGTGGTGGACTCCCCATGCCTCCGAGGGGCTAGGGGAGCCCCAGCCAGTTCGCGACTCACAGCCAGGATGGGGCCCCTTCCGCTTCACACGATATTCTAATTTTTGGCATGTCCAATTGGTGATGGGATTCTAGCAGTGAAGTTCTAACTGGCACAGCATGGGGAGGGGGGATGGGGGGAATGGAGAAGAGAAAGAGAAAGGAAGGGACATAACTCCATGTCGTGGGCTGGGAAAATGGGTAAATAAACGTGAAATGAATTTCCGGAAATAGAGACAAAGCTACAGACCAAAGGAGGAAAGGCGCTTGGCTAGCTTGTTCCAGTGGACGGCCCCTTCCCTTCCCAGGTCTGGCTCCCCAGGCGCCTGCGGGCCCCCTCCCCAGCCGGCTCCACGCTGGGGAAGGGGAGACGACTCTGGAGCCCAGTGGCTCATTCATCTCCTGATAAACTGTTTATCTGAGTTTTAACGAGGGCGCCTCTCTTCCAGCCATGGAGACAGAAGCCTCCTCATGTTTAGCCTGCCCTGATGTGGGGGGCCTGGGGGTAGGGGGGCGGCGACGCAGGCAGGCTGATCTTCAGCCCTTTCCTCGAGGCCCACACTGCCTCTGCGCTTGGCCCTCAGCTCTCCTGCTTCCTGCTGCCTTTCCTCGGCTGGAGGCTGGGGCTAGGGTGGCCTGGAGGTTTTCTTCTGGAAAGGAAAGTTTTCTGCAGTCCCTCTCTCTCCAGCCAACTGTCTTAAACATCGACGCGTGCACACACACACACACACACACACTCTCTCTCTCTCTCTCTCTCTCTCTCAATAAATTTAAACAAAACTTGGTTCTGACTTGTGGGCTCGACCATGTGTGACCCAGTATCTCAAAAGGAAGATGAACAGAATGCCACAGCTACAGTATTGTTAGCGTGGGAAAGGATTCTCCAAAATGAGGGAGGGGCTGTTCCCTGAAAAGACAACTATCACCAAGTTACTAGAAATTTAAACTCTACACACTTGGGGACCTGTTCCCACTGCCCACCACTCACCCTGATGGCTGCACACTTGTGCAGATACTGAGGCACTTGTTGAGAGGCATACCTCCCTGCCCTTCCGCACCCCCGACAACACATTGAGGAATGGTAAAGGCAAGCACAACCAGGATGCACACCCGCCCCTCCTTCCACGTAGGTACACCACCCACGCACCCTCCCGCCGCTCCCTTTGCCACGTGGGTGGTAAGGTGGTAAATGTTTCTGGAGACAGTCCTCCTTAGCCACCTGCCACGAGGACTTCACACACAGCCCCCTCCTTCCCCCAAACACACAAGCACGCATTGCAGCCTAGGCTCACATTTCCCCATCACCCTGCTGCCTCAGATAGGTATTTATTGAGATAATATAGTCTAGTCTGCCTTATCCCCTCAAAGACTCCAGATAACAAGGAGACAGGAGCTCAGTGGAGTAGAAAATAAAGTGAAAAACCTTACCCCATCTCAGGTGGGTGGGGTGACTCACAGGTTCTAGCTACTGAATCCACCTAATGCAACATTACCACATCTCTGACATTTTTTCCTAGACCCTAACTCTGTCTCCTCGTCCTCCAACTATGGGGCAGCCTGGGAAAGGACTCACTGCGACCAACTCCTGTCACCCATCATATTCACCATCCATCTATTCACTGACTATGTACGCTGATTCCAGACACTCTGTTTGCCAAGGAATACATGGAGTCCCTTCTCTTGAGGAGACCAATGACTACTGGGGAAAAGAGGGAAAACAAACCAAGGATTACAGTTTAGGATGTCAATTGCCATGACGAAGCGTAGAATGTTGGGGTAGGGTGGGGGGGATCCGAAAAGGCTTCCCAGGAAATTTGATGCGTCCAATAGGAAGTCGTAGGCTAGAGGGTTGAGGCAGGGGGCACTGGCTACAACACATTTTGGGCAATGGAAGGAGCAGACAACATAATCCGAATCCTGTAGACAAATTGGCAGTGCTGTGTTAGGGCTTGAGCTCTAGGGGCTGGAAGACCAAGGGGCCCTTGGGTGGTGGGCCCCTGAGGGTCTTAAGCACTTTGAAATCTAATTCAAACTTAAACCTAGGTTTAGAAATCCTCAAAAGAAACCTGGGGAACCATATTAATATGCTGATTATAGGTCCTCAATATTTTAAGACAGCCCCTATTAAAAACAAAACAACAAAACAAAACTTGATTCTGACTGAAATCTGGGCTGTTCAGCCCTCGAAACTTTGCTTTTAATCTCTGCAGGGATTATGTGCATGGCAAAACTCCTAAAAATATGATTATAAATTGTTACTTGTAACAATTAGCCCTAAAGAATAAGGTAAGTGGGTGGGGTGAAGAGGGGAGAGAAAATCACTTTTTACTTTACATTATCTTTAAGTAAATCTTAAAAGAAGAGTAGAGCACTCATTATTTTCGTATTTAAGGAAAAATCAACAAAAGATTAAAACCTGTGCATTTAGAGGAAATAACTTGCCCCCAAGTAACTATTAGGCTGGAGATGGTGTTGAAAGTTCTTCATGTTGAGGACAGTTTTGAAGCCAGCACATGGTTTGCAGGGTGGGGCCAACCTGTATTCTTAGCCCATCTTTGTTTCAGGTTTGTTAACCAGTTCAGCGCTCTTGTAGGATTGCAAGGTGAGGGAGAAGCCCACTTGAGGAGGTTTCGTGTGTAGGGGAGTGTGTTGGGTGCATGCCTAGAAATATGTGACAAACACGGGTTCATGACACTTTAATTTCCCGTCTTAGGCATCCACAGAGAAACCAGACTGCTTTCAAAATAAAGTGATACCCACGTCAAAACCCACCACTGGGCTGAGAAAGAAAACAAAACCTAAAATGCGTCAAAAACCAATCTCATGCTGGATCAAAACTCTGCAGTCTGGAATGAGTTTGGGGTGGGGGCTGGGGACCGGAAGTCAGCCACCTGAGTTGAGGGTTTGGAGGATGGGGTCGCCAAAGAAGTGCATGAGCGGCTTTCTGTTCCAGTTGCCAGACTTAGAAACAAGAAGACGAGTTTAACGTGGGCTGGGAATTCACCACCTGCCCTGCAAGAATTACCTTATCTACATCACCCAGGAGCTTCTGGTTGAAGGGATAATTATCTCCCCATTTTATAGATATGGAAATTGGGTCCAGAGAGGGGAGGAAACTTCCCAGAGCCACATTCTTTGACTTAAGGATCATCTAAGAAGGCGGAGAGAGGCATTTTAGGTGAGAAGTGTGGACACAGGGGACTTCCTAAAGGGACTGATCTTTGTTGGCCTATTACTGTTCTCTTGATCTGAATCCATATTTGACTTACCTCAGAGGTCATGGGCACCAGCAGGCTAGGGAGATTTACTTTGCGCAGTGACTTTTGGCAACCTGGTCAAGTCTGGGCAAGGGCTCATTTCATTTTCCCCTCCTCCACCCTGCCCATGGTCCCACCCTCCATAATGGAGCATGACTGTAGTAAAACGAGGCTTTTGATCAAGCTTCTCCACATCACTTTCAAGACAAATAATGTCTCAGAAACCCCCAACTGCTTTTATTTTTCTTATATCTAAGGTTTCACCTTAGTGTCTTTACCCAGCTTCATTTAAAAAATGTCTTCAATTGAGGGAGAAAAAAAAATCACGGCATTTCGTTATTGTAATTCACAAAACATACCTTCAGAAAATGAAAGCAGCTTCAAAGTTAGATAAACAAGCACCTTAAATTTCTAGAAGGCATTCCTTACCGTCCCTCTAACCCATCAGGCATTCCCCCACCCCGCCCCTGTCCAACCACAACAATTTTCCAGTCTTTTCTTTTGCATAGTAAATTAAATTCATAAGGAAATGTATTAGTTGAAATACAAATAAAAGTAAATATAACAGCGATTAGTTCTTCACCAGCATGGGTGGTGGGTATAATCGTGTTTCACCACAGGATTTTTCTAGGGTCTGGTTTATTATTTGTAGGATTTTTAGAAAAAATTAGTCTATGTTCTTTATATACATACATACATATATATATATGTACATATAAATTTTAAAAAGTTTCTTTTTTTCCACCCATGGTAGAGAAAGAGAATGGATAAGGTGAGGCACAAGAGGCCCCTTGGTCCCCTCCCCACGCACCGAATCCAGTGCTCTACAATTTCAGACAAGTGTTTCTTTCCTCACGCAAAGGCTTAACCATGTTAACTAGTTAATGTAAAGCTTGATTAAACTCGCAAAGATAATCCTTAAAATGCTAGGAGAAGGCCCCCTGAAGTGCCTGGAGGTGGCAGGGAGGGGGTGGGCCGGTAATGAGGCAAGGTTGTGGTTCCAAACTCATTTTCGCTTTGCATTGTTTCAAAAGTGAATGATTGCAGTGGTTCAGCAAAATACATTGAGAAAAATGCAAAGCTGCCTCCCTCGCCTCCTCTAGGATTTGAGTCACCACAGATGAGCCTTTAAATGTAATAAGAGGGATCGTAATTATCATGCCATGGGGGTAAGAAAATCCTGGCAGATCACATTTTACAGAACTCTGCTTTTCTTTCAAGGCTCTAGCTCTGGAGGATAGGCAGCCACATTTGAGACTAAATGTTTATGGCTTAGGCCTCTTCAAGGCATGCGTGGTGACTTCCGAGGTAGTCTTATTATCGGTGGGTGATTTCAATATGCTTCTAAATATTTTGACAGCCAGGCAAGCCTTGTGGCACTTGTCCTCTCTTAAGGACTACGGGGTTGTCACTGGTTGTGGGGCGGGGGTTTGGTGTGGTCTCTGACTTGTCCCTGATTGCCGTTCTTCTTCATCCCACAGCTATTGGGGTCCTACGTGAAGCCCTCATCTCTCACCAAAGGGAACTAAATTGGCCACTGAGAAACAGGGCTTGCAGGTAGTACTGGCCTGCCCAAGGCAAGAGAGCTCCTGCTGACGTGCCCTGAAGCGTCCTCATTTCTCTCCAAAGCTTAGTACTCCTAAAGGAGAAACAGGCTAAAATACACATGTATATAGAAAGGGAATTATTCATAATTGGTTCAAAACCTGTACAGAGTCTCCTGGTCACTCTCAAGATGAAGTTGTGATATTGGATGCCTTTGCCAATGTGACTCCCACCTGCCTTTCCCCATCGCCTCTTTCCTCTCTTGGCTCTTCACCTTATATTTAGCTTGTCTGGAATTGCTTGGAGGTCTCTACATAGAGCCTGCTCTTCCCCCCTGTGGTGTGTTCGCTCTACTCTCTCTCTCCCTTTGGCAAAATCATTGGCAACTTTCTAAATTCTGCTTAAACATCACCTCTTCCATTCCGGATTCCGTCTGGGTGGAATTGCTCCCTCCTCTCAAATGCTACCGCCTTCTGGACCTTCCTCTGCCTGACGGATGCATTCTGGGCAGTTGTCTCTCTCGACCACTAGACAGCAAGCTCTCTACGGAATTGACCTCTACATTTCCAGTGTCTCGTTCTGTGCTTGTCTACAGCGTTGGCATCGCATACAGTGCCTAGTAGTGTACACAGTTAGGTGCCTAGTGAATGAAGGAATCCCCGAGCTTGTTTAATTGCCTTTGGGGACCGTCATGGATGCAGGTAGTGGGTGGAGGGAAACCATGGTGGTTAAAACTATGCCCATCTCTTAATTGATGCAGCAAATCCAGACAGCGATAGCTTATGATATTTGATCTTTTCTTAGAAATCAGATCCCTCAGAGGTATCTGGAAAATAAAAACACCCATTTGACCAAAAGAGATGCCTGGTTGTTGTACACCAGTCCGCCTCGGCAGCCTGAATCCTCACAAATTAGCAGCTCTCTACCTCGAGGTCCGCTGACTTTGGCAGCAGAAGCAAGCCAGGGCAAGAGGTGGGGGGTGGTGAAGAGTGGTTGGCTCTCTCCCAGGAAGCTGCAACTTGGGTGGGGGTCGGGGAGTAGGCGAATGATCCGGGCTCATTGTGGGGAAGCACAGCTGCTGTGACACGTCAGACTAAACTCAGCCCCTGCCTGAGGAAAGGAAGATGGTGGAATCCCCACCCCCAACCCCGAGACCCCAGAATCCAGTCCTTGTTGGAATGATTTTTCTCTCCCTTCCACCCTCCGGCTCCCAGGACCTGCTGTCTTCTTGAAGAGGTGGATTCAGAAGCCATTTCCAAAAGGGCAGAAGAGCCCCAGTCTCTCTGAAGACCAGGCTCCCTTTGGTGGGCGATTCCTCTTTGTGTGATCAAAGAGCCTGGCACACCATTTGGCACACTCCACTCACTCAGGGTGATTGGCTCATGATCCAGTTCACTGGCAACACTGAGTAGGCACAATTCTGTAAACATCCTTAGGTGCTCTAAGCTGCCATTCCTTAGTCACAGTTGTCCAGATAACCGAGTCAAACGTACCCCTGGGTATTCTTTTCTCAGCCTGAATGACACAGCCCAGTGCAAGAGCTGCTCAGGGGCAGCGAAACATCACTCGGGTTCTGTCCACCTGGCACAAAGGGCAATGCTTTGAAGAAGAAATGGATTAAGGTATTGGATTACAGTTTCTGTAGCCAGGCTCAGGGCCTGAGCTGAATGTCCTCCCCCAAGTAGGGTGACTTGGCAGAACACTCTAGGCCTCCCTCCCTCCTTCCTTCCTTTCCTTGGGTCTCCGCTGCCCTCCAGCCAGAGGCAGGGTCTAAGGGGGACCCTCCCTCCCCATGACTTCAATAAACGTTTTAGCAAAGAGTACATGGAGTCACATTTCTTTCTCACACTTCCGTACATGTTCTATCCTACCCCGTGGCAGTGTGAAGGTGGGGGCAAGAAGAGCCAGTGGGTACTACGACTGAGTACCCTCTATACAAGTACTGAGTGCAAGATAAGGACAGCTGGGTGCAGGCAACAGCTCCACAAGAAAATTGATGTTAACCTCTTTCTTCTCGGCCTCCTCCTTCTGACAAATCACCTCCTCCTTCTGACCAATGATTTCTTGCTCTGTGTCTGGTACAGGGCATTATAGTTATCCCATTTAGCCTTCAAAGCCTCTCAGTTTATAAGCAAGGACACTAAAACCCAGGAAGATCAGGTGGCTTGACCAAGATCACTCCAAATAGACAGTGGCATATAGCTAGGGTTTAACTCTCTGCCTAACCCCAAAGCTTCTGGTCTATTCTTTATGGCCTCTTTCTCTTTCATCTGGGACTCTGCTTCTGGTGTTCCTTATATGACTAACAAGTAGGGAAGGTGGTGGTGGGAGTGGGGAGAGATACAAGGTGACCCACAAAATGTATAAATTATCAATGGATGCAAATATACTTGGTAAAGCTTATACTGAATGGGAATTATACACGCCAGGTGGGGGACAGTGGTTACCTCTGGAGAAAAGAGAGGGTAAAATACTTGGTGAATATTTATGTGTCTTTAGCACATTTCTTTTTTAGTATTTTTATTTATTTTTTTAAATTCCAGTATAATTAATATATAATGTTATATTATTTCAGGTGTACAATATAATGGATTTGGGGCGCCTGGGTGGCTCAGTCGTTAAGCGTCTGCCTTCGGCTCAGGTCATGGTCCCAGGGTCCTGGGATCGAGCCCCGCATCAGGCTCCCTGCTCGGTGGAGAGTCTGCTTCTCCCTCTCCCACTCCCCCTGCTTGTGTTCCCTCTCTCGCTGTCTCTCTCTCTCTCTGTTGAATAAATAAATAAAATCTTTAAAACAACAACAAACAAACAAAAACAATATAATGGATTCAACAACTGTATACATTACTCAGTGCTCATCATGATACGTATACTCTTAACCCCCTTCACTTACTTTACCCACCCTCTTTGCCCCCCTCCCCTCTGGCAATCATCGGTTTGTTCTCTGTATTTAAGAGTCTGTTTTCTTGTTTGTCTCTCTTTTCTTTTCTTTTCTCTCTTTTTTTTTAAAGAGAGATCTATCAAAGCAAACATAAATAAAAAATTTTTTGTGTCCAACAGCACAGTGAGACACCACGTTGTATCCATGAGAATGGTTGTTATTAAAAAAAGTAGCAAGTGTTGATGAGGATGTGGAAAAATTGGAACCCCCCCTTGTGCACTGCTGGTGGGAAACAATGCAGCCACTGTAAAAACAAACAAACAAACAAACAAGGTGGTAAAAAATAAAATATAGATTGACCGTATGATCCAACAATTTCCCTAAGGTTTATACCTTAAAGAACTGAAAGCAGGGACTTGAACAGATATTTGACCACTCACGTTCACAGCAGCGTTATTCACCATAGCCAAAGGTGGAAACAATTCAAGTGTTTGGCAGATGGGCAAGATGTGGTAGATACGGACAAGGGAGTATTACTCTGCCTTAAGAAGGAAGGAAATCCTGACACGTGTGATAGCATGGATGAACCTTGAAGACGTGCTTAGTGAAATAAGCCACTCACAAAAGGATAAAGACTG
This sequence comes from Eumetopias jubatus, assembly GCF_037043125.1. NCBI lineage: Eukaryota > Metazoa > Chordata > Mammalia > Carnivora > Otariidae > Eumetopias > Eumetopias jubatus. The sequence goes on along the minus strand of NW_028274816.1, from coordinate 113,366,941 downwards.
TATGATTCCACTTCTATGAGGTACTCAGAGTAATCACATTCATAGAATCAGGAAGGTGCACGCTGGCTGCCAAGGGCTAGGGGCTGGGGAATGGGGAGTGTTTAACCCGTACAGAGTTTCAGTTTGGGAAGATGAGAAAGTTCTGGAGATGGGTGGTGGTGATGGTGGCACAACAATGGGAATGTACCTGATGCCACCGAATTGCACATTTATAATGGTTAAAACGGGGATTTTTTACATGATGTCTATTTTACCATAATAATAATAAAAAAAAAATCTTTGGTGTCCAGCTTGGGAAGAGTAGAAGAGCTTTGTAAACAGTCTCCGCCATGTGGAATCTTTCCTTAGCTTGGTCTCCATCAGGGGACATCGGACCCAGATTGAAGCGAGAAGACCTCCCCCCGGGGGGTGGGGGGGTGGGTACTGTGGGCAGGCCGCTTTCTTGACTCCGGTGGGCCAGGAGCTTGGTGCAAAGCACATTTCTCCGTTCTCTCTTCCATCCCTCTTCCGTCACTCAGCCAAGCACTGGACACTTGGAGGCTCAGAGGAAGTTCATCTGAAAATAAAAGCAGTCCTTCAGGGGTCCATATGGATTGAAATCCTCCCTTCCTGGTGGACTCTGAGGCCGAAGCTTGACTGCAGCCAGCCCCCTGAGTATAGTAACAGCCCTGTCAGCCAAGGCAAATCTGCCCGACCTCAAAATCCCAAATTAGCACCTGGCCCTTCGATAGGGCAACTTTGGTTTAAAGTTTAAGTGAAACCTTGACAGTCCTACGGCCCTGAGGGGAGGCCTGGGGCTGCTCTCATAGGATGCTCTTTCTTCACAAGAATGCGATGGTGTGTACAGTGTGGTGTCTTCAGTCAATTCCTACAACTGCAATTAGGGCCTTTCAACGGAGGTGTCAGCCACATTCAAAGGCGGACCGGTCTCACCCATGAAATTCATAATGGGATAAAAGTTCCATTCCGGGACTGACAACTTCAAATGGAATTTGGTGTAATCTTTTATTTATTTACAGGGTTGTGGGAGTGGGGGAGGGGGGTTATGAAAATCCCACCTCATTCTGCACTCCCCACCCCCACCCTCACGCCCCCTGAAGCTTCCAGGGATAAAAATGAGGGTTGGGATTACATTTGGAGAGAAGCAAGGCTATATTTAAATATGCTTTGGAAAGTGTGGCTCCGTGTCTGAGGCGGTCCAGAGCCACGGGCTTCATCCAGCCTGCCCTGGGACGTTCCAAAGAAGCATTTTGAGACCTTGTGCTAATTGGTTCCAATTTATCAGTTCCAATTTCTCACGTAGCAGGGCCGGGTCTGAATGCTCGATGCTCTCCGAGGGAACAACGCGCCCGATTCCCTCCAGGAGCCCAAGGAGCCTTCTTCCATACTTTGCCTGGTCTACACTGATGACCTCTGCTGTTTAATTAATTCTCGAATCCCCCTTCTTTTCAACCTGAGCTTCCCCGAGTCATTATTCCATTAGCTGCCTCTTGGTGGATATTTCAGTGACTTCAGTTCATCTTCTTTACACAAAAGCGGAGGCTTTTTGCGGTATTAAGTGAGCCCGGAGAGCCGGGGGCGGGGGTGGGGGGGGGGCGGATTTATTTGTAATTACAGTAGGCTTCTTGCTCCCATCGCGTTCTGCCCATTCACAGGCTCCGGCCAGGGCTGGCGCCAAGGTCTCCAAGTTGCCCTGTGTTTATGTCATTGAGCCGAGGACAATATTTCAGTGTGGAGCCAAGCCACAGGGATCCACTCTATAAAACCCTCACTAAAAATAGACGCTCCAACCCCTGCCCAGCCCCCTCCCCGCCTCCGCGACTCCCCCACGCCTGCCCCCAGCGCTGGAAGCACCCATTTTCAATCCGCAGGGAGACAGGCGTGCCAAATCGGCCGATCGCAGCTCTGGGGGCCCGGGAGCTCCTTGCTTCCCCAGGAGTTGTAACGCAGAATAAAAGGCGTCAATTAGCAGCCTTTAGAGTTGACAGGGCAATTAAAGCTAAATTGCAAGACAGAGGGAGAGCTAGAAGAAGAAGGGAAGAAGAGAGAGAGATTGAGAGAGGGAGGGAGGGACAGAGAGAGGGAGACAGATTTCCAATATATTTTTGGTGACAGCTGCATTTTTGAGGAGGCTGAGCCTCTCAAACTACAACTGGCTGTTTGGATATATTTTCACTTGGGAAGTGATATTTTCAGCGAACACTGATACTCCCAGTTTATTACACTTTTCATGTTAGATCTGAGCTGCTCGGGGAAAATTAAAACAAACACAGAGCAAAAAGATCTTGGATCTTGTCTTTACAAACGCTCCCAAGCGGCCTGAGTCCTGATGTGCCCATTTCCTTGCAGGGTAAGCTGGATGCAATATGAAATTGTGAGGGTAGATGCATGGGTGGGAAGGGCAAAGCTCTAAAGCAGGTTTGGGGGTTCCCAGAGCTTAGAGCTGGTGACTTGGTCATCACACTTCTGCACACTTTCTGTTGTCAGCTTGCTTTCCTAGCCTAGGACCCCGAAGTTATAAAACTTTTGGGAAATAGTCTTTTTTTTTTTTTTTTTTTTTTTTTGGTCTATTCCCGAGTGACCTTCCTTCACAGTCAGGCTTTGGTTTGGGATTTGGGAGGGCCTCAGACTGCCTTATGCAGATGGGAATTCCTAACAAGGGCAGTATTGATTTTGATTCACTGTTGCAACACAGGAGTTCCGAGGAATGGATTCAATGCATGAGGATGGGCACAAGAGAGGAATACAAGGTGATCAGAGGAGAAGTCAGTCTGGGGGAAGCACCTTCAGGCTCCTAGCCCAGGGAGGGAACAGTGACTACAGTTCCTGAGAGGATGCTCTCAAAGTCACCCTTGCCTTGCTGACCCTCAATTCAGTGTCCCCTCCTACAACCGGAATCCTTGCCTCTTTGTGCTCTCTCACTCATTAAGAAGAACTACCATTTCTACAACACCTCCCTGCTCCTGGCACCGGGTGGAGGGCTTCCCATGTGCCGAAGGCGAGGTAGGTGCTATTATTTTGCCTAGGTTATGTAAGAGGAATCGGAGGCTGAGACAGATTCACTGACTTGTTCAAGGTCACCCAGTGGGTAAGTGCGGAAGCTGGGGTTGGAACCAGATGGAAGTCTAAAGACTAAAGTCTAAAGTCTGAAGTCTTGCTGGTCTTAGGACACTGGTGATACTGTGAGGACAAAGTTCACTCAACAGGCTCAGAATCAACAGTTTTGAGCTGAAGGGATCTGAGAGCGACATTTAGTGGAGGGTGTCTCAAACGAGGGTGCAGGGCTCCTGGACTTCTGAGAACCTATTCTTGAGAGCAGAATGACATTTGTTCTAGCTCAAGCCCCACCATTTACAGCTCAGCAAGGTGAGGCACCAGAGAAGGTCACACAGTTATGGCAGATGAGGTCACAACCAAGATTGTATCTCTGCCCAGGACTATTTCTGCCAACAAGTAGAATTCCCTAGCACTGGATTTTTAGGTCTGCTAGTATAGCTTGACTGAAGCCCCTTAGGGCAAAGACTGATTCTAGGGGCTTTAATAGATATTTGATGACTGAATGGGTAAAAGCAATTTACCAGTGGTTACAGGTAGGTAAACATTTGCTATGTTAATTGCAGACCGATGTTACCTGCGCTCATGAGTGTCGGTATTGGATCACAGTTCAGTCGGCTAATCTCAATCGTTTAAATCAGATAAAATCGCCTTTCTGTGTATACCTGAGTTCTTCTCCATTCATTTCACATTTGGTAATTTTTTATAGAGTCCCTCATATGGGTCAGGCACCATTCCAGATTATAAACAAAACAGACTAATCCCCCACTCTCCTCCCCACTAACCTGCTTTGTGAGGTATCACTGTGCTATATTGCTATTTTGGTGAGGTTTGGACGGCGAGAGGCCCGGTTGAGTTTTTCCAACTTGGAGGCAATTATTGTGTCTAATGTTTTCGTTTGTTTGCTTGTTTTCTTATTTTCTTCTATTATGCCTAAATGAATTTTTTCACCTTAAAATTTTTTTTAATTTAAAAACGACAAGATAACATCCTGTAAGAAAATAAAATAATGCAGAAGTATAAAAAGTAAAACCATGGAAGTCTCCCCCATCTGTTCCTCGAGTGGCCAGTGTGTTTTTTTTTAATAATTTTTTATTGTTATGTTAATCACCATACATTACATCATTAGTTTTTTTTTGATCCAGTTTCACCTTAAAAGGATTCTTTTTAAAAAATTTTTTTATTGTTATGTTAATCACCATACATCATTAGTTTTTGCTGTAGTGTTCCATGATTCATTCTTTGTGCATAACACCCAGTGCTCCATGCAGAATGTGTCCTCTTTAATACCCATCACCAGGCTAACCCATCCCCCCACCCCCCCTCCCCTCTAGAACCCTCAGTTTGTTTTTCAGAGTCCATCGTCTCTCATGGTTCGTCTCCCCCTCCGACTTACTCCCCTTCATTCTTCCCCTCCTGCTATCTTCTTCTTCTTTTTTTTTCTTAACATATATTGCATTATTTGTTTCAGAAGTACAGATCCGTGATTCATCAGTCTTGTACAATTCACAGTGCTCACCATAGCACATACCCTCCCCAATGTCCATCACCCAGCCACCCCATCCCTCCCACCCCCGACCACTCCAGCAACACTCAGTTTGTTTCCTGAGATTAAGAATTCCTCATATCAGTGAGGTCATATGATACATGTCTTTCTCTGATTGACTGATTTCACTCAGCATAACACCCTCCAGTTCCATCCACGTCGTTGCAAATGGCAAGATCTCATTCCTTTTGATGGCTGCATAATAGTCCATTGTGTATATATACCACATCTTCTTTAGCCATTCATCTGTCGATGGACATCTTGGCTCTTTCCACAGTTGGGCTATTGTGGACCTTGCTGCTATAAACATTGGGGTGCACGTACCCCTTCGGATCCCTACATTTGTATCTTTGGGGTAAATACCCAGTAGTGCAATTGCTGGATCGTAGGGTAGCTCTATTTTCAACTGTTTGAGGAACCTCCATACTGTTTTCCAGAGGGGTTGCACCAGCTTGCGTTCCCACCAACAGTGTAGGAGGGTTCCCCTTTCTCCGCATCCCCGCCAACATCTGTCGTTTCCTGACTTGTTAATTTTAGCCATTCTGATGGGTCTGAGGTGGTATCTCATTGAGGTTTTGACTTGGATTTCCCTGATGCCGAACGATGTTGAGCACTTTTTCATGTGTCTGTTGGCCATTTGGATGTCTTCTTTGGAAAAATGTCTGTTCATGTCTTCTGCCCATTTCTTGATTGGATTATTTGTTCTTTGCGTGTTGAGTTTGATAAGTTCTTTATAGATTTTGGATACTAGCCCTTTATCTGATATGGCATTTGCAAATATTTTCTCCCATTCTGTCGGTTGTCTTTTGGTTTTGTGGACTGTTTCTTTTGCTGTGCAAAAGCTTTTTATCTTGATGAAATCCCAATAGTTCATTTTTGCCCTGGCTTCCCT